>NW_026694291.1:0-320582 GCF_021218885.2 Marmota monax | reverse complement strand
TCCAAAGCTGGCCTTCCTCTTGGGCTCTCCTGGGAATCTTCAGCTTCTGTTTTGACTGCTACTTACAGCAGTTCTCCTGCCACCTGATTGTATAGGAGCTTCAGAGCAGGAGATTTCTTCTTCCAGATAACTCTTAAGCCCCTGTCACCAGAGAGGATGTGGGTAGGGAGTATAGCCTCCCTCTGTGGCAATCTCACCCACTCTATCCTTCTCAGCACAGTGCAGAGAGGTGATCTCTGCAGTGTTCTCTGAGACAGGCCATGTACAGAACATGTAATTGAGTGTCCAGATATAAAATATAAAATTTATCTCTGGTCCATGTGTTTTGATAGAAGAGTGGAAAATGCAGAATAAATTGCATTTCTATTACAAAGGGTTCTGTTCAGAGAAACCTATCTATTAGGCCTAAGGGATCTTAACTAACTGTGTATGCAAATGGGAATCAGAACTAATGTTAATTCCTTCTTCCATCACAGCAAGGGCAATGATGCTAACACTGGGTATGTTTGTCCCAACAGCTTATCTGTGTGCTCATTCCACCACCAACATCCCTGTCCTGCTCCTTCTTCTCTACTTCCTTCTCCTGATCCTCCTCCTCTCGTCCTCATCATCATTTCTATTACACTTATTTTGCTTCATCACATACTTACTTTGTATTTCACACAAAATATTTACCACATTTAACAATGTATAATCATGAGTACTCTGCATCATAATGTTGCATCAAAGACAATTTAAGAATAAATGTTTTCTAAGTAATACTACACAATTTAATATATATATATATATATATATATATATATATATATATATATATATATTCTCATAATATTCACATGGCACTTTTTTGCAAAACGAAATTGGCACAAAATTTGTGAGTATTATGCGATGAAATATTAATTTATGGTGGAGGACGTCTTCAAATCCTTTAGTCTCTCCTAGGGAAGTCTAGGCCCACTAAACAAAATACTTAGTTAGCTGTGTACATTTTTCAGATCTTCTCAGGGGAACAGGTCTCCCATGACTGTGCCACCTAGACCTGGGATGTGTCTTTTCAATTAATAAAAGTTTTGTTGTTTCTCCTGCTGTTGTTGTTCTTTGTATCAGTCTCTGTAGGTTTTCCCCCTACAGATTAGTATAAGCTTCCCCACTTCACAACAGTTAAAGTTCAGGAGAAGAGAGAACAATGGTGTCAAGTCTGAAAGTCGACCCATATCACGGAATTCAGGTCCTGGCTCTTCCAACAGAACATGACCACAGCAGAGAATGTGAGGACAGGGCTGAAAAGCAGGTCTCATGTGCAGTTTTTGGTTCACTGCTATTTACATTATGACTTTATTGTCACCAGGAGTGTAGCACAGCCTTCAGGGGCTCTGATGGTAAGTGGACATACAAGGGCATCCTGTTACAGGTGATGTGGTGTTGCCTGCAAATGCCAAGCTCTACTGATAGCATGGGGGAGCACAAGGGCCTCCAAACATGGGAATGGAGCCATCCCCCATTGTTGCACAGCCTGTGTGATGTAGAAGTGAGTCAAGGTACTTGGCATGAAGATGCAGTGGAAGTGTGTCCCTACACAGTAATTGTGGTTGTATTTGCAAACACAAGGGCTATGCTATCATCAGATAAGTCCCAGATACTGTGGTGAAAGGTGGATCCACACATGTCTCCTCATTCACATTTTCTGACTATGATTTTTTTTCTATTTAGGTGTGACTGACATGTACTGATGGATAGCAGCAAGAGATCTCCTAGTACTTGCTCTTGCCTACATCCACACTGCTGTCAGTAAGCTCCCCAATAAATCATATTCTATGCAAATCTAGAACTGTCTGCCACTTTTTATCAGTCATATGTAATGTTGAGCCTTGTTCTCTTATGGCTGGATAGTTCTTGAAAACCACCCACATTCATTGGTATCCTAAAACAAATTCAGACAATTGCAAGTGAAGTTGTGCAGCATCTCTGTATCTATGTGTTTAGTGCTTCCTCCATTTATTGATGATATATGGGATATAACAGCAAAAGATGACTTGACTAGAGGTTTCCAAGTAGATGGAATTAAAACATATGTCTTATTACATCTTGAGTTCATTTGGCTAACACAAATGCTGTAGAATATTAGTCAGGGAGATACATTGTTTTTGTGTGTGCATGTGTGTGTGTGTGTGTGTGCATGCATTTGACATGAAAGTCTTGCTGTTTCCTAGGCGGACCTTGATTTTCTGTGCTTAAGCAATCCTCCTGATTCATCCTGCCAATCATTGGGGTTTTAGATTTCCCTGAACATGACTGCCTATATAACACATATGAAAGGAAGTAACTTTCATTTTCATTTGAGGATAGAACCCAGGCATGCTTAGTCACTGAGCCACATCCTCAGCCTTTTTATATTTTGTTTTGAATCAGAGTCTTTCTAAGTAACTTAGGGCCTTACAAATTTGCTGAGGCTGACGTTGAGCTCCTGATTCTCTTGTCACAGGCTCATGAATCACTGGAATTACAAGTGTGAGCCACCACACCCAGATAAAGGAAGTAATTCTGACAGGAATGCTCAATGACAGCAGGAAGAATATTTAATTTTAAAGAAACATAATCTGAGATGTACATCTGTTTTCATGTGAAGCAAATTGTGTGATTGCAATATAAATTTCTAAACATCTGGATACCTCTCTGAACTAAAATTCTGCTATGAATACTATTAATGGCATTGCCAATGAGGAAATGAAGAGATGAGTGAAAAAATGAAAATAAGGCATTCGTTTCCAAACAACAGTCATGTGGTTTCATGTTGAATTCCATAATTGTCTGAAAATTCATTCCAATTTATCTGTTTTATTTGTTGAGTCAGAGATTTGTTTTTCAGCATTGTATGTGTGTGTGTGTGTGTGCGTGTGTGTGTTTGGTCTTCTGTCCATGATAAAATTGACATGAAACTTGGTATACAGGAGAAATAAAACCACTGAGAAATTATTTCTTCCTGATGGTTGTCATGAAAATTTATGAAAAGCGCTTTAGTCTCTGTATTTTCAAATTTATTTGGTTTATACTAAATCATTTGGTTTATGCATTTTGAAAATAGGATGAGCATTATTCTTTTTTGCAGGTAAGATGTAGTAAGTATACTTTCTCTTGTTTCTCTCAATATCCATGCAGTTAAAAATGAAAATCTGCCCAGAATGCCCAGGAGCACCTGTATGTGAATCATAAAAGGGAAGGTAGGGATACTGGACTCTGAGGTGTCACTATGCAGAGGTGAGCTGTCTCCTTGTCTCTTTTTCTCCTTGGCTTGGACTCCATGCAGCCCTGGGATGGATAGGGGCTCCCATAACATAGGACAATTACAATATTCACTGATGCATCCTGAGGAAATTGACTCCTCATGCTCAGAACAGGATTGAGAAATCATATTTTGTCTCTTTTGTTTTTCTGCTGTTCATTTTCAAAATGAAGCTTCCAGGACATTCTGTCCCACTGACAACAATCACAATAGAGGGAAGGAGGACCTGGTCTTCTTCTAGAAGTGCACTCCGAAGAGAATGGCATGAAGCTCCCTTGGTCCAATTCCTGTGTCTTCTTGGTACTCAGTCTAGACATGTACACAGGTACAGATGGGCTCAGCAATGAACATATACATTGTTTATCCAGAGGAAGAAGAAAGAACACCGGAGATATGATAGAATTAAGAAGGCTGTTGAGAGTGATGAGGTTGTAACAGCACCTATCTGGATCACTTTTGAGCTTCTCCTCTCACTTCTCTACAGCAGACACAAGGATATGATGCTAAAGAAAATGAAAAAAAAACTGAAAACAGGATTGGGGGTAGTCCACAACCAGATCCCAGGTGGGAAAATGAATAATGTATACAAAAAGTAAATGCTGATAGTGCAGCAAAGCTTTTATCAATTATCCTGAGATAGGAATGATAACCTGCCCATGGAAAGTTAGAACTTGTATCCTGAACTCAACTTGGTAGATTGCCTGCTAAAACACAAATATGCAGATAGGATCTGAATAAGATGCAGAGTTTTATAAAATAAGAATGGAATGCCTTGGATAGAGTCCCAACTATCTTAATATATAATGGATTAAGAAAAACTCAACATTCATGCTAAAGTTAAAAGGAGATGGCAGAGATATGGGTTTTTTCTGACAAAGGCTTTAGGCAGCCATTGAAAAACCCATCCCAGAAATAAGGTCAAACACTTTGGAAGTGAATGGAAGTCTAGAAAAATGCAGGAAGGAAATTAAAGTTTAAAGGCAAACTGTGTGAAAATAGTATAGATGGAAGTTCTTCTGGAAAATACAAAAAGAAGAATAGATGCTAAACAAGAATCACCTGGTTGGCCTCACAATGTGAACTAATCAAAGAAATACACAGAAGGGAACATGAAGAGAGAAGAATCCTCCCCTAAACCTGTAACCTGTGGGATAAACGTGTGACCTATTAGGTAGGCAATGAATGTCCTCAAAAAAAGAAGAATCAGGCAGAAATTATAGTCTAATCTGTGGTTCACCAAATACAATTTAAACCACATGTTCAAAAATTCCATGAAAGTTAGCACAGGGACATGGAGAGAATCACATGCAGGCTCATTAAATGCATCTTCTGTTTTCTTGAAAACTCTCTAGACCCTGGAAAGGAAGCAATATTTTTACATTTATTAAAATGTCAGATATAAAATATGTTCCCTGTAGATTCCATGAGAATGTTTCCTTTCTTTCTCACCCCCCCCCCTGCTGCTCCTGTCACAACACCAACCCAATCTCCAGACACCTCCCCACTGTTCCATAGTGGTTGCTGTATTCTGTTCAAAGCATTGCTGCTGAGCTTTTTATCCATGGTCTGCAATACCCCTGGAAAATGCCTCGGGGGTTACTTAATCAGTATGCTGACTGACTGAGTCTGCCTTACTAAAACTGGACTGTGATGTTTAGTTTCACAAACAAGGGTATCAGGAACAGGATAATAGAGAGGAAACACAGATTTAAAGCCATGAACCACACTGAAAAGTGTCCATGGACTTAGACATGAGAAAGCCAGATCCCCAGTGTGCAGTGAAGGCCAAGTATCAGGCCAAGTACAAGTATCAGTTCCTGAGGATGCAGTGATGGGCCTGGGGCAGAGTGGAACCAGAATGAGTGAGTGGAGATATTTAGAGAAGCAGGTCAGATTCCCTCCTTTCCCCATCCAAGGCTCTGCCCGCTAGTCCCTCCCTAACATGGTTTGTTCTATGCAGAAAGTCAAAGAAAACTTTGTGGAAAGTGAGTTCAGGCAGAGCTGATGCTATACAATTAGGAGAACACTGTGCCTCATGAGTGCTGTGTGGTGTGACCATCTCCCTCCTAGAAGTGTTCCTATTCAGACTCATTCTCTTACTTGAGATGAGAAGATATGGGAATAAATGGACATAGTCACCATTTATTGGTGTTAGTTGCACTGTATATAGTTATTTCATCAATCCTGGCACTGGAAAAAATATATATTTACCTCTTGGAATCCTCTTAAGGTATAGTACATTACACACAAATGGATATTAAAATTAAAGTGAAATAAAACTGAATCATTTTCCTTTCCTTGATTGAAAAGAACGGGGACTGAGAATGAAATTAGAACTAGAGATAATTTATTTTTTTTCCTGTTTATTGGCTCATTTGAAGTATACATAACAGTGAAATTTGTTATAATGTATTCATGTGTGTACACAATAAAACAGTATAATTTGATCAATTTAATTCCCCAGAATCTCCCCCCCCCTCTTTTTCCCATCTCTCCACTGTATTCCCTTCTTCTACTGGTTTAGCAGAATAAGTTTTTAAATTTATTCTAATTAGTTATACATGACTGTAGAATGCATTTTGACACATTGTACACAAGTGGAGCACAGCTTCTCATTCCTCTGTCTGTATATGGTGCAGAGTCACACCAGTAGTGTAATCATACCATATACATAGGGTAATAATATCCATCTCATTCTACTGTCCTTCCCATACCCACAGTCCCACCCCTCCCCTCAACCCCTCTGTACAATCCACAGTTCCTTTATTCTTTCTACCCACCCTCATCCCCACTATGGATCATCATCTACTTATCAGAGAAAATATTTGGCTTTTGGATTTGGGGGACTGGCTTATTTACATAGCATTATGTTCTCCAGTTCCATCCATTTACCTTGAAATGCCATAATTTCATTTTCTTTGGAGGCTGAGTAATATTCCACTGTGGGAGGTAGAGATCATATATATATATCAAGACAAGATTAAGGAAGCTCCTATTTTGGTGTTGGAAAATCTCCCTGAATCCATGAACAAAGAAAATGAAAAGATAAAGAGATCCAATGCCCTAGCACTGTAACCTCATGCTGCTTGGATGAAGCTCAAGTGGAAACCTGGACCTCATTCTTTGCACCTCCATCAAGTCCAGGGCTGAACCAGGCATCAGGTGGATAAAAAGGAAAGATGCAACTGAATTCCTAGGAGGTCCAAGGAAGAGGCAAGAATGTATCCTTGGCTCTTAGCCAGGAAATTCCCTGGAGAGAATGGGAATTGCCCTGAGAGCTGAGTCCCCTATGGCATTTAAGAGTGAAACACTGGTAGGCATTTTGAAATATGAAAACTTCAAACATTCAAATTGCCATATAGAAAGTAACTATTTTCACATATTTTTCAAAAATTTGTGCATATATAGTTTGACTACTGAGGAGAACATGGAAAGATGTTGAGGCACTTTGAATCTTCACATCCAGAAGACACAAAGTGCAATGGAAGATATAGAAATTTACTGGGGTTGGCATGTAAGATGTCAGAAAGTGGACTTTTCATTGTTAATATTGGAAAAATTCTGGCAAGTTGATGAAGGTTGATTACCATCTTGTGTTATCTGGGGCCTGTACCCATTTGTTCAAAGAATACCTGAAAATAAAGTCAAATACAAGTGTGTGTGTGTGTGTGTGTGTGTGTGTGTGTATGTGAGTGTTTGTGTGTGAGTAAAATTCACATTATGTTTTTTCATATCCATTCTCAATATTGTGGCCACTTTACAATGGCTTGACTTTAAGATTTCTCCACTTTATTATGGTGGGAGGGTGATAGGCGTCTGATAGAAAACATACTTCCAGTTTTCAATTTTGATCTTTTCCCAGGGAAGTTTCATGTGTATTGAACCTTGACTGAGGTTTGGGGCAGTTGCAGCTCCAGTAAGCTTTGTAATCATGAGGGCAAATAAAAAAAACCCTATATTCCATAGTGTATGTGGTTACTAAGCAAGGACATTCAGTAGCTTAGGTGTATTAAGATACTTTTTTAATTGTATTTTTTATTTACAAGGGTTTGTCAGGATATTATTCCACTGTAATTTGAGGATCATATGTCTGTATATGGAATTAATCTTTCATTCTAACTGGGGTTCCTTCTAGGAATTTGGTTGCACACTGTGGAACTCATAAAAATTGGGAATCCCTGAGAATGAGTTTCTCACCCTCCAAATATTTCTTTCATTAATGAAAAAAGGAGACATTTACCTAACAGCCATCCTAACTAGGAGAAAACTCACATACATTGACCTGAGGAACTTGTGATTTCACTGAGAACTGGAGGAACTGCATCTATAGGCATGGATTTAACCTTCTCTTTCATTAGTTAAAGGATTAGAGAGACCACATCACCAGAGCAAAGTAAGCTGTCACTGTCCCAAGAACTTAAAAACAAGGGCTACACTTTGTGTGTTATTTTGCTACGAGAAAGGAGAGGAGCTGAGAGAAACTAAGTTTCTAGTTCATGTTGCAGGAAGAAATCTCTGTACCAAGTTGAGGAAGCATCTTCAGAGCAAGACACAGCTTCTATGCTTTGCGCAGGTTTTGGTCTCACTTCTCCTTCAACTTGGCCCACTGTGGTAAATGTAATTGCCTGCATATGAACAGCAGTATTAATCAGCCTCATCCTCCAGCTGCAGCCTAGAAATGGTCAGAGATGCTCTGGTGCCAGTCTTGGAGCCAGAGAAGTGGTCAGGGATCCCTGAGGGCCAACTACTAACACCATGAATCATGAGTTTATGGGTTGTTCCTGGATGACTTTGGAACCAGGACACATGATTATATCTCCCAATGTCAATGCTGGTTCCAGCACAGGAGATGGTGACTGACTGTCCAGAAGTTTCAGAGACTGAGGGAGGCTGAGTCAGAGCATACTAGGCCCAGACACCTGGAAAGAGGGAAACACACTCTAGGTTGAATCAATGCTTGGTCTCCTAATCTGAGCATGAGGAGGGAAAATATCAACCCAGATGTCCCCAAGAACCCTTCTCAGCAAATGTCACACTTTTACCCTGATTGAGGAGGATAAGCAGAAGCAGAGTCTAGGCCATTGTGGAAGTGCCCCAGAGAACTCCCTCCTCAGACTCCAGCACTGGGCCTGGCTCCTCCAGATTGCTTTTATCTCCCTCCTTGTCTCAGAGAGAGGAAGTCCTCAATGCAAATCTGCTTTCTGCACCTGCCTCTCTCCTCAGCCATATCTGGCCTGTCCTGGGTTCTGCACACTCCTGCAGCCCTCAGCTGAAGAGTTCAGCTCTGGGAATAAAAATTTCCTGCCTTAGATTTCTTGAGAATCATAAACTTGAATTGACTATCCTCCATTGCCCAGGAGAGTAAGATCTGCTGAACTCCATCATCTCTGTCAGCTCCAGGATCTTCAGTGTCTCTGGTGAGATATCACTGTATCTCTGTGAACCTCCAGGGCTGGGCCACCCCACAGTGCCCTTTCCTGGTGCCTATCATCCAAGATCTCTTTAATGATAGGAAACAATTCTGACCACACCAAGAAACACCTGCTATGGTTGTTGTTGTGGGGTCTCGTCAGAGACAGCCATGCTTCTGTCCCTCCCCTGTGAATCTGTGGTAGCATATGCAGAATCAACTTGCACCAGTATGTCTGTCACTCCCAGGCCACTCAGTGTGTGTCACAGACCATCCATGGGTCACTGTGAAGAAGGCTCAGGGAGGGAACAGGATGTCCTAAGCATGGCCATAGTCCTGACTTGATTCTGCAGTTTCATTCTTGCCTGTCCATTTCTGAGTAATGACCAGTTTTGTTTCAGTGGCTGAATCTCAATCTCAAATGTGAGGAACATGAATCCTACCCCTTGGGTAGGGTATCTATAAGGAGATGAGAGCAAGATGGGAAGGGTAAGATTTGACAATAGGTCATTTCTATCCAAACAAGAGATATATATTTATTTTAATGTATTTTGTTTTTAATGGATTTTAATTTTATTTTATTGGTACTGGTTACTGAACCCCAAGAATTCAACCACAGAGCCCCATCTGAAGCATTTTCTATATTTTATTTAGAGACAGGAACTTGCTAAGTGGCTTAGGGCCTCATCATGTTGCTGACGCTGGCTTTGAACTCATGATCCTGTGCCTCAGCCTCCAAGCTGATGGTGTTCCAGGCATGTGACACCATGCCCAAAAAAATATTTTATATTTTAAACTGACATTTTATATTATGGGCTACATGATGGTATTGTTACACATATGATTGAGTCAAGCTAATGAACAAATGCAATACCTTATTTTTTAAAATTCAATATACTAGATTTTATTTTATACGCACAGCAACCTTTACCCTTTTTTATTTCTTTTTTCATACATGAAAATAGTGGAATATATTATACTCATTATTACCCATTTACAGCACAAGTTTCACAAGTTTTCTTAACTCTATGTTCATGCCAAAATATGCCATTATACATGTACTCTTTTTTTGCATTTTAATTCTTAATACACATATATACCACAATTTTTCACATCTCCGTTTGTATATGTTATGTTGACACCAACTTCAAATCTTCTTACATATATTTTGTGTAATGATGATCATCACATTCCCCCATGCTTGCTATTCCCCTTCACCCTCCCTTTCCCTCCCACCCCTCTTTCATATCTAGAAATAATCATCCTCCCATGCTCTCCCTCCCTACCCCATTTTGAATCTCTCTCCGCCCATATCAGAAAAAAATATTAGGCATTTGTTTTTTGGGGATTGGCTAACTTAACTTTGCATAATCTTCTCTAATGCCATCCATTTGCATGCAAATGCCATTATTTTGTTCTTCTTTAGTACTGGGTAATATTCCATTGTGTATAAATGTCACATTTTTTTTATCCATTCATCCACTGAATGACATCTAGGTTGGCTCCAAAGTTAGCTATTGTGAATTGTGCTTCTATAAACATTGATGTAGCTGTGTCCCTGTAGTATCTGTTTTTAAGTCCTTTGGGTGTAGACCGAGGAGAGGGATAAATGGGTCCAATGGTGGTTCCATTCCCAGTTTTCCAAGGAATCTTCATACTGTTTTCCCAATTGGCTGCACCGATTTACAGTCCCACCAGCAATGTAGGAGTGTACCTTTTTCCCCACTTCCTCGCCAACACTTGTTGTTAGTCTTCATAGTAGATGCCATTCTTATTGGAGTGAGATGGTATCTTAGAGTAGTTTTGATTTGCATTTCTCTGATTGCTACAGATGTTGAGCATTTTTTCATATATTTGTTTATTGATTGTATATCCTCTTCTGAGAAGTGTCTGAAGCATGCACTGGAGAAAAGATAGCATCTTCAACAAATGGTGCTGGGAAAACTGGAATTCCATATGCAACAAACTGAAATTGAATCCCTATCTCTTAACATGCACAAAAGTTAACTCAAAATGGATCAAGGATCTAGGAATTAAACCAGAGACTATGCATCTAATAGAAAAAAAAAAAATAGGCCCTAATCTTCATCACGTGGGACTAGGCCCCAAATTCCTTAATAATTCTATAGCTCAAGAATTAAAACCAAGAATCAACAAATGGGATGGATTCAAACTAAAAAATTTCTTTTTTTCTCAACAAAAGAAACAATCTGTGAGGTGAACAGGGAGCTTACATCCTAGGAGCAAATTTTTTACCCCTCACTCATCAGAGAGACCACTAATCTCTAGGGTATATAAAGAACTCAACAAGCTAAGCACCAAAAAAAAAAAAAAAAAATAATAATAATAATAATAATAATAATAATAATAATAATCCAATCATGAAATGGGCCAAGGACCTGAACAGACATTTACCATTGTTTTAATTTAATTAATTAATTAATTTTTAATTCTGCAGTGCAAGATATTGAACCTGGGGCCTCAGTGTGGTAGGCCAACACTACCACTGAGCTATATCCCTAGTCCTACTAGTGTTTTTTTTTTTTTTAATTTTTTAATGACTTCACTTATTTTCTTGTGTTATTTAAATATGAAGGAAATTGTTTAGTATTATTTGAGCAAACTTGTATTGTGGAATTCTTCCAGGTTTGATTTCTGGGAGAGTCTTAATTTTTTTTTTCTTTTTAAATGGATTTTTAAATTAATTAATGTATTTTCATTAGTTATATATGATAGCAGAATGAATTTTTATTCGTTGTACACAATTGCAGCACAACTTTTCATTTCAGTGGTTGTACAACCAGGATACTACAGTAAGAGACCCATGGACAGTGCAGTTGATGAAATGTCAGAGAAAAAAGTTCAGAATGTACATTATCTCATTTTGTAAATCAACATTACTGAGTTATACCTCATACAATAACAATTCAACCATTCCAAGTACATGCTACAAAGTGCTTGACTATGTTCAGAGTTGTGCAACCATCACCACAATTAATTTTAGAGCATTTTCATCACAGAAAAAGGAAACTCCATGATCATTAGCACTTTCCCAATTTCTCTCTCTCTCAACATCTTCATTCACTCTTCCTACCTCTGAAACAAATAATTTATTCACTTCCATTTCTATGTGATGCACTATTCTGAAATTTTAAAATCACTTTTATCTGAAGAGAATATTTAAGATATATTCTTATTTGATTTTTAAAAACATAATACATTAGCATTAACTAGAATCATCACACTATGCCTTAGACCATCGGAAATCATTTCTCCTGTGTGACAGAAAACCTGTCCCCTTTCACAAGGATTGCACTTTTGTTCTTATTCCTACCCCACCTCACCCCTTCTGTGGAATCATTTTACTCTCTACCTCTGTGAGTCCTTCTCTTATATATTCCACATACAATTGAGTTTATATGGTGTTTATCTTTCTGTGCCTAGCTTATTTCACCTGGCATGAACATCTTTTATTTTTTTTCTATAAACATCATACTTACCTAAAGATTACATTAATTTGTTTAAACATTAATATGTTTAACTTATTTAAATTATCTGGTATCTTCTTGGTTTTGTTCTGACCTATCACATGAATGTGGCATGATCAACCATACTTATCTGAAGGATATTAAATAAAACTAGCTAGAGGTGTTGAATAGTTTTTCTTATATTTGTTGATCAATTGTATTTCTCCTTCTGTGAAGTGTCTGTTCAGTTTCTTAGCCCATTTATTGATTGGATTATTTGGGTTTTTTTCTTGTTAAGTTTTTTGAGTTCTTTATATATCCTTGAGATTAATGCTTTATCGAAGGTGTATGTGGTAAAAATTTTCTCCCAATCTGTAGGCTGTATCTTCACATTGTTGATTGTTTCATTTGCTTAGAAACAGCTTTTGCATTTAAATCCCAATTCATTGATTCTTGACTTTACTTCTTCTGCTTTAGGAGTCTTGTTAAAAAAGTCAATCCTAGGCTGATATCATGAATATTTGGGACTTTTTTTATTCTATTAAGTGCAGGGTCTCTTTTCTAGTGCCTAAGTCTTTGATCCAGTATGAGTTCATTTTTGTGCAGGGTGAGTGATAGAAGTTTTATCATTTTGCACCATATGGATTTCATGTTTTTCCAGCATCATTTGTTGAAGAGACTATCTTTTCTCAGGTGAATGTTTTTGGCACCTTTGTCTAGCATGACATGACTGTATTTATGTGGGTTTGTCTTTGTGTCTTCTATTCTGTACCATTGGTCTGCAATTCTATTTTGGTGCCAATAACATGCTGTTTTGTTACTATATCTCTGCAGTATAGTTTAAGGTATGATATTGAGATGTTCCCTACTAAGAATTGCTTTACCTCTTCTGGGTCTTATTTTTCCAAATAAATTTTATGATTGCTTTTCCTATTTCTATGAAGAGTGCTATTTGGGATTTTAATAGGAATTGCATTAAGTCTGTATTAAACTTTTGGTACTATGGCCATTTTGACAATATTAATTCTGCCTATCCAGGAGCGTGGGAGATCCTTTCATCTTCTCAAGTATTCTTCAATTTCTTTTTTTTAGGATTCTGTAGTTTTCATTGTAGAAATTTTTCACCTCTTTTATTAGATTGATCCCCACATATTTTACTTTTCTGAGGCTATTGTAAATGAGATAGTTTTGCTAGTTGTTCTTTCAGTGGATTCATCGCTGATGTATAAGAATGCATTTGATTTGTGGATGTTAATTTTATATCTTGCTACTTTGCTGAATTCATGTATTAATTTTAGAAGTTTTCTGGTGGAATTTTTTTGGATCTTCTAGATATAGAATCATGTCATTATCAAACAGTGATCGTTTTTCTTTATCTATTTGTATCCCTTTAATTTCTTTCTTTTGTCTAATTGGTCTAGCTAGAGTTTCAAGGATGATGTTGAACAGAACTAGTGGAAGAGGACATCCTTCTTTGTTCCAGTTTTTAAGAGGAATTCTTTCAATTTTTCTCTATTTAGTGATATTGGACTTGAAAATCAAAACTAAAATAATATTTCATCTCCCTCCTGTCAGAGTGGCAACCATCAAGAATACGGGCAATAATAAATGTTGGCAAGGATGTGGGGAAAAAGTACACTCACACATTGTTTGTGGAATTAGAAAGTGGTACAAATACTATGGAAAGTAGCATGGAGATTCCTCAGAAAACTTAGAATGGAAACACTGTTTGACCCAGCTATTCTACTACTCCTATATACTCAAAGGACTTAAAATCATTATTCTATAATAATGCTTCCATGTCAATGTTTATAGCAGCTCAATTCACAGTAGCTAAACTATGGAACCAACCTAGGCATCTTTCAATATATGAATGGAGAAAGAAAATGTGGTATATCTTTTCAATGGAATATTACTCAGCTTTAAAGAAGAGTGAAATTATGGTATTTGCCAGTAATAGGATGGAGTTGGAGAATATCATGCTAAGTGAATTAAGCCAATTCCCAAAATCCAAAGGAAAAATGTTTTCTGTAATATGCAGTGCTAATTTGTCAGTCCCGCTGACAATCTGTAATTCCTGGTATAGCAGAGATGCTTAAGAAAGACACACACACACACACACACACACACACGCATTCAGTAGAAAATGAGCACCGTCTTTACTTTTTTTCTCTTTCTTTTATACAGCATTGTTAATTAAAACAGGGGAAAGAAAAAACATCCTTTTGTCAGCTTAATCCTTACAAGCATAAATAAACATTTTCAGGAAAACTTTGTTTATGGTCACAATGCTCCATATTTTTTATCAATTAACTTGTGGTTAGTTATTTCCAGGCAAACACACACACACACACACACACACACACACACACACACACACACACACATATATATATATATATATATATATATATATATATAAATTTTACACTTGGCAGAATATTTTTTTTTCCTATCTTCTTAAGACAGCAACAAGGACACAGTTCAAAGAGTTCATACTTTCTCACAGAACTCCTTGTTTTGCTAAACACAGCAAAACTTAACTGTTGGTGTGCATGAGCTCACACTTCCCCCTTAAATAACAATGACAGTGATTGTGCCTGTCTCAGGTTGTGAACCATATTGTAACATTTTTACCCTTTATGGAGGACTTTCATTGATGGAAAATGAAAGCCTCTGTTTTAGGTTGATATGTGTAATGATTTATCTTACCCGTCACTGGCAACAATCATCCAAACCATTAGGGGGCATATGAAGTCACCACAGGAGGACGAGATAAGAGACAAGTGATCATACAGCGACCAATGAAACAAACAAGTATAGACATGTCAAGTATCAAAATTACACATACCATTATTTTTTTTCTTTTTTTTTTAATATTTATTTTTTAGTTTTCGGCGGACACAACATCTTTGTTTGTATGTGGTGCTGAGGATCGAACCCGGGCCGCACGCATGCCAGGCGAGCGCGCTACTGCTTGAGCCACATCCTCAGCCATTTAAGTACATTTTTTTTAAATTTTTTTATTGTTGGTTGTTCAAAACATTACATAATTCTTGATATATCATATTTCACAATTTGATTCAAGTGGGTTATGAAATCTCATTTTTATCCCATATACAAATTGCAGAATCACATCAGTTACACATCCATTGATTTACATATTGCCATACTAGTGTCTGTTGTATTCTGCTGCCTTTCCTATCCTCTACTATCCCCCTCCCCTCCCCTCCCCTCCCCTCTTCTCTCTCTACCCCCTCTACTGTCATTCATTTCTCCCCCTTGTATTATTTTCCCCTTTCCCCTCACTTCCTCTTGTATGAAATTTTGTATAACCCTGAGGGTCTCCTTCAATTTCCATGCAATTTCCCTTCTCTCTCCCTTTCCCTCCCAACTCTCATCCCTGTTTAATGTTAATCTTCTTCTCATGCTCTTCGTCCCTACACTGTTCTTAGTTACTCTCCTTATATCAAAGAAGACATTTGGCATTTGTTTTTTAGGGATTGGCTAGCTTCACTTAGCATAATCTGCTCTAATGCCATCCATTTCCCTGCAAATTCTATGATTTTGTCATTTTTTAATGCAGAGTAATACTCCATTGTGTATAAATGCCACATTTTTTTTATCCATTCGTCTATTGAAGGGCATCTATTTTGGTTCCACAGTCTTGCTATTGTGAATTGTGCTGCTATGAACATCGATGTAGCAGTGTCCCTGTAGCATGCTCTTTTTAGGTCTTTAGGGAATAGACCAAGAAGGGGAATAGCTGGGTCAAATGGTGGTTCCATTCCCAGCTTTCCAAGAAATCTCCATACTGCTTTCCAAATTGGCTGCACCAATTTGCAGTCCCACCAGCAATGTACAAGTGTACCCTTTTCCCCACATCCTCGCCAGCACTTGTTGTTGTTTGACTTCGTAATGGCTGCCAATCTTACTGGAGTGAGATGGTATCCTAGGGTGGTTTTGATTTGCATTTCTCTGACTGCTGGAGATGCTGAGCATTTTTTCATGTACTTGTTGATTGATTGTATGTCCTCCTCTGAGAAGTGTCTGTTCAGGTCCTTGGCCCATTTGTTGATTGGGTTATTTGTTATCTTATTGTCTAATTTTTTGAGTTCTTTGTATACTCTAGATATTAGGGCTCTATCTGAAGTGTGAGGAGTAAAGATTTGTTCCCAGGATGTAGGCTCAATATTTACTTCTCTTATTGTTTCTTTTGCTAAGAAAAAAACTTTTTAGTTTGAGTAAGTCCCATTTGTTGATTCTAGTTATTAACTTTTATGCTATGCGTGTCCTATTTAGGAATTTGGGGCCCGACCCCACAGTATGTAGATTGTAGCCAACTTTTTTATTCTATCAGATGCCATGTCTCTGATTTGATATCAAGCTCCTTGATCCATTTTGAATTAACTTTTGTGCATGGTGAGAGAAAGGGATTCAGTTTCATTTTGTTGCATATGGATTTCCAGTTTTCCCAACACCATTTGTTGAAGATGCTATCCTTCCTCCATTGCATGCTTTTAGCCCCTTTATCAAATATCAGATAGTTGTAGTTTTGTGGATTGGTTTCTGTGTCCTCTATTCTGTACCATTGGTCCACCCGCCTGTTTTGGTACCAGTACCATGCTGTTTTTGTTACTATTGCTCTGTAATATAGTTTGAAGTCTGGTATCGCTATACCTCCTGATTCACACTTCCTGCTTAGCATTGTTTTTGCTATTCTGGGTCTTTTATTTTTCCATATGAATTTCATGATTGCTTTCTCTATTTCTACAAGAAATGCCGTTGGGATTTTGATTGGCATTGCATTAAACCTATAGAGAACTTTTGGTAATATTGCCATTTTGATGATGTTAGTTCTGCCTGTCCATGAACAGGGTATATTTTTCCATCTTCTAAGATCTTCTTCTATTTCTCTCTTTAGGGTTCTGTAGTTTTCATTGTATAAGTCTTTCACCTCTTTTGTTAGGTTGATTCCCAAGTAGTTTATTTTATTTATTTTTTTTTTGAGGATATTGTGACTGGAGTGGTTGTCCTCATTTCCATTTCAGAGGATTTGTCGCTGATATACAGAAATGCCTTTGATTTATGCGTGCTGATTTTATAGCCTGCCACTTTGCTGAATTAATTTATTAGCTCTAATAGTTTCTCTGTAGACCCTTTTGGGTCTTCTAGGTATAGAATCATGTCAGCTGCAAATAGTGATAATTTAAGTTCTTGTTTTCCTATTTTTGTGCCTTTAATTTCTTTCAACTGTCTAATTACTCTGGCCAGTGTTTCGAGAACTATGTTGAACAGAAGTGGTGAGAGAGGGCATCCCTGTCTTGTTCCAGATTTTAGAGGGAATGACTTCAATTTTTCTTCATTCAGAATGATACTAGCCTGAGGCTTAGCATAGATTGCTTTTACAATATTGAGGTATGTTCCTGTTATCCCTAGTTTTTCTAGAGTTTTGAACATAAAGGGATGCTGTACTTTGTCAAATGCTTTTTTCCACATCTATCGAGATGATCATATGGTTCTTATTTTTAAGTCTATTGATGTGGTGAATAACATTTATTGATTTCCGTATATTGAACCAGCCTTGCATCCCAGGGATGAATCCTACTTGATAATGGTGCACAATTTTTTTGATATGTTTTTGTATCTGATTCGCCAGAATTCTAATGAGGATTTTTGCATCTAGGTTCAATAGAGATATTGGTCTGTAGTTTTCTTTCTTTGAAGTGTCTTTGTCTGGTTTAGGAAACAGGGTGATGTTGGCCTCGTAGAATGAATTTGGAAGTTCTCCCTCTTTTTCTATTTCCTGAAGTAGCTTGAAAATTATTGGTATTAGTTCCTCTTTAAAGGTTTTGTAAAACTCTCCTGTATACCCATCCGGTCCTGGGCTTTTCTTAGTTGGTAGTCTTTTGATGGTTTCTTCTATTTCCTCAATTGATATTGGTCTGTTTAGGTTGTTTATATCCTCCTGACTCAATCTGGGCAGTTCATATGACTTAAGAAATTTATCAATGCCTTCACTATCTTCTAATTTATTGGAGTATAAGGATTCAAAATAATTTCTAATTATCTTCTGTATTTCTGAAGTGTCTGTTGTGATATTGCCTTTTTCATCCCATATGCTAGTAATTTGAGTTCTGTCTCTTCTTCTCTTCGTTAGCATGGCTAAGGGTCTGTTGATTTTATTTATTTTTTCAAAGAACCAACTTTTAGTTTTGTGAATTTTTTCAATTGTTTCTTTTGTTTCAATTTCATTAATTTCAGCTCTGATTTTAATTATTTCTTGCCTTCTACTTCTTTTGCTGTTGTTTTGCTCTTCTTTTTCTAGGATTTTGAGATGAAGTATGAGATCATTTATTTGTTGGTTTTTTCTTTTTTTAAGGAATGAACTCCACGCAATGAATTTTCCTCTTAGAACTGCTTTCAATGTGTCCCATAGATTCCAATATGTTGTGTCTGTGTTTTCATTTATCTCTAAGAATTTTTTTTAATTTCCTCCTTGATGTCTTCTATAACCCATTGATCATTCAGTAACCTATTGTTCATTCTCCAAGTGATGCATGATTTTTCCTTCCTTCCTTCTTTTATCGTTGATTTTCAGTTTCATTCCATTATGATCAGATAAGATGCATGGTATTATCTCTACTCCTTTATATTGTCTAAGAGTTGCCCTGTGACATAATATATGATCTATTTTTGAGAAGGATCCATGTGCTGCTGAGAAAAAAGTGTAACTGCTTGATGTTGGGTAGTATATTCTATATATGTCAATTAAGTCTAGGTTATTAATTGTGTTATTGAGTTCTATAGTTTCCTTATTCAACTTTTGTTTGGAAGATCTGTCCAGTGGTGAGAGAGGTGTGTTGAAGTCTCCCATGATTATTGTATGGTGGTCTATTAGACTCTTGAACTTGAGAAGAGTTTGTTTGATGAACATAGCTGCACCATTGTTTGGGGCATATATATTTATGATTGTTATGTCTTGTTGGTGTATGGTTCCCTTGGGCAGTGTGTAGTGTCCCTCTTTATCCCTTCTGATTAACTTTGGCTTGACATCTATTGTATTTGATATGAGTATGGACACTCCTGCTTGTTTCCAAAGTCTGTATGAGTGATATGATTTTTCCCAACCTTTCACCTTCAGCCTATGTATGTCTTTTCCTATCAAATGTGTCTCCTGTAGGCAGCATATTGTTGGGTCTTGTTTTGTGGTCCATTCTACTAGCCTGTGTCTCTTAATTGATGAGTTTAAGCCATTAACATTTAGGGTTATTATTGAGATATGGGTTTTTCTTCCAGCCATATTTGTTTATTTATATTACTAAACATGAATTCTTTATCTGACATTCCATCTGCTGCAGATATTACCTCTTCTAACATTGAGTTGACCTGCATTGCTTGTGGTCCTTTCTTCCCTTGTCTCTTCATACTGTTCACATTTCTTTCTGCTTGGTGAAACTGTTGTGCTATTGAGTTTTCCCCCTATATATTTATATTGCTCTTGTATAGTTGCAAAGTCTCCCTTGCAGGTGCGGCAGCGGCTCTGCCCCTCCTCCAATTGGGGCAATGTGCCCACCATGCCGGCAGGCCACTGGGCCTGTTCTGCCGGTCGTTAGCAGGTCCACCTACCTTGCAGGCACGGGCGGTGGCTCTGCCCCTCTCTGGGCTGCTGGGCTTGTTCTGTCGGTGGTCAAAGTTCTGCCTACTTTTCAGGCACGGGCAGCGGCACTGCCCCTCTGCAGGCCGCTGGGATTGTTCTGCCGGTGGGTCGCAGGTCTGCCTACCTTGCAGGCACGGGGGTGGGGGGTGGCTGTACCCTTCCACAGGCCGCTGTGTCTGTTCTGCCTGTCAGTTGTAGGTTTGGCCTGTTCTGTTGGTGGTCGCAGGTCCGCCTACCTTGCAGGTGTGTGGGGCAGCTCTGTTCCTCCACGGGATGCTGGGCCTGTTTTGCTGGTGGGTCACAGGTCCGCCTACCTTGCAGGCGCACGGGCCACTGGGCCTGTTCTGTTGGTGGTCACAGTTCTGCCTACCTTGCAGGTGTGGGGGGAGGGGGCTGCTCTGCCCCTCAGCAGGCCAGTGGGCCTGTTCTGCCGGGGGTCAAAGGTCCGCCTACCTTGCAGGTGTGGTTGGCAGCTCTGCCCCTCCATGGGCCACTGGGCCTATTCTGTCGGTGATCACAGTTCTGCCTCCCTTGCAGGCGCGGGAGGAGGGGGCGGCTCTGCCCCTCTATTATTAATTTTTTTAACCAGGAAATATTAAGAAGTTAAGATGTTAACCATGAAAATATTTTTTTTTTATTTTTTTATATTGTCTGATATTATCAATCATGTTTTTTTTAAAATTATGAATTTTTGTATCAATAGGAACAGTGTTATCTGTCAGATTAAACAACACATATTTTTTACTTGAATGAATTTTTTATGGTGTAACAATAGTAAATAATCTATAGCATTCTATTATCCAAAACTCCTTGTTTTAAAACCTGTTGTTCTTTATTTAACAAGGCTACAGCAGTACATGTACAATTAATGTTTTTTGTCATTATACACGTCAATTTTATAGCTGTCTTAAAAGCTACTACTGCTAATCCTGGGATCCCTACAAGGGAAAAAGTCAATGCATCAAACTCTGTTTTAGATAATAAGTTTATATCATCCTTATAGTCCAATGTTAGTGTAGCCATTCTTCCTAAGCCACAAGAAGGATGTTCAGGAAGCAAATCACCAATGGAGGGAAGGAAAATTGTGAGACTACTAATACAGTAACATGTTCCAGGAGTCATATTTGCCGGTATGTAGTTGAATGTATAAGTTTCACAGGAAAAAAAAAACAGTCTCTTGGAAGTGGCACATGTTCATAACTTGAAGGAACTGTAAAGGAATTATTACATGTAAAGGAAGATCCCATAGATCTACATTTAGTTGCACAATTGTGAAACTTGGCACAGTTGTCATTATCTATTACAATAACAGTAGTGATTATAACTTGAACTGCATTTGGGGGTAGGCGATAAGAAAGGGTGCCCCAATTTGAATAATTAGCATACATAATAGTTTTATCAAAATTGGAGAAAAAGATCATATTTTTTTATTTTTTCTGCTGGATGACAGACAGGTAGTAAACAGGAACCCAATACTGATCCCAAATGGACATCTTGTTTTAGGCAGATAATTATCAGTCCCTGCCAATTGAGCCAATCTCAACCATACATTGGTATGATTGAAAGAGGCAACTTCCATAGCTCCGCAAAGGAGAAAAAAGGTTAGGGACAGCATCTATAAGATAAAACAAACCAAAGAGATAAAAGCATTTATGATGTAGTTTTAGAAGAGTCAAACTGTAATCAAATGAGAAGGAATCCATCGAGGTCCAGGATCATTTTGCGGAAAAACACAGGCAGCTCCTTTTCCCCACATTAATGCAGGATCAGGACCCATCCATTGTCCTGTTAAAACATCTTTCCACCTTACAAGTGGATGGGCTGTTTGTCCCTTAGCATGCCATAAGCGATCTGCAGCTGTCAGTTTTGTAGGGTCTACAGTTAAAAAATTTAAAATAAATAATACATGTGTTAAACGAGAGCGGGTACTGCTGCTACTCCCCCCTTTTGTTTTTGACAGATATGTTTTAAGAGTTTGATGAGTTTGTTTTACTATATCTTGTTTTTGAGGGTTATAAGGAATATCTGTCATGTGTTTTACATCATAAGTGTGAAGAAATTTTATAAATGATGTATTAGTATATGTTGTTTTATTATCTGTTTTAATATGTTTAGGGAGACCCATAATAGAAAAAGTTTTTATACAGTGAGCAATTACATCTTTGACTTTTTTTTTTAATGAGGAGAAGCATAAATGAAATGAGAGTAAGTAGCTATAGACACATGAATATATGTTAATTTGTCAAAAATGTTAATGAGAAACATCTATTTGTTATAAATGACCCGGTAAAAGGCCTCTGGAGTTATGTCAAAATCAGGAGAGTATATCTGTGTAGAGTAAAGGGAACAATTGTGAATAATTTGAGAAGATGTTTTATGAGAATTTTTACAATGATAAGTTAAAGAAGCATTAAGGTGAAATTGAGAATGTAAAGTTTGGGGATCCATAGATAGAAATGCAGACATTTTGGAGGCTAAATCAGTGGCAGTATTTTTTTTACTAAGTGGTTTTGGTAAAATTGAATGACCTTTGTGTTTAATAGAGAAACCTTCAATTTTGTTACTTAGGGTTGGATAATTATACTAGTAAACACTAACTCTACCTGTGTAGGTTAGGAATATCTGTAGGCCTTAAACTAAAAACTTTTGTCTTTGTTATTATTTTTGATACTCTTTTTTTACACTTATCAGACATTTTTGTCTGAGAATTTTTTTGTAGTTTTTAGTTTTATTTATTTTATTTATCTTAGGCTAATATAAGGTGTGTTTTTTAAATGATTATTATTATTATTATTATTATTATTATTATTATTATTATCATCATCGTCATCATCATTATTATTATTTAAAATGTCCAGGAATGGCTATGTTTTGGTTTTAACTGTGTTTAAGATGAAGTAGTTAAATTGACTTTTGTTTTTATCTATTATTAATAGTTAGTTGAGTTTTTATGGGAGTCATTTTTGGGGAAACTTTATAGTAGTTTTTTAGTTTTGTTAGTGTTATTTGTGTTAGGATGGGTCCAGGTTTTGTTTGACCATATGGCTTCCCTCGGAAGCATCAGGAATTTTATTTTTTTTAATGATTTTTTTATAGCAAATGTACTGATTGGCTTTCTGTTTTTTAATGGTCTCATTAATCTCCCTGATCGAGAGGTCATGTGGCCCAGAGTTGTAAAGTTTTTTAGAGAAGTTTTTTTTTTTTTTTTTTTTTTTGTTGTTGTTGTTTTGTATTTAGATTGACCTAGAGGGCAAGAGCCAAATATTGGGGGGGGGGTTGGCCCTTTTGATTTAACTTTACTTTTAAATTTTTATCTTAAATATTTAGTAAATAAATTTTAACAGTCTTATATTAAGAGTACTGGGCTTTAATGTCTATAACTTTATAATTATTATTTTTTATTAATTGGGGTTTGTATTATCCTATCTGTATGTAGGTGATGGCTTATTATCTTAAATTAACTCAGTTTGTGTGTTTTTAAAGTAGTACTTTTGTAAAACATTAACAGGTAATTTTTAGACCATTTATAAGAAAACTATAAAATAAAATTAACAAGAGTGAAAACATATTTAGTTTGTGTAATAGTTATCTTGAATTTTTGGCTGAGTTACATATTATAATTTTTGTTTGAGATTTTAGTAATTTGATAGAAAAAAAAACTTTTGAACATAACTTTAAATGAACTAAAATTTGGTCTATTGTTTTTGTAGTTATTTTTATATGTACTAAGATGGGACACAGAGCCTTATCTCAGGTAAAGCAGTGCCTTTTATAAATCTTAAGTGTTTTAGTTTTTAAATTGATTTTTGTCTTTTAAATATTATTTTATAAAGTTTACATAAATTGTTTGATGTTACATGAACATTAGTTAACACCATATGATATCACATTTAAAACATGAATTAAAGAAAGGTTGAAAATTTTTAAGCATTTGTAGAAAGGTAGTAAAATATTTTGTGTTTATAAATATTAACCTTTATATATATTAGGCTCTCATTAACTTAAAAATATATTTAAATTATTTTTAATGTAAAAAGTAATATAAAACTTTATATATTTTATTGATAACAGGTAAATAAATTTCCAATATGTTTTTTAAGCTTAAAATTACCATACAATCATAGAACATTAGTTTGATATAATGTTTTTTTTAAAGTTTTTACCTTACAGAATTGTATATCTTGAAAATATGAGTACATTAATACTATCACAATTACATTGATGTTTTTATATTAACCAAGTTTAGCTTTTAAAGAAATGACAGTACAATGTTTTAAAATAACACTTTTTATTTAACTAGTTGATTAATTTTTATGGTTACTTGTTTTAGAAAAAATAAAACAATAAACACAATGTTGTGGGTAAACATGTTTTAAGAAATTTTTGTTATTTAACACATGACTGATTGTAAAAACAAACTTATACAGACGTTAGTAAGTTAATCAGATATTTAACAAAAGTATTTCTGAATGAGTAATTTATATCAAATTTATTTTATTTATTTTATCAAAATATTAGACAAGTATATTGAACAGTGTTAGTTATTTTTTTATTTTTATTTTTTTAAAAAAACTTTATAGTTGATTAAAAATAGAATTGAACAGAAAAACATTAACCTAAGTTTGTAGCATAAAAATCATGAGTTCAAAAAAATACAGAATTTAAGAAAAAGCAAGAGTCCTAGAGAAAAATGACTGGCCAGTAGTTAGTAAATACCATAAAATTTACTTTTTTTTAGGCCTTAGATCAGTCTCCTACTGAGCTTGTAAGCTTTTTTTAATTTGTATTTTAATGTAAGTTTTGACTGAGGTTTGGAAGGAGTAGGGAAAACTGTTATTTTGAGCAGACACCTCATGTATAAGGCATTTTAACCATAAGTCATAATTTTTAGGTTTGGATGTTGAAAATATGATACAAGTTTAAGACACAATTTACAAAATTTTATATCTTTATATCTTGTTTTGTTAACAGATACCATACTATGATTTACTATCCTTGTCCAAATTAATGTACTGGTACACACAGTGAAATTTTTTTAGGTTACCCAATGTAAAAATTGGTGAAAAAAACTGAATGATTGGGAGTTACTTGTCAACTTGGAAGTAGAGTTTTTTAGATTTTTATCTTATTATTTAAGTTTTTTAGCATGAATTATCTGAAATCATAAACTAAACAATTACGTAAACCCAACTTTTAACTGCAAGATTGTGTAATGTTTTAAAAACCCATTTATATAAGTAGACAGAGGTAGCATCATCCTTACAGTGCAGGGAAGGAAGGCAGGAGTTTCCTGAAGCAAAATAGGGCTTTGGCAGCTGCTGGGAGTCCCTCAGTCCCTCCCTTTACTTACAGGATTAGTTCCTCTTTTGTAGGTGGTGGATTTTTTTTTAACTTAGAAGTGTCATAAATGGGGGCCTCATCATCTGAGGAATCACTTTTACTCACTGAAATTATTGATTTCCTGTCCTGAACCTTCATCCAAGTTTTCCATGTTTGTTGTAAAAATGTACACACTTTTACATCTGGAGATAAAAGTGTATTTTTTTTAATCAACTTTCACAAAGAAAAAGTAGATACAGGTAAACTGTCAGGACTCTTTTTTTAAAATATTTTTGTAAATTTTTATATGTTTTTCATTAGGAACCATTAAATTTCTTGAGTACAAAAACCAAGGAAATGGGGCTGGGGATGTGGCTCAAGCAGTAGCACGCTGGCCTGGCATGCATGAGGCCCGGGTTCGATACTCAGCACCACATACAAACAAAGATGTTGTGTTTGCCGAAAACTAAAAAAATAAATATTAACTTCTCTCTCTCTCTCTCTCTCTCTCTCTCTCTCTCTCTCTCTCTTTAAAAAAAATTAAAAAAACAAGGAAATGTAGTTTTAACAGCAAGCATAAAAGCAGAAGCTGTTTTTTTATTAATTACAATTTTTTGTTCCTTAAGTAAAGCCATAATTGTCTGTAGTATTTGACTTTTTGAGATTTTTTGATCCCCATGGTACCTCTCCCCTTCACTTACCTTTGCCAGTAAGGGACTCTCTGCTGCCCACCCAGGGATGCCATCTGTCAGACCCGCTGACAATCTGTAATTCCTGGTACTGCAGAGATGCTTAAGAAAGATACACACACACACATTCAGTAGAAAATGAGCACCATCTTTACTTTTTTGTCTCCTTCTTTTATGCAGCATTGTTAATTAAAACAAGGGGAAAGAAAAAACATCCTTTTCTCAGATTAATCCTTACAAGCATAGATAAACATTCTCAGGAAAACTTTGTTTATGGTCACAGTGCTCCATATTTCTTATCAATTAACTTGTGGTTAGTTATTCCCAGGCAAACACACACACACACACACACACACACACACACACACACACACACACACATATATATATATATATATATATATATATATATATATATATATATATATATATATATTATACTTGGCAGAACATTCTTTTCTCCTATCTTCTTAAGATAGCAACAAGGACACAGTTCAAAGAGTTCATACTTTCTCACAGAACTCCTTGTTTTGCTAAACACAGCAAAACTTAACTGTTTGTGTGTATGAGCTCACACTAATTCATATATATATATATATATATATATATATATATATATATATATAGAGAGAGAGAGAGAGAGAGAGAGATGACTGCATGACCAATATGATTCTATAATATGTACACTGAGATAAATAAAAAGTTATATCCTGTGTATGTATGATATATAAAATTACAAAATTGTATTCTACTGTCATGTAGAAATAATTAAAACAAATTAAAAAATTTAAAAATCCGCACATGTGTGAATAAATGTTCTCTATTCATTTTCTTTTCTTTTTTTCTTTCTTTTATTTATTTTTTAAATACATGACAATAGTGGAATGCATTACACTCATTATTACCCATATACAGAACAATTTTTGTAACTCTGTATATAAAGTATGTTCACACAAATTTATGCCATTATACTTGCACTCTTTTTTTTTTTTTCTCGATGAGGACAAACTTCTCCGATAGAGGAGGAGTGATGTTCAGTCAAGGGTATACGAGTAGCTGCGCTCCCCTGCTAGAACCTCCAAACAAGTTCTCCATTCATTTTCTGAAAGTACTTTTAAAAGTGATTTCTATCTATGTTTTGCATAGCCTCTGGTTCAGAGTTATTTAATTTTCTACATAAAAATATCATTGTTGCTTTCAGATTTCACTTAGAGTGCATTAAGCACACACTATCTTTTCAGACTGAATACAGCACATAAAGCCCACACAGTATGGAATATATTTGTGATCACCTAGGAAAACAAATCACAGAAACAGACTGAAGGAGCTATCAGCCCAGTAAAAACACCCAAATAGCAGAGAGTTTTCCATGTACACATTGAATCCCAGGCCTGCTCTTAAAGTTCCTGGGACCTGAACAGGACACCAACATATGGACAGAAAGATTCCAGAATAAGCCCCACTCTTGTGTCTACAAGAGGAGAAAGGGAATTCCTTATGCTCTGACAAACTTTGGAATGTGCACATTTTCTCTTCTCCATTCTACTTGATCCTTCACTGGGAAATTCTTCTGTGGTCCCAGAAGAGGCAGTGGAAACCATGGGGCTTTCCTTTTTCATTTGAAGAGCTGATTCCCCAAGACAGTGTCACTTAATTCTACTACTTTTGTTACTGTATCTTCTTAGCACTTGGTATTGCCTTGTCCTTTGTCACAGAAATGCAGGGAACCTGAATTCCCGGTTTTGTTGCCAGAAGACCAGAAGGGAAGGCGTGAGGAGCCATGCACAGTTGGAAGTTGTTGAAAGGAATGAGTTGGGAAAAATCCCCCTGCAACGCAGGCTCAATTCTGAGCAACCCTTGAAACAATATGATCCCAGGGAGGGAAGAATGCAATGTCAAAACAACATTCCAGAGAAAGCTGATTTAGTCAAAATGGTCATATAGTCTGCTAAAACAAAAATTTCAATTTAGGATTTTAAATAGTCTCATCATACAATAACATATAATTATACATATCCTGTAAAAAGGCAAGAGACCACTAGGCCCAGGAAAGTCTCAACTGATGTGAGGACAATGAAGATATGTTGTATGGATAAAATGAGACAAGCGTATCATAATTGAGAATATATTCAAAAACTCTACACAAAACTTTAAAAAATGATAGTAGAAATAATGTCAAAGTACATGGAATGGGTGGAGAGAGACAATGTTTTCTTTTTTTTAATTTTTGCATTATAATTCTTAATATACCATTATATCATAATTTATCATATATCTGATTATATATTAGGTTTGTTGACACCAAACTCACATCTTCATACATGTATGAGAGAGACAATGTTATAGCAAGGAACCAGGAGATAGAGTAAACCACAAAGCAACAGCAAGAGATGTGAGACCTATTAGAGGGATTAAAAGAAGATTGACATCAAAGAACAAAGGAGTACTGATCTACAAGTCATAGCAAGTAAACTGTCCCCTCATATAAAACACAGAGGAGAAATTTGTAATTTGTTATTATTTTAATCAAAAAGGACTTCTATTTTCAGGTCTTGCATGTAAGAAGCTTGCACATTGTCACACAGACTAATAAGCAAAGGCCACATACACCAGATTCAACAAGTCCTGTGAGATAGACCAAAGATCAGTGATCACCTCACAGCTGATCCACCTATAACTTTGCAGGATGCACTCCATTCTCTGGGTGACAACTATAGAGACCTTGACAGCATTAGTTGCTCATGGAAAACCTACAGAAGAAAACTTATTGGCCTGTTTCTGTGTTCATTTAAGCAGATTCCTCCTCTATTGTCTTTATCTGCAGAAGCCTCTGTTCCCACTTCTTAGCCCTCTAGCTCTGCCCACACCCTCTTCTCTCTGATCCTGACTTTAAGATTTCCTTTATGGGCTTTTATATTCTAAGGATTCTTGGGTCCTTCCTGAGTCCATGACTCAGGCTGATGATATCTGAGTCTTGATGTGCATGCCTTTATCATCAAAGGCATAGCTCCTTCCCTGTATCAGTGGCCAGAAAAGTGCCCCAAAATCTTTCCTAAATGAGATCATCCTTTGAATTATCCTCATCAGTCTTTCTCATTATTTCCAGTGCACAGTTTAAAATTTATCTTTTAAAAATATTTCATTGTTCCGTATGCATGCCCCAGTACTTGAAGAAAGAAGACTTGGTTCATCTTGATCCATTCTATGTTCTGAACCCACACTTGGATCATCAGGAATAACTGGTGATGGATACCAGAGAAAGGAGGGAGGAGCTAAGCTGTTCACCTGTGCAAGGGTCTATCAGGACATATTGGATTTGGTATATGTGGCCTTGCTTATTAGTCTGAGTGACAATGTGCAAGCATCTACTCCACAGACTAGGTCTCTAATGGCCACTTTCTCCAACCAAGTTCCATAGTAGGAAACATATCAGTGAAAGTCTGTGCTACTCTCCTGTGTCCCAAATCAATGCCAACCTGTCTTCTGCTTCACTTTCTCCTGCTCCAGTACTTACTGGAGGGAAGTAAACCTGTCCGTTGTCTCAGACAAGTGTTAAGTAATGGAACAAGCTTTGGATGTCTTTAGGTTCTGCAAACTAGGTGGAATCAGTTACTGTGTCTCACCTTCTGGGAACCAAGCCTATGCTTATTCACTTGTTTAAAGAATTCTTGGCTATATTTTCATGTATAAGTGTACTCAGTTACCCATTTTAAGAGGAATCCTAGGTAGAAATTGGTTTGGGGTCACCATTGTAATCATGAACTGTTGGCAAGCACAGAGGGAGAAAAGATATATACACACAACATATCTTCCTTCTTAAACAAAAGGATCCTTCCTTTGGCAAAAAATCTTATTCTATTGATAGATGCAGGGCTATCCTGGACAAATGTTCAGGTGTCTGAGGGAAGAGATAATCCTGGCTAAGAACACAGTTGCAACTAAAATTCTGTCTGGTATACCTCACTTGACTTTGATGACAAAAGTGTAAGAATTAAAGGAAGACAGCATCTTTCAGTTTGTACTCATTCCCTCAGTAATGTTCTCAGAATTTCTCAGTGGTTGTTACTTCACCAACAGATGTGCTCATGAAGCAAAAGCAGAGATATTGACTGAGTAATTCCAAGCAGACCTGTACAGGGAATAATATGGAAATAATATGGGAATAGGAGGCACCAAGTTTGAGGATTTCCCTCAACACTACTATCACTGGACCAAATGGGCATCTTCATAGTGTCCTGGCCCTAATGTAAGAATTTAAAAAGAGTTGCACATTCAGGTACAATATCATATATATTATTGGCCTTAGACAATGAACAGGAAATTTTGTTTCCTTTCACATTTCATGGTTGAACAAAAGAGGAACTGAGAGAGAACTGGATTCTCATGGCCCTGTGGCCTGAAGCTGTCTCTGTGCAGGGCTGAAGAAGAAACTTCTGAGTGAATAGGAACATGTGACTCAAGACACATTTTGCACCCACTTCCCCAAGAACTTGGAGCACTGTGTAAATTGCTGATGCTTGTATATGAGCAGCAATAATAATCAGCCTCATCCTCATCCTGAAGGCTAGAAATAGTCAGAGAGGCTCAATTGCCAGACTGGGAGCCAGAGAAGCGATTGAGTACACTGGAGGGACGATTAGTGGCTCCATAAATCAGGATTTTGCGAGATGCTCCTGGGAGATTTCGATACCAGGAGGCATTATTATAAATCTCAATATCATTGCTGGTTCCAGTGCAGGAGATGGTGACTGACTGTCCTACAGACCCAGAGGCTGATGGAGGTTGAGTCAGAGCAGACTGGGACCAGGAAACTGAAAAGATAGAAAAACACACTCTGTTTTTTCATTGTTGGTGAACCAGAGCTGGGGAAGATACATTATCCCAGATGTTCCTGTGTCCCTTCCCTGGGGAATAACCTGTGCCCTGAGTGAGGAGGGTTAGGACAAGCAGAGCCCAGGCCATGGTGGCGATGCCCAAAGTGTCTGCCTCCTGAGCCCCAACACTGGGCCTGGCTGCACAGACCTCTCTTATCGCCTCCCATGACTCAGAGGGGGGAGGGGCTTCCATGCAAATCTGTTTCTAGCACCTTCCTCTCCTCCCCCAACACTTAAATGCCTTGGATTCTGGATACCTCTGCCTTACTGGTCAAAAAGCTTAGCTGAGGAGATTAAAATTGTTTGATTGCATTTTCTCAATCAGGATAGACTGAGCTTGTGACAGTGCTGAGGAATTAGAGCCCCTTTGGGATGTCCCTAACCTTCCAATGGTGGAGTTCTGTGAATGTCACATAAAGATTCCCAGGACTTCTGTGTGCTGTGTCAGATATCCTGAGAACATAGTATCAGGATGGTGGATAGGTCCACTCTCTCCCCTTCTCAGGAATAGATATGGCTGGGAGAACCAAACATGCTCCTCAATCTGCTGAACTTCTCCTGGCCCTTTCAGTTAGGATGTATGTTCAGATATTGCTGAGTCCTCTGCCTTGGGATAAAAATTGGGGCTGGATTTGATAATGAGACCTTTTGTTATTGATAGGTCTTCTGGAAAAGAATGTGTTTAGGATTGGAACCCTACTTCTTTAGAGATAATGAGGGGAAGCACCTGTTTGAACCACATTACTATTCATGGTAAACTACAGCATCTGCTCTTTCCACTCCAGATTCTCACTGCTCCCTGGTGGATTCACATGGAGGGTATAAAACTCCTGGAAAGGAAGGGGAAAGGAACTGGATAATCTGCTGTGCTTCCTCTCCTCAGTCCTGTCCCATCTCCCAATCTCTGGCTACTTACTGGACCCCAGTGCCTTCTAGTATACCCCAGGTACCTCTTCCTTTTTTTTCATTGTTTTATTGGTGCATTATAGTTGTACATAACGATGGGATTTGTTCTTATATATTTGCACATGCACAAATATAACAATATAACTAGGTCATTATCATTCCCCAACATTTCCTACCTTCCTCCTCTCCTCCCACCTCTTGTCCTTTTCCTCTACTGATCCACCTTTGCTTTCCATTACATCCCCTCAGCCCATCACCCTAACTTGTTTCCCTTATTTCCTCTCTAGCTTCTTTGTTTTAGAGAAAACATATAACTTTGACCTTATAAATTTGGTTTATTTCACTTTACAGGACAGTCTCTACTTCCATCGACTTTTCTAGAATGGACATATTTTCATTTTATATGGCTGAATAAAGTTCTATTTTGTATATATAGCACATTTGCTTCATTCATGCACCTGTTGTTTGACACCACGGCTGGTTCCTTAGTTTGGCTGTTGTAAATTGTGCTGCTGTAAACATGGGTATACATGTATCACTATAATATGGTGAATTTAATTCCTTAAGATAAATAAGGTGGAGTGGAATAGTGGGATATTATGATGGTTCCATGCCTAGTCTTTTGAGGAACTAGCATAATGATTTCTATTCTAGTTGTACTTATTTACCATCCCATTAACAAAGTAAAATGTACTTTTTCTCCACATCCTCTCCAGCATTTATTATTTGTATTCTCGAAGATTACCATTCTGATCTATGTAAGATGAAATTTCAGGGTAGTTTTGATTTTTATTTCCCTAATAAGTAATATTTTTTCATAGATTTGTTGACCATTTCATTTTTTGAGAAGTATCTGTTTGTTTCATTGCCCATTTATCCATTGAGTTATCTGATTTTTTGGTGTTAAAGGTTTTGAGTTCTTTATGTAGTCTAGATATTAATCCTCTCTCAGAATAGTAGTGAGCAAAACTTTCTCCCATTCTGTAGGTTTTTTCTTCACATTCTGATTGTTTCCCTTATTGTATAGAAGATTTTAAAGTGGATGTCATCCCATTTATTAACTCTTGACATTATTTCCTGAGCTTTAGGGGTACTATTAACAAACTCATTGCCTGTGACTAATAGCTGGAGTGTTGATCTTATGTTTTCTTCTAGCATTTGCACAGTTTCTGCTCTAATACATAGATCTTTATTCATTTGACTTGATTTGTATGCAGGGTGATTCTAGCTTCAATCTTCAACATATGGATAACCAGTTTTCTCAGCATCATTTGTTGAAAAGGCTGTCTTTTCCCCAATGACCACATGACCAGATGACTACAGATGTCCACACACCTACAGTCAGTGTCCATGTCTTCTTTCTTGTACCATTGGTCTATGTGTCTGTTTTATGCCAGTACCATGCAGATTTTGTTACTATAACAATGTAATATAATTTGAAGTAAGATGTTGTGGTGCCTGCCTACAGCATTGGTGTTGAGAGCCACAGCTGAAACGGGCCCCAGCAAACTTCCAGCTGATGATTGGTGCACAGCGGCCCCAGCAAACTTCTAGCTGCCAACTGATTGGCTCCTCTGTGGTGATGCTCATTGGGCTGTTTCCCTGCCCTTTCAGACCACAGAGCTGCTCATTGGGGGACTTTTTTGGCTCTGCCCACACTACCCAGCCAATCAGCCTCAAGAGCAGGAGGAGTGGAGGAGGTTGAGAGGCTTGTGGGTAGCCAGTGGTGGCAGTTGGTCTCTGAAGGTTTTTCCTGAGGAGCTGTGTGGTTTGGTGTGTGTGTTCTAAAAATAAAGTTCGTTTCTTTTGACAAGTGGCTCCTGAATTGTGCCCAGCCAGATGGCGGCATTTGGTGGGCCACACAGAGAACGACTGAGGGTAAGTGATAAGGTAAACTGCTCGCCCCTGAGGGCAGGGCAAGAGGATGTGTAGCCATTTTAAGATTATTCTTTTGTTTTATTTCACTTTTGTTTTAAGTTGTCTGTTTCTGGATATGTGTAAGATGGAAGAAAAACCGCTCACATCTGAGGAACAAATAGGGAGAAAGGATGGATGGACATTTCAGGAGGCTATTATAATGATTTTTTTTGTTCCAATTTTGTTTCACTCTGTTTCAGTTTTGTTAAGCATTATCTTGTTGGGTTGTATTATAGTAGAAATATGGGATCAGAAATTAGTAAAAAACAAACCGAAAGAGTGTTAAGTAAATTGTTAGAGGAAGGAGACATCCCAGTAAAATCAAGAGCAGTCAGGGCATACGTTGATTGTATGATACAATACAAAAATGTAGCTCATGGCTTTTTTAAGGAGGAGTTGTTAAATATATCACAATGGAAACATCATGGTGAAGATTTAAAAAGAATAGAACAGAAAAGCCCAGGAACTCTGCCAGTTGGCACATTGAAATTGTGGGCATTGGTATCTTGTTAGCTTAGTCCAAAGCCTTCAGTTCACACAAAGGTAGAGGCAGGAGAAGACATATTGATTCAAGTAAAAGAGAAGGTCTCTCAAGTTAGTCAGAAAGAGAAAAAGATTCAAGTAAAAGAGAAGGTCTTTTGAGCTATTCAGATAGAGGAAGAAAGCTTAGAGCAGAAAAAGCCATCAGGGGAAAAGTTACAACAGGAGACTGCTACTAACACCTTTCTATCACCAGAGGGCATAAGCGTCCAACCAACAGTGCCACCTCTACAGGAGAATGCTACTAACACCTTTCTATCACCAAAGGGCATAAGTGTTCAACCAACAGTGCCACCTCCATATGCTGGGAGGCCCCCAACCCCTGCAGTTGATAGTTGGGATCCTGAGACAGGATCTCAAATATTAACATGCCCTGTATTTGAGGCAGGAGGGCAGCAAATTCACAATGCTTTAAATTTCAAAACAGTGAAGCAGCTAAAAGAGGCTGTAACAACCTATGGTCCTCAAGCACCCTTCACTGTAAGCTTGGTCAAATCCATTAACAACTTGAACATGACGCCAGCAGATTGGGCTAATATGTGTAAAGCTGTGCTAAATGGAGGACAATACCTGTTATGGAAGGTTGCCAATGAGGAATTTTGCAAGGAGTTGGCTAGGCAAAATGCAGCAGCTGGTTATCCTCAGAGAAATCTAGATATGTTGTTAGGAAAGGGACCTTATGAGGATCAGCAGCAACAAATTGCATATGATCCTAGCGTATACGCACAAATTGCTGAAGAGGCGGTTAGGGCATGGAAGAATTTACAAGGACATGGAGGTTTACAGGGTCAATTATCTAAAGTAATACAAGGAGCTAATGAATCTTATGCTGAATTTGTAGATAGGCTTATTCAAAGAGCTACCAGAAATTTTGGGAATACAGAACAAGCAATGCCATTAATAAAACAACTGGCTTATGAGCAAGAGAATCGTTGGTGCAGAGAAGTCATTAGACCATGGAAACATGAAGATTTAAACACATATATTAAATTATTTAGGGACATTAATGAACAAGAACAAGTCATGGCAGCTGCAGTAAAACAGGCTTTAGATGCCAGATACATTAATGAACAAGGGCAAGTCGTGGCAGCTGCAGTAAAACAGGCTTTAGATGCCAGGCCAAGAACATGCTACAATTGTGAAGAGGACATTTTAAAAGGAATTGCCCCATAGGAGGAGGGTTTAACAAAACTAGGTATCAAAGGAGTAGAATACCGGGTATTTGCCCACGATGCCATAGAGGGAGACATTGGGATAATGAATGCCATTCTCAAACCACCATAGAGGGTACTCCATTATCAAAAAAATGAACAAGGACCAGGTGTTTATCCACGATATTGTGGAGAAAGGCATGGGCTCCATTGCCAAAAAATGGACAGGAGGGCCCAATGCTCCGGGGCCCAAGACCACAAATATTTGTAGCACTGGAGGAAACCAGCAACCCCATCAGGGTAGTGCCCAGGACACATTGTCCATTAGATCCCTCATCAGACATACCAGAGGGAGTGCAGGGTTGGACATCTGCACCTCCACCAGATCAGTACTAACTCCAGAGATGGGAGTTCAAATCATTCCCACAGGGGTAAAAGGACCTCTTCCCAAAGGAACAGTAGGCTTACTATTGGGACACAGCTCTTCTACTCTAAAAGGACTTATGATAAGTACTGGGGTAATTGATCCCGATTATGAAGGTGAAATAAAAATTATAGCCAGTTCTCCAAAGGTATATCAGTAATTTCACCAGGAGATAGAATAGCAAAGTTACTATTAATACCCAGCCTACATGATAAATTTTCCAGTCATACTGTAGAAAGAGGTTCCAAGGGATTAGGCTCCACAGGTGTAGATTGGGCTATGCTTTCTTTAAATTTAGATTCTCGCCCCATGCTAAAACTAAATATTCAAGGACATGAATTTAATGGGCTACTGGATACAGGTGCAGACCTTAGCATCATCTCTCATCAAGAATGGCCAAAACATTGGCCATTACAACAAGCCACTCAAACACTTCGAGGCCTAGGAGTGGTGACTAATCCCCATAGAAGTGCAATGGTATTAGATTGGAAGGATGTTGAAGGATGTGAAGGAACTATACAGCCATATGTATTGGATCATGTTCCCTTAAATTTATGGGGACGAGATGACCTAGATCAATTAGGTTTGACATTAACAAATAAAATCAACCAAAATACACCCACATTATGACTAGACAAGGTTTTAGGAAAGGAAAAAGATTAGAAAAACAAGAACAAGGTATAGCAGCACCAATACAAATAGATCAAGGAACGGACAGACATGGGTTGGATTTTCAGGAAGGGCCACTGAGATAATAAAAATTACTTGGAAATCAGACAGACCAGTATGGGTTCCTCAGTGGCCCCTGAATAAAGAAAAGATACAAGCAGCCCATGACCTGGTCAAACAACAATTAGTGGAAGGACATATAAAACCTTCTGTATCTCCCTATAATACTCCCATTTTTGTCATCAAAAAGAAATATGGTAAATGGAGATTATTGAAAGATTTAAGAACCATTAATAATGAGATGGTTATTATGGGACCTGCTCAATCGGGGATTCCTCAATTGTCTGCTTTGCCAAAAACCTGGTATGTTTTAGTTATAGATATTAAAGATTGTTTTTTTTTTGTTTTTTTTCAATTCCAATTCATCCTGAGGATAGTCCACGTTTTGCATTTACTATCCCTGCACTGAATCATGAAGGTCCTGATCAGAGATATGAATGGAAAGTACTCCCTAAAGGGATGGCTAACAGCCCAACTATGTGTCAAATTTATGTTAACAAAGGAATCCAGCCACTTAGAAATCAAAATCCTGAACTACAAATATTTCTCTATATGGATGATGTATTCTTAGCACACAAAGATAAAAACACATTGCTAGAATGTTTTGCCACACTTACAAACTTATTAAAAAAATTTAATCTAGAGATATCAATATATAAAGTACAATTAAATTTTCCAATTAATTATTTAGGAGTTCTATTATCCTCAACCATGGTCCATCCACCAAAAATTCAAATACGAGTAGATCAACTCAAATCACTTAATGACTTTCAAAAGTTATTAGGAGACATAAATTGGATAAGACCTTATCTAGGTATAACAACAGGAGAGTTGGGACCTTTATTTGATATCCTAAAAGGTCCATCAGATCCAAATTCACCCCGAATGTTAACGCCTGAAGCAAGAAAGACATTAAAAATCATTAAAACATATATGAAAAATATGCATTTGGATAGAATTGATATGTTTGCCTTTATTATTTATTGTACTACCAACAAAAAATATTCCTACAGGAGTATTTTGGCAAGAAGGTCCATTATTATGGATATATTTATCTTATTCTCCTAACACTATTCTTACTAGGTATCCTGAGGCTGTAGGACAATTAATAGTCAAAGGAATAAAAGCAGCAAAGGGAATGTTTGGAATTTCTCCAAATAAAATTATTACTCCATATACTATGAATCAAATTGATGAGTTAGCTAATGGGTTAAATACTTAGGCAATAATCATGTGCAAATCTAATGTTTCATTTGATAACCACTTACTATCTAATCCTTTATTGTCTTTTTGGTCATTGCATCCTGTAATTTTTCCAAAAATGAAAAGAAAAACACCTATCATGAATGCTCCAAATATATTCACTGATGGGTCAAATAATGGTACAGCAGCAATAGTTACACCTGATCAAACTTTTACATTTTTAGTACCCAAACAATCAGCTCAAAAGGTAGAGCTTAATGCAGTATTACAAGCTTCTGTAATGTTTAAAGATTCTGTATTTAATTTATTTTCCGATAGTCAGTATATAGTTAATGCTATAGTATCCCTGAAGATGCTGGTAGGATTTCCCCTTCCTCTACTGTTTTCTCTTTGATTTCCACTATACAAAGTCTAATCTGGGACAGAAAAGATCCATTCTTTATAGGACATATCAGGGCACATACAGGATTGCCTGGAGCCCTTAGTTTGGGCAATGATTTAGAAGATAAAACTACACATGACATACATATTTTCTCTACACTAGAAGAAGCTATAAATTTTCATAAAAAGTTCCATGTCAATGCTAATACTTTACAAAAGCATTTTAAAATAACTAAGGAACAAGCTAGACAAATAAAAAAACAATGTTAAAATTGTGTGACCTTTTTACCACAAGTTAATCTTGGAGTCAATCCTAGAGGACTGATACCTAACCATATTTGGCAGATGGATGTCACACACTTGCCAGAATTTGGAAAATTAAAATATTTGCATGTTACAGTTAATACTTCTGGATTTTTGATGGGCCCCCTTCATGCCGGTGAAAAAACTAAAGATATTATAGCTCATTGCTTACAAAATTTTGCCACTGTGGGCGTTCCAAAACAGTTAACAACAGATAATGGCCCTGGTTATACTTCTACCTCTTTTAAACAATTTTGCTCATCAATTGGCATTACTCATATAACAGGAATCCCATACAATCCACAGGGACAAGTCATAGTTGAAAGAGCTCATCAAACTATTAAAATATACTTATTAAAGCAAAAATAAAGAATTGGGAAGGGGTATATATTCCACAAAGACAAACTAAAATATTCCTTTTTACTCTAAACTTTTTAAATTTGGATTCATCAGGAAATATGCGGAAAGGCATATGTGTCCAAAAAATGTGCATAAGCCCAAGGTACTTTGGAAGGATATTCTAACAGGACAATGGAAATATCCTGACCCAGTAATTGTCTGGAGTCGGGGGTCTGTTTGTGTGTTTCCACAGGGAGAACAGCAGCTGATTTGGATTCCAGAAAGATTAACTAAAGCGATTTCTACAGACCAAAAATAAGATGATTTGGCTTAAATCCATAACAGCTGATATCCAGAACTCCAGTTTGGCTACCCTTACATCTGCGACAGAACCAGGATGCTTTTTTCAATATCTATTTTATTATTTCCCTTTCCCATATTATGAAGTTCTATTTTGTTTTTTGAGCTCATACAGACCTAGGTTAATGTTTTGCTGATCAGTTCTATTTTTTGACTATAGAGTTTTTAAACATTGCAATGGAGATTTCACCTGTAAAAAGTTATAAGGCCTTTACTATTATGTTATGTGTTGTATGTATTATATTATGTGTGCACACTTGTGTTTTGTGTTATATGTTTGAATGTACATATGTCCATATATCATATATGATGAGTGCTCATGAAAATATGGATCCAATTTTTTATTCACGTGATTTAAGTGGTTTAATTTAAATTGGGTAAACAGTTGTTGAGGATTGTTTTAATATATGAAAAAAAGGAGGTTAACAGATCTGTTTGTTTACTTTCACCTTTCCTTTTCATTATATTTATTAATTCTGTTCAAGATAAGGTACATTGTTAAGAAAATTGTTTTCTTTTAGTGCCTTCTGGAATGTTATATAATTTTTTCTTTAGCCATTATTGCCAGAATTCCTATCTTCATCCCAGTGCCGGTGAAGACAAAGATAAAACCAATCTACAGTTTCTGCAATAGCCATCACTGAACTGCTTGCAGAACTTGCATGGACTATGTATCACTTGTATGCATTGTGAACTCACTTGTATGTATTGTGAACTATCTGTTGGTGCAGCGACTTGTGGTAGTGTTGGGGTGTTTATGCTGATGGTGACATTGGTGGTACAATTTTTCCCAAAGGAGCCATCACTGAACTGCTTGCAGATCTTGCCTGGACTATGAATCACTTGTATGCATTGTGAACTCACCTGTATGCATTGTGAACTATCTGTTGGTGCAGCGACTTGTGGTAATGTTGTGGTATTTTTGCTGATGATGTCATCAGTGGTACAATTTTTTCAAAAATAGCCATCAATTGGCTTTGTGTATCTTCCTCCCTTCTGCTTGTCATGGTCATTCAGCTAAAATTTGGGGGCCAACAGAGGTGAGGCAAAGAACCTCACCCCCCACTGGTACAAAGACCTATCCACAGGTGTAGCTGTATACTGGACCAGTAGTCAGTGACAGGTAAGATCCAATTGCAATGGTATCAACCTAAGACAGGAGGCTGACGCCTTGAGGTCAGCTCATCCGATAATGGGTAAGGACCATATGTACTATTGGACAACCTAAGGCAGGCACGGTCCCTAAGCCACATGCTTGTTGTTTAAACAGAGAGGGGGAGATGTTGAGAGCCACAGCTGAAAGGGGCCCCAGCAAACTTCCACCTGCCAGCAAACTTCCAGCTACCAGAAAACTTCCAGCTGCCAACTGATTGGCTCCTCTGCGGTGATGCTCATTGGGCTGTTTCCCCACCCTTTCAGACCACAGAGCTGCTCATTGGGGGACTTTTTTTGGCTCTGCCCACTCGAACCAGTGAATCAGCCTCAAGAGCAGGAGGAGTGGGGGAGGTTGAGAGGCTTGTGGGTAGCCGGTGGTGGCAGTTGGTCTCTGAAGGTTTTTCCTGAGGAGCTGTGTGGTTTGGTGTGTGTGTTCTAAAAATAAAGTTCGTTTCTTTTGACATGTGGCTCCTGAACTGTGCTCAGCCAGACTGCGGCACATTGGTTTTGTGGCTTAGAACAGCTTTGGCTACTCTGGGTCTTCTTTCAAATGAATTTTAGAATCATTTTTTTCTAGTTCTGTGAATAATGTAATTGGAATTTTGCTGGGGATTACTTTGAACCTGTATATTGCTTTTGGTAGTGTAGGTGACTTTTCCTTTGTCCTCTGACTTCCTTCAGGATGTAATGTGTCTTCTTCCACACCAGGTGCCCACATCCACACTCTCAGGATTCTTTGCTTGCCTCAGGACTGCCTTTCTCAAGTGAGTGTTCCTGCACCATATCTGGACTCAGGTCTTTGAAAATGTAATTGTTGAAATCATTACATTTTTATCTGATGTAAAACTGAATGAGACAAAAGTGGATCAGAAGATGATCAACCTTTCAAATAAGTTCAAAGAAATAACTTGTGTGACAATGAGTATGCTGAGTGATGTTTGGGAATGGCTCTGGGGAGACAGAATGTGAATTCCTATGTTTGGGAGAAGAAACTCGGGTCCAGATTGCTGTAAAGGACCCTCCCGCAGACTTCACATCAGGGTGTGTTTGTCACACAGGTCACAAGACCCATTTTCCTCAAAGTCTGTGCTTTAGGAAACCACCTCAACTCACATATGTGCATCTTCCTAAGGTAAGATCACCTCTTCCTTCCTCCTTCTAGAGGAAGATGCTTAATCTAGCAGTTTTTTTCAAGATAGAGTTGGGTTTGGGTTACACAGTGATCAAGACTGACTGCTCTTTGACAGAATGGAAAGAAAAATGTTCCTTCATAGCCTGCCATGGTGGCACATTCCTATAATTCCAGCTGCTTGGAGGCTGAGGCAGGAGGATCTTGAGTATAAAACCACCATCAGTAACTTAGCAAGGCCCTAAGCAACTCAGCAAGATCCTGTGTGTAAATAAAATATTTTTTTTTAAAAAATGGCTGGAATGTGACTCAGCTATTAAGTGAGGCTGGGTTAAGTCACTTGTACAAATAAAATATATCTTTAGACATTTTATAGAGCACAAACATTATGAACAATTACTTTAATGTCATTGTTCACACTACATCCACATGACAAACGTGTTCATTAGCATAAAGAGAGGTGATTGATGGCCAGTTCAAAGGTGGAATGACTTGAAAGATGGCCTCTCAGCATGGGTAGAAGGAATGTGTGTTTGGAGCAAAAGATGGTTTGGGAACTGAGACTAGGGATTGTGTATGTATTTCTGACATTATAAGATATGCTATTTGAGGAGTTAATTTAAATTATAGTGTCTGTCATTTTAGATATTAATAAAATAGTAGTGTGTTGTTGACCTTCTCAGAAACCTTTAGATGAACTCCTGAAACCAGCATCCTGGGTCATTTTTGCCTGAGATCATTGTGTAAAGTTTCCTGGGAACATTCCAGGTGCCCTGGCTCTTCCTGAAAGAAGTAACTTCTGATTTTTATGCCTGTTTTATTGTACCATATCATATTGTCACTGTGAACATATTCAGGGTACCCATGCTGAAGGAGCCACTGTTTCACTTCAAGCGGTTGTGGATTTTTTTCACCCCATAATCCATGACATAGAAATAATAAGCATGAGTTCCTATAAAGGACCCCAAATGACCATGGCATAAATCATGATTAATAACTAATGGAGCTAGACAAATCAATCAAAATACATAGGAATAAATTCCCAGAAAAGTCAATATGTTGTTTCCTTGTACAATAGCAATGACATAAAGGACAAAATATCCACATGAGATGCAATGGAAAATGAGTGGTCTCTAAACCTGAAAATCTAAAGACCACTTATTATCATTGCTCTGATATGCCAAGTTCCTATGGCATTCAATAGTAAAGTCCTGTGAATATTTTGATGTTTAATATTTTTCAAATTACCTCTATTATTAGTGACTTTTTTATTGTCTCTTCAAAATATTTATGGAGAAAGTTCGTGAACCTGTACTATGTAATATTCAGGTAAGATAAATTAGATCTACTGTTCTATAGTACTTTAGGGTAAATTTTCATCAGGATTATGTACTATATTTTAAATATTTTTATCATTACATTATATCATTTGTAATAGTGGGGTTCACTTAGACATATTTTCTTCAATTTTAATCCATAGTATTTCTCCTTTCCCTCATATTCTCATTCTCCATTAAACTTTTTCTCTACTCTATTGGTGTTTATTCTATTCACTTATTACTTTTTTAAAATTGGTGCATTATAGTCATACATATAAGTGGCATTCATCATGATATATTCATCTGTGCACATAGTGCAATTAGGTCAATTGCACTCTGCAGATGCTTCCCTTCCTCACCCCTCATATTTTCCTTTCTATGCTCTTCTTCTACTCCCCTGTTCTCTTTTATACTTTCATGAAATCCCCCTGTTTTTATTCTTTGTTTCTATATAGCTACTTCTTATTAAATAAAATATTTGACTGTTGTCTTTCCCAGTATGGCTTGTTAAAATTAGCATCCTGTTCTCAAGTTCCATCAATTTACCAGCAATTATGTCATTCTTCTATATGGCTGAATAAATCTCCTTGATTTTTATATAGATATATAGATATCATATTGTCTTTATCCATGCATCTGTAAATGAGCACCTACGTTGATTTTGTGAATTGTCCTACTATAAACATTGGTATGCATGTTTTACTATATTTTGTTGATCTTACTTCTTTTGGAGAAACATCAAGACATGGGATAGCTGTGTCATATTATGATTCCATTTCTTATCTTTTAAGAAGTCTTCATACTGCTTTCTAAAGTCATTGTACTAATTTGCTGTCCCACTAAAAATATATACATGTAACTTACCCCTACATCCTCACCAACATTGATGACATGTATTCTTGATGATTCACATTCTAATTGGATCTAGATGAAACCTCAGTGTATTCTGATTTTATTTCCCTGCTTGCTATGGATGTTGAACATTTTTTTTCATATATTTATTGCCCATTTATACTACTTACTTTGAGAAAAATCTCTTTAGTTTGTTTGCACATCATAGTATTTTGGGGGGGATAATTTTTTAAATAGTTTATATATTTTAGAAATAAAACTCCTTTCAAAAGAGTACCTAGCAAAGATTTTCATCAATTCTGCAGGATTTTCTTCAAAGTGTTTAATTACTTACCTTGCTATGGAATAGAAGGGGTCACACAGAGACATATCCACGTAGATACAATCATCTGATCCTTTCCAGAGTTGCCCCAAACACACATTGCAGTAAAAGTGGTCTTCTTAAAAATGTTGCTAAAAATTGTATATTCATATGTAGAAGAATAAAACTACATCCCTGTCTCTCACCCTGCACATATTTTCTTCCAACTCAAAGTGAATCAAATATCCAGGAATTAGACCAGAAACACTGTATCTGCTAGAAGAAAACATAAAGTCAACATTTAATCATATTGGCACAGAAACATACTTCTTTAATAAGACTTTTAAAGGTTAAGAAATAAAACACAAACCAGCAAGTGGGATGATTTTAAGTGTACTATGTTTTTGAAAAATGCTAGTGGAAAGGATTTTTGAAGGTTTTCACCACATGGAAATGATGAGAATTCAAGAATATAATATCTAGATTATGGAACCAAGTTAGGTGTCCCTCAGTAGATGAATGGATGAAGACCATTCAATGGAATATTATGCAGCCTTAAAGAATGAAATTATAACATTTTCCAGTAAATGGATAGCATTGGAAAACATCATGCTAAAAAATAAGCCAATCCTAAACAACCCAAAGCCAAATATTTTCTGTAATATTCAGATACTAATTCACAATAAGGCAGGAGGTACTAAGGAAAAATACCATTACATTAGGTTAGGTGGAGGGAAGTGATGGGAAGGAGAGGAGGACATGTGGGGATAGTAAAGATAGTAGAATGAAACAGACATTATTATTGTATTCATATATGTGAGTACATGATCAATATGATTCTGCAGCATGTACACTCAGAGAAATGAAAAATTATATTCCATCTATGTATGATATATCAAAGTGCATAAATGGATTCTACTGTCATGTACAACCAATTAAAATAAAAAAAATAAATATAAAGCTTTAAGTTGAGAAATGAAGATTGAAATAAACTGTTTTTGCTAAAAGAAAAAAAGAATATAAATGTGCTTCTCCTGATTTGAAGATTTATTGATACATACACAACATAGACAGGTTTTGAAATCTTGCATGAGTTTGGTATCAAATATGTATCATTTTTATGTCTCAACTGAATGCAGAAGAAGTTATAGGAAATCTATTATATGTATATTACTGTTTGCATATATATATATATATATATATATGCAAACACATTTATTTGAATGTATATTGTATAATTATTTGAAAAACCACAGAAAATTTGCTCTTCTGATTTGAGTCTCTACATACATAAGACACAAATGCTAGGATACCTTCACAGTGTCATATTAGAAGGGCCACATTCTCTAAACCTGTTGCTGCTGCTATTCTTTGCAATGCTCTCTATTTAAAATAGTAAGTACATCATCATGAGGAACCTGTCATCTTTATTAAGGCAGAATCACTAGAGTGGACATTGAGAAGTGCCTAGCCTTTCTTCACATGCAGATATTGGGTAAAGTATTCATATTAGTGCAACTAGAATCAGGGAGCAAGTGTCAACTCAGATGCCTGAAAAGACAGGACAGTTTCCTCTCCACCTCCTGCTTGTTGTCACCAAAAGAATAAACACTAAGAGCAAGTGCAGCCTCAGATCAAGTTCACAAATACAAACCCAGACACTCAGAGCATTAGTTCAAGTTTTCAATCCCAGAGGTCCCTTCCCACTGCTGCTATGACTTTGTTGTTTAGGGGTAAAGTTTGTGTCTGTTCAAGCCTCAATGACTAAAGTTTTAAGGTGTAGATTATTAATGGGGTAGACGTTGGTAATGGGAAAAAAATACTGGAAAAATAATTTAAAAGCACATGAAGAGAAAACTTGGGTTCTCAGGTATGATGATCATCCTCACTGATTTGCCCAGGAAAGAGATTGCTGCCAGGCCATGGAACATTCAGTGTGAAAATGGAATTTCTGGAAACCTGGAAGAATTCATTGGTCATTGGGCTAGATATTCTGGGAACTGAATCTGATTTCATTTGGATATAAAAGTAAGTTTTGTATTATTAAATAACTATTGAATTTTAAATGAGAACATGTAGATCTGTACTGGGAAGATTTGGGTACCAGGAGACAAGATTATATCCCCCAAATTCACTTCTGCTTCTACCACAAGAGATGGTGACTGTCGGTCCTGAAGACTCAGGCTGAGGGAGTTTCAGTCAGAATAGACTGGGCCCAGGGTCCAGAAATAGTTTGGACAAATGTGTGTGTGTGTGTGTGTGTGTGTGTTTGTGTGTGTATGTGTGTATTTCCATCCTGAGTCTGCCCTTCTCATCTTGCTCTGTCCAATCTTAAGCAATGATCATTACCTTCATAGTCTCTGAAACTTACTCACTGAAGTGAGAACCATGAAGTCAACTACCTGTTTAAGGTATCTAAGGAAAATGCAGGGAAGCTAGGAAGGATAAAATGTGATCATGGGTGATTTCTATCCAAACAAGTACCATTTAAGCATTAACCATAAAATTATATTTTTTGAAAATTTATATATATATATATATATATATATATATATATATATATATATATATATATATATGAGTGTAGAGTCTGTTACTACCCATGTACACTTAGTTGAATCAGGTTAATGAACATATCCATTATTTCAGCTTATTTGTTTTCTTAAAGCAGCATTGTTAAGTAATAATTCACATATCAACAATTTAGCCATTTAACATAGCTGCTACAATGACTATTACTATGCTCACAGTTGTGCAGATATCACCACAATCAATTTTAGAGCATTTTCTTCATGCAAGAAGGAAACTCAATCCCAATTGCTTCCCTGCCTCTACTCTATGGATCATTCTCCAATTTACCCATAGTTATTTTTAAAATTAATTCCTTTAGATGTACACAATGGTGAGAGTCCCCGTGGAATAATTATATAAGTAGATTGGAATGTTAATTCAGAGTCACTCCAGTGTCTGATCCTTATCTCATCCCTCCTTCCTGTCCTTCATTTCCCTTTGTCTACTCCACTGAAATTTCATTGTTTTCAATTCCCCCACTTTATTGTGTATTAGCTTCTATCTGTCAGAGAAAAATTCAACATTTGGCTTTTGGGGACTAGCTTATTTCACTTAGCATGATAGTCTCCAATTCCATGCATTTACTGGCAAATGACATAAAGTCATTCTTATTTATGACTGAGTAGTACTCTATTGTGTATATGTACCACATTTTCTTTACCAATTTATCTGTTGAAAGACACCCAGGTTGGCTCTATAGCTTAGATATTGTGAATTGTGCTGCTATAAACACTGATGTGGCTATGTTATTATATTATGCTGATTTTAAATTCTTTGGATATACATACTCAGGGGTGAGCTAAAATGGGCCTACCATATTTTTAGAGGAATCTACATAGTGCTTTCCAGAGTAGTTGTAGCAATTTGCAGTCCCACAAGCAATGTGTGAGTGTACCTTTTTTCTCCACATCCTCACAACATTTATTATTAATTTTATTCTTGAACTACTATTCTGATTGAAGTGAGATGAAATCTCATTATAATTTTAATTAGAGTTTCTGTAATTGTAAAGAGTGGTAGGACACTTGTGAGAAGAAAATGTTAGAGGAACACTCCAATATGTTGGCTCGGGAACTCACTATCTTAACAAGATTTCTGAAGCACAAGAAGTAAAAGCAAAGATCAATAAGTGAGATTGCATCAATTTACAAAAAAAAATTCTTCAAAACAAAGGAAAAATTAAGAGCATGAAGGGGGAGCCTACAGTATGGGTAAAAATCTTTGCCACCTGCTCCTCAGATAGGAAATTAATTTCCAGTAAATAAAAAAACTACAAATTCTCAACATGAAAAAACAAACAATGCAATCAATAAATTGGCAAAAGAATATTTCTAAAAAAATGAATACAAATGACCAATAAATATATGAAAGGTGTTCAATAAATACATGAAGAAATATATAAAAATCTGGCATGGATTCAGCACAGCTAATCTCACCATCTTATGCATCCAAAACACTAATGTTTTTTTTAGAAAAAAGCATAATTCAATATCAGAAATATTAGTAGAGAACAGAGAAGGGAACAGGGCTTAGGAGGATGCAAGGGAGAGAGAAAATAATGGAGGAAATAATAAAAACAAATTTTATTTGCATGCTTTTATAGTTATGTCAAAATGAATTCTATTCTAATGTATAACTAAAAAGAGCCAGTAAAAAAATTTATTTTTATTGAAATACATCCAAGTGTATTCATTTAAGATTTGTCAGTGACTGCTTTCATGTCTCACCTCTAGAAATTTGGTGTTGTAACTGACAATATATAGCTTGCAAACTCAAAAACATTTACTACATGGTTGTCAGTGTACAAAATAAAGTGTTTCCCCACTGCCACCCCATCCATGATGATGAATAATACTAATAATATTTCTTCATGATGTGGCCTCCTGCCTCAGCCTCCCAAGTCACTGAGATTACAAGCATTCACCATGGCATCCAGATAAATGATACATTTTAACAGAGCCATGTGTGCTTTTCCCAATCACCTGCAGTGGAACCATCTTGTGTCTGAGACCCACAGCTGGTCTGTGTGGGTCAACATATCTCTTTCTACATACACCATCTCACTGTGGTCACAGTAATTTGTGCTTTCTCCAGTGAAAGGTCCCAGGACAGAAGATCTGAGAATGGCTTCTTCTATCACACTTCACTAAATGGAGAAAAGAGATTGTCAATGTTTCAATATATGGACCAGGCTCTGTATACAATCTCTAGAACTTGCAAATAGGTCTATGCAGGGCCTGAAATAAAATGACAGTGATTCAGATTTAAAATGCAACTAATTCCCCAGAAGTTTTTTGAGGCTATGGACAATGGGATACTTTTCCTAAATTCTCTTTGAATTGTTTCATCCTTGGTAAGTGGGAATGAAATTGACTTATAAGAGTTATTTTTATATCCTGCTACTTTGCTGAATTCCTTTATGAATTCTAGAAGTTTTCTGGTGGAGTTTTTGGGAATTTTAAGTATAGGATCATGTCATCAGCTAATAGGGATAGTTTGAGCTCCTCTTTTCCTAGTCGTATGCCTTTAATTTCTTTCTTTTGCATAATCACTTCGCATGCAATCTTAAGAAGATTTTTTCACACTATTTGCCAAAATATTTAGGGTTTAGTTGTTTGAAGCTTTTTGAGCTGTCTCCCACAAAATAATGAATAATTGTTTCATCTCAAACTACCACCAAGAAGAAGCACAAAGTTTACAGGACCACTCTGATTTCAGGAAGTAGGATACTTCAAATTTGGGGATTTCGCTCCAATTTATGTAAGAGAAAGTGAAAATTCCAAATGGATTAAAGCATTCCAATGTGAAGATGTACTAGGACAAAAAGTGGTGCCAATGGCCCAGCTGTATGAACAATTTTATCCCCTAGATCTGTAACAATAAGAAATTGGTAGTAGGGAAAAAAGCTGGTGTTTAGATCAAGACCCTTAGGAGAATCCCAGTTGTAGACCATGAGGTTTGAGAAACAGTCTTTATCACCTGCTGTAGAAAATTAGATACCATTTTGAAACAGCTCATGATACAAACCCAGGACTTGATAGGCACAGACAACATCAGGAATCACTTGAACTTGAGACCAGAACTGTGAGCTCCACCAGTCATGAGTGGTAAGCCAAGATTAGTAAGATTAGTCTCATGGGAAGTTTGTTGATGCCTCAAGTCTCTGCCTTTCCAGTACAAGAAACTCCCCCTGGATTCACACTTATATACTTTGGGTGGAGAAGTGGCTTCAGGTCGCAGGTGATTTTAAGGAGCCTGACACCTGAGATATCCAGTTCAGCAGCCTCTAATAATAACATATTCATTAATGAGGGGTTTTTATGCATTCAAGTCTACTAATCACATTAAAATTAAAAAGAGATGCATAATTATTTTAATAGTAAATATCACAAACTACATCAAAATAGTACCAATTTCACAAGAAACTGATAAAAATGTATTTATGTTGTATTTCACATTCTTTTTCTCATGTTATTTCTTTAAAATATAATATTATTATGCATTTACATCACATGTCAATTTGGACACAAATGTTTTCTCAGAAATATTTGATCTTTTTTTTTCATTTTATCATTTACATTTGTTAAAATAGGTTTAAGTAACCAACTTGAGTGAAGCATGTTTGATAATATTATAACCACTGAATTATTACATAAACAATATTTATCTTTTGGGATTTCCAGCCACATATATTAAGCTGGTTCATGTTTCCTAGAATTATTTTGACTTTGAAGAACAGAAATGTTAGTTTAAAATGTACACTGTTTGACCAAGTGGCTTAAAAATTCCATAATATAAATAATGTACTACTACAATATTTATAAAGCTGAATAATGTGATTTTGGGGGTGTATGAATCAAATCAATGTTTTGGGTGAAAAAGTTATAAACTCTTGCTATTATTCAAATTTATGTTCAAAAAACGCAATATTGATTTTTAGGGACTATATTTATCATCACTTTTTTACTGTAAAAAACACTTCTTATCAAACTCAGTATGCATTTGCAGCATCATTAAACTATTTTGGTACTATGTGATGTCACGATCACCAAAAAGTGAGCGACCTGTAAAGGAAATGATCCTAGTGATCAGATGAGTCTTGCCTCATTCTGTGTCTGTCAGTTAACTTCTTTCTCTAGACACACATGTGTTTTGCCTAAAATATTCATATTCAATATGTACATGATAGCATGGATGGAGATTATTCATGGGATCATTAAAATAGATTTCCAGACATGAAGGTGACCAGGCTATATAGTGTCTGCTCCATTTCAAAACATCAAAACCAACCCTGAGTTCCTAATATGAGATTATTCCCTCTGGGAAACACCTTGAGGTACCTGAGGGCAGATTAGACCTTTCATCATAGCAGATTAACCTTAGTTCTTACTGAAATAGGCATTTAATTATGAGAGAACTTGTTTCCCTTTTCTGCAATGCTTCTGCTAAACTGTTATCCATGAACTTAGGGAACATGAAAACCACTATAATGGTATTAAACATGGGCTTCTGAGTACAACATTTATGTAACAGCCAATAAAGGACAATAATGAGGACATGCTCCTGCCATTATTACTCTCATGATTGTCCCCTACATCCTCAAATACCAAGCTTGATAGAAAGGTTGAATGAGCCTGAGATCTCAGTGATAAAACCAGTTGAGTGACTATGTGCAAGTCCAAAAAAAAAATACTATTTTTTTTTTGTGTGTGTGTAGCTAGGTTTCTGGAACAGGAGAGAAGGCATGGAATCGGGAGTTACACCACTCCCTATCCTTAGTCACCAACTAGCACAATGTTTGCCTCCCATATTGGAGAATTCACATTATGCTGGTCTAGTGCAGAGGTTTTATTTACAAAAGGAGACTGCTTCCACAGAAGACAGAAGAATGACTTAATTAACCTGGGTCTGAAGCCCTTTGGACTACTCTGAAAGGAAATCATTAGACCAAGTTAGGGCTATTGGGTCATGGTTGGTCCTGATAATCAGGGAACTAGGTTGTCACTGAAGACTTGAAGTAAGAAGGCACCTGAATGGGATGCAGATGATAACTTCCTTACTCTGTAATTAAAGTCAGAAAACCAGCACAACCCAAATGAGAAGGACTTTTGATAGACCAGTAGTGTCTGGAATGAAGATTTGCACAAACACACGTGGCAAGACTATTAAAAAAAATACACTTGCTAGGGCATTTTTTTGGTGGTGAAGAGAATATGAAGTGTGGAGTGAAGAATGTAACAATGATGACCACAGGAATTAGAATTATATGGAAAAACATTTTTTTTTTTTGTTTTTTACTGTGATTTTATTTGAATATTTTTCCTTGCCTGTCTGAACCAAGTGACATCCAATGTAAGATGTGTTAAATATAATTCACTTTATATCCCAGTATTTATGTGACAATACAAAATTTTTTTTTTACTTATTTAATTCTTTTTTTAATGTTTTTATTGTTGGTTGTTCAAAACATTACATAGTTCTAGATATATCATATTTCACACTTTGATTCAAGTAGGTTATGAACCCTCATTTTTACCCCGTATACAAATTGCAGAATCACATCAGTTACACATCCATTGATTTACATATTGCCATACTAGTGTCTGTTTTATTCTGCTGCCTTTACTATCCTCTACTATGCCCCTCCCCTCCCCTCTTCTCTCTCTACCCCCTCTACTGTCATTCATTTCTCCCCCTTGTATTATTTTCCCCTTTCCTCTCACTTCCTCTTGTATGAAATTTTGTATAACCCTGAGGGTCTCCTTCAATTTCCATGCAATTTCCCTTCTCTCTCCCTTTCCCTCCCAACTCTCATCCCTGTTTAATGTTAATCTTCTTCTCATGCTCTTCGTCCCTACACTGTTCTTAGTTACTCTCCTTATATCAAAGAAGACATTTGGCATTTGTTTTTTAGGGATTGGCTAGCTTCACTTAGCATAATCTGCTCTAATGCCATCCATTTCCCTGCAAATTCTATGATTTTGTCATTTTTTAATGCAGAGTAATACTCCATTGTGTATAAATGCCACATTTTTTTATCCATTCGTCTATTGAAGGGCATCTAGTTTGGTTCCACAGTCTTGCTATTGTGAATTGTGCTGCTATGAACATGGATATAGTAGTGTCCCTGTAGCATGCTCTTTTTAGGTCTTTAGGGAATAGACCGAGAAGGGGACTAGCTGGGTCAAATGGTGGTTCCATTCCCAGCTTTCCAAGAAATCTCCATACTGCTTTCCAAATTGGCTGCACCAATTTGCAGTCCCACCAGCAATGTACAAGTGCACCCTTTTCCCCACATCCTCGCCAACACTTGTTGTTGTTTGACTTCATAATGGCTGCCAATCTTACTGGAGTGAGATGGTATCTTAGGGTGGTTTTGATTTGCATTTCTCTGACTGCTGGAGATGCTGAGCATTTTTTCATGTACTTGTTGATTGATTGTATGTCCTCCTCTGAGAAGTGTCTGTTCAGGTCCTTGGCCCATTTGTTGATTGGGTTATTTGTTATCTTATTGTCTAATTTTTTGAGTTCTTTGTATACTCTAGATATTAGGGCTCTATCTGAAGTGTGAGGAGTAAAGATTTGTTCCCAGGATGCAGGCTCCCTATTTACCTCTCTTATTGTTTCTTTTGCTGAGAAAAAAAAAAAAAAAAACTTTTTAGTTTGAGTAAGTCCCATTTGTTGATTCTATTTACTAATTTTGTGCTATGGGTGTCCTATTGAGGAATTTGGAGCCCGACCCCACAGTATGTAGATTGTACCCAACTTTTTCTTCTATCAGATGCCATGTCTCTGATTTGATATCAAGCTCCTTGATCCATTTTGAATTAACTTTTGTGCATGGTGAGAGAAAGGGATTCAGTTTCATTTTGTTGCATATGGATTTCCAGTTTTCCCAACACCATTTGTTGAAGATGCTATCCTTCCTCCATTGCATCTTTTTAGCCCCTTTATCAAATATCAGATAGTTGTGGTTTTGTGGATTGGTTTCTGTGTCCTCTATTCTGTACCATTGGTCCACCCGCCTGTTTTGGTACCAGTACCATGCTGTTTTTGTTACTATTGCTCTGTAGTATAGTTTGAAGTCTGGTATCACTATACTGCCTGATTCATACTTCCTGCTTAGCATTGTTTTTGCTATTCTGGGTCTTTTATTTTTCCATATGAATTTCATGATTGCTTTCTCTATTTCTACAAGAAATGCCATTGGGATTTTGATTGGCATTGCATTAAACCTATAGAGAACTTTTGGTAATATCGCCATTTTGATGATGTTAGTTCTGCCTATCCATGAACAGGGTATATTTTTCCATCTTCTAAGATCTTCTTCTATTTCTCTCTTTAGGGTTCTGTAGTTTTCATTGTATAAGTCTTTCACCTCTTTTGTTAGGTTGATTCCCAAGTATTTTATTTTTTTTTGAAGATATTGTGAATGGAGTGGTTGTCCTCATTTCCATTTCAGAGGATTTGTCACTGATATACAGGAATGCCTTTGATTTATGTATGTTGATTTTATATCCTGCCACTTTGCTGAATTTATTTATTAGCTCTAATAGTTTCTTTGTAGACCCTTTTGGGTCTGCTAGGTATAGAATCATGTCAACTGCAAATAGTGATAATTTAAGTTCTTCTTTTCCTATTTTTATGCCTTTAATTTCTTTCTTCTGTCTAATTGTTTTGGCCAGTGTTTCGAGAACTATGTTGAACAGAACTGGTGAGAGAGGGCATCCCTGTCTTGTTCCAGATTTTAGAGGGAATGCCTTCAGTTTTTCTCCATTCAGAATGATGCTAGCCTGAGGCTTAACATAGATTGCTTTTACAATATTGAGGTATGTTCCTGTTATCCCTAGTTTTTCTAGAGTTTTGAACATCAAGGGATGCTGTACTTTGTCGAATGTTTTTCTGCATCTATGGAGATGATCATATGGTTCTTATTTTTAAGTCTATTGATGTGGTGAATAACATTTATTGATTTCCGTATATTGAACCAGCCTTGCATCCCAGGGATGAATCCTACTTGATCATGGTGCACAATTTTTTTGATATGTTTTTGTATCCGATTCGCCAGAATTTTATTGAGGATTTTTGCATCTAGGTTCAGTAGAGATATTGGTCTGTAGTTTTGTTTCTTTGAAGTGTCTTTGTCTGGTTTAGGAATCAGGGTGATGTTGGCCTCGTAGAATGAATTTGGAAGTTCTCCCTCTTTTTCTATTTCCTGAAGTAGCTTGAAAAGTATTGGTATTAGTTCCTCTTTAAAGGTTTTGTAAAACTCTGCTGTATACCCATCTGGTCCTGGGCTTTTCTTTGTTGGTAGTCTTTTGATGGTTTCTTCTATTTCCTCAATTGATATTGGTCTGTTTAGGTTGTTTATATCCTCCTGACTCAATCTGGGCAGTTCATATGACTTAAGAAATTTATCAATGCCTTCACTATCTTCTAATTTATTGGAGTATAAGGATTCAAAATAATTTTTGATTATCTTCTGTATTTCTGAAGTGTCTGTTGTGATATTGCCTTTTTCATCCCGTGTGCTAGTGATTTGAGTTCTCTCTCTTCTTCTCTTCATTAGCATGGCTAAGGGTCTGTTGATTTTGTTTATTTTTTCAAAAAACCAACTTTTAGTTTTGTGAATTTTTTCAATTGTTTCTTTTGTTTCGATTTCATTAATTTCAGCTCTGATTTTAATTATTTCTTGCCTTCTACTTCTTTTGCTGTTGTTTTGCTCTTCTTTTTCTAGGATTTTGAGATGAAGTATAAGATCATTTATTTGTTGTTTTTTTTCTTTTTTAAGGAATGAACTCCACGCAATGAATTTTCCTCTTAGAACTGCTTTCAATGTGTCCCATAGATTCCAATATGTTGTGTCTGTGTTTTCATTTATCTCTAAGAATTTTTTTTAATTTCCTCCTTGATGTCTTCTATAACCCATTGATCATTCAGTAACCTATTGTTCATTCTCCAAGTGATGCATGATTTTTCCTTCCTTCTTTTATCGTTGATTTTCAGTTTCATTCCATTATGATCAGATAAGATGCATGGTATTATCTCTACTCCTTTATATTGTCTAAGAGTTGCCCTGTGACATAATATATGATCTATTTTTGAGAAGGATCCATGTGCTGCTGAGAAAAAAGTGTAACTGCTTGATGTTGGGTAGTATATTCTATATATGTCAATTAAGTCTAGGTTATTAATTGTGTTATTGAGTTCTATAGTTTCCTTATTCAACTTTTGTTTGGAAGATCTGTCCAGTGGTGAGAGAGGTGTGTTGAAGTCTCCCATGATTATTGTATGGTGGTCTATTAGACTCTTGAACTTGAGAAGAGTTTGTTTGATGAACATAGCTGCACCATTGTTTGGGGCATATATATTTATGATTGTTATGTCTTGTTGGTGTATGGTTCCCTTGAGCAGTATGTAGTGTCCCTCTTTATCCCTTCTGATTAACTTTGGCTTGACATCTATTGTATTTGATATGAGTATGGACACACCTGCTTGTTTCCAAAGTCTGTATGAGTGATATGATTTTTCCCAACCTTTCACCTTCAGCCTATGTATGTCTTTTCCTATCAAATGTGTCTCCTGTAGGCAGCATATTGTTGGGTCTTGTTTTGTGGTCCATTCTACTAGCCTGTGTCTCTTAATTGATGAGTTTAAGCCATTAACATTTAGGGTTATTATTGAGATATGGGTTTTTCTTCCAGCCATATTTGTTTATTTATATTACTAAACATGTTTTTTTTTCCTCTTTGATTATTTCCCCCCTTTAGTGTCCCACCTCCCACTGTTGGTTTTCATTGTTATTTTCCATTTCCTCTTCCTGTAATGTTTTGCCGAGGATGTTTTGAAGAGATGTTTTGCTAGCTGCAAATTCTTTTAACTTTTGTTTATCGTGGAAGGTTTTAATTCCATCTTCCATCCTGAAGCTTAATTTCGCTGGATACACAATTCTTGGTTGGAACCCATTTTCTTTCAGTGTTTGAAATATGTTATTCCAGGATCTTCTAGCTTTCAGAGTCTGTGTTGAAAGATCAGCTTTTATCCTGATTGGCTTACCCCTAAATGTAATCTGCTTCCTTTCTCTTGTTGCTTTTAAAATTCTCTCCTTATTCTGTATGTTGGGCATCTTCATTATAATGTGTCTAGGTGTGGATCTCTTATGATTTTGCACATTTGGTGTCCTGTAGTCTTCTAGGATTTGGGATTCTGTCTCATTCTTCAAGTCTGGGAAGTTTTCTCATATTATTTCATTGAATAGATTGCTCATTCCTTTGGTTTGGAGCTCTATCCCTTCCTGTATCCCAATGACTCTTAAGTTTGGTCTCTTTATGTTATCCCATATTTCTTGGATGTTCTGCTCATGGTTTCTTAACAGTCTTGCTGAGCTGTCTATGTTCTTTTCAAGTTGAAATACTTTGTCTTCATTGTCTGATGTTCTATCTTCTAAGTGTTCTACTCTGCTGGTTGTATTCTCAATTGAGTTTTTAAGTTGGTTTATTGCTTCCTGCATTCCTAGGATTTCTGTTTGTTTGTTTTTTTATAACCTCTATCTCCCTGTATAGTTGATCTTTTGCTTCTTGGATTTGTTTATGTAATTCATTGTTGAAGTGATCTTTCATTGTCTGATTTTGCTGTCAGATGTCTTCCTTGATACTCCATATCATCTGAAGCATGTATATCCTGAATTCTTTATCTGACATTCCATCTGCTACAGTTATTACCTCTTCTAACATTGAGTTGACCTGCATTGCTTGTGGTCCTTTCTTCCCTTGTCTCTCCATACTGTTCGCATTTCTTTCTGCTTGGTGAAAATGTTGTGCTATTGAATTTTCCCCCTATATATTTATATTGCTCTTTTATAGTTGCAAAGTCTCCCTCGCAGGTGCGGGCGGCGGCTCTACCCTTCCTCCAATTGGGGCAATGTGCCTACCATGCCGGCAGGCCGCTGGGCCTGTTCTGCGGTCGGTAGCAGGTCTGCCTACCTTGCAGGCACGGGTGGCGGCTCTGCCCCTCTGCGGGCCGCTGGGTCTGTTCTGCCGGTGGGTAGCAGGTCTGCCTACCTTACAGGCGCGGGGGGGTGCGGCTCTACCCTTCCTCAGGCCGCTGGGCCTGTTCTGCCTGTCGGTTGAAGGTCTGGCCTGTTTTGTTGGTGGTCGCAGGTCCACCTACCTTGCAGGCGCGGTGGGAGGGGGCGGCTCTGCCCCTCAGCAGGCTGCTGGGCCTGTTCTGCCGGGGGGTCGGAATTCCGCCTATTTTGCAGGTGTGGTTGGCAGCTCTGCCACTCCGCTGGCCATTGGCCCTGTTCTGTCAGTGGTCACAGTTCCGCCTACCTTGCAGGTGCGGGAGGAGGGGGCGGCTCTGCCCCTCTGCGGGCCGCTGTGCCTGTTCTGTCAGTGGTCACAGTTCCGCCTACCTTGCAGGCACGGGGGGAGGGGGCGGCTCTGCTCCTCAGCAGGCCACTGGGCCTGTTCTGCCGGTGGGTTGCAGGCCCGCCTCGACAATACCAAATATTAAGAAACAATGAACATACTTGACGATGAAAAGTATGTTGTATATTCTTGGAGTAAAAAGATTGGCATTTTCTGTTTTAGTTCTTTGTTGGTAATTTGCCATATTAAGGGTAGCAAGGTATTCATAATTGTCCTTATTTTGAGGTGATAAGATCATGGAACTTGGAATGAGTTTCTGGTTCACATAGGTGGAATGTGGTAGTTTTATTTGTTCTAACTTTGATAGGCTTACATATATTTCTCAGAATTACTCAAATGTATATTTCTGGTTGGGATAGTAGCAAAAATAACTTTTGTTGTACAAGGTATGCAGGTTAGAAATGAAGGAGTTTGATTCTGTAACTCATACCTGTAGCTGGGTATCTGTTGGGTCACTATGTAGACATGAGGGCTCTGGTCATCCACGTATCCCTGGATTTAGCTCCAATATGGGTCTGATGCTTCAAATCTTTCATAATCCAGAATACGTAAGATGTCATTTTACAAAAATTCAAGGAAAAATTGGTATTAGTGCATTAGAGCATTTATAGTGGGAATTTAGAATGAGACAGCAGCTTTTTTAATACAGAATGGCTTTCATGCTCCGTTTTTTAGTTAGTTATTTTGTTGCTGTGACCAAAAAACCCAATAAAAACTATTTAGAGGACTTTTTTTGATGCATGCTTTTAGAGGTCACAGTCTGTAGATAGCCAGCTCTATTGATCCAGGCCCAAGGGGAAGCAGAATATCATTGAGGAAAGACATAGAGGAGGAGAGCATCTCAAGTCATGGCAATTAGGAAGCAGAGAGAGCACTACTCACAAGGGACAAAATATAAAACATAAATACATGCCCCCAGTGATGAACTCATCCAGTCATGACCTACCTTCGTACTGTTCACACCCATATCAATGGATTAAGCCATTGATTAGTTTACACCTTATAACCTAATCATTTCTTTTCTGAACATTCTTGCATTTTGTCACACATGAACTTTTTTGGAAGACCACATATCCAAACCATTAGAGTCCCTGGATGTCAGCATTGGAAACACCTGAGCTTCATTGATCAGATGTCCTGGTGCAGACTCTCAGGTGAAGAATGATGCTCAGGCTGCCTTGAAATCAGAGATGGAGGCAGTACTGTGCTGAAAGATACAGTGACCCTTAGGTGACAGTTGAGCTCTCAGCATCCCAACAGATTGTTTTGGATGACCTGCAGGACACCCTAAAATGGGGAAGGACTCTGAGGTCATGGCCTCAACCAACCGTTAAACTGAACCTGTCAGAGAAAGATGTGAACCTGGAGAAGCAGATTAGTGAGGGCATCTCCGTGAGCTGTGAGAAATCCAAGGTTCTGTGTGTGGTTGGGTGAGCTCTGAAGAGGAAATCAAGTTCAATCCCTCTCTGTACGCTATAGTGGTCTTCTGTGTTCAGCATGAAGGTTGCCATGGGAACCTAAGTTTACAGGGTCTGAGAAGTGCTGAGCAACTCAAGGGCTAGAAATCTAGAACATTAGGGCCCTAGAGAGGTCCAGGCACCATAATATGGAAATCCAGAAACCATGACATTGAGGGATGGCTCTTTCTAACTTTGTTTCCATTCATTTTTTTTTCTTTCTCACTGTCTGGATAATAAAACACCATGACAATCTGTCTTGATGACCATAAAATCATCCCTGACCTTTCTCCTTTGTTGAATCTCACTGTAGGGCTGGGAAGAAGCAGTATAGGGGCCTCATATCTGGATGAGCTGAACCTGTTCTGCTCAAGGCTCTGATTGCAGTCCTACTGAATCTGGAGAAAAGAGTGACACTTGCAGGGTAGAGGTTTGTGTCTCACTTCCCTATCTTCCTGTGTCACTGTGGGAAGTTCATTATCACCTTCACCATATGATGAAGAACAGTAATAGACAGCCTCATCGTCAGTCTGAGTTCTGCTGATGGTCAGAGTGGCTGTTGTCCCTGAGCTGGACCCAGAAAATCTCTCCGGGATCCCTGAGGGTCGCTTATTATCATCATATAATATTACCAGCACAGGGCTCTGTCCTGGGTGCTGCTGCTGGAACCAGTGTGCATAATATTTTGAAAACTCATCTCTAGAGCACGTGATTGTGGCTGTCTGTCCTGGGGTTACTGAGACTGAGGCTGGCTGAGTCAGCTCATTCAAGGCAGAACCTGAAAGAGAAGGAAGAGATGAAGGACCCCTACCCAGGGTACCCATTAAATCTATGTCCAAATGAGCTTAGATTTGGGGGAAGGTCCAGCTCATGATCCTGTGACACCCCAATAGGTAGATCACCTGTGTAGAGCAAGAGGAGTTGGAAGAGTAGAGGTGTGCTGTTCATGGTGGAGACATGCAAAAACTCTTTGTGATGATATGCACAGCACAGCTGGGTTCTCCAGGACCTCTCTTATTTCTTTCAAGATGTTTGGGTAAATGCATGTCTGATGATCATGCAAATTATCCATTCTCTGTAACTACCAATTATGGGAAGTCACTGAAATCAGCTGTGGGTAGAGAAGAAGAGACTGCGAAGATCGAGGTTGAGCATTCAACTTTCTCCAAGATGCTTTGAGCAAAACATCAGCTTTGATTTCTATGACCTCTGATTAATGTCATTTTCCAGGAATTGACCCCTTGACCACTGTTTCATTTTTCTGGGCTGTTTCTTCTCTGGCTGTATTTTATCAGGACTGTGAAGATTTCAGGAGCCTGGCCATGGGCTGAGCTGGGCCCAGTTGTGGTGGACAATGGACCTTCATCTTCCTCACATTGTCTTCAAGATGTACTTTGTTTTCATCTTTGGTATTTCGTTAATGTTTTTTTTTTTTTTTTTTTCTGGTTGTTGGGATGCTTTTAAATATGTCACACATTAAACCTTGTTCACTTAAGTAACCACATTCTTTTATGTATTTCCTACATTTTCTGGCCTCAAAAACACTGTTTAACATCCCTCATTCCACAATATACAAGCAATAGTCAAGAGTATACTATTTTTTAATCATCCATGTTTTATGCAATAGGTTTTAAAGTGTCAGAGTTCAAACTTGATGGAGAAACCAGCTTTAGACCCCATATTCTCTGTGAAGTTCCTCAGTGTCACAGTTTTGAACATGGCTGAACTCTGTAGGGTGGGTTGCCAAGGATCTCTCAAGCAACAGGATCCTATCACTGAACCGAGGTTAATTCAAGGTTCAGGAAAGTGATGTGAGGCAGATGGTGGACAGTGTTATTCTGAGAGTCTCCTCAGGGAGCCTGTGCTTACTCCATCCAGGGACAAGGGACCAAATGCCTTCTTCTCTCATCCAAGACTGCACCTGAGCATAGGAGACACAGCCTGGGGCAAGATATGCCTGGAGGTGGGAGAAAAGGCCAGTGGGGAGTGTATAGAAATGTTTCAAAGTGTCTAGTATGGAGCAATATCCCATCAATGACTTCTGGACAGAGATAAATGGTGCCCTGAGATTAGGAGGAGGCCCATGCATTCATGCTGAGAAATGACACAGACCCTGGTAAATTCATCTTCTCATGCTGTGCTCCATGCTGCAGCACCTGGACCAGAGCTTGGTCCCTCCAGTGAGTTTTACCCAGAAAAGTCTGCCATGCTGACAGATATGACTAGGCTCCTCCATGGTTATTTCCCAACTGAGGTCCTCTTTGTGCCTAGGCTCTTGACAATGTCCTGCAGTGATCCTATAATAGCCTGATCCTAAGAATGGGCTCACTGCAGGCCAGGGCACAGTTTGGACTTTTCTGATGTCTAAATTTGAGAATGAAATTGGACATCCCTTGGCTTCCAGAGCTGGCTTCACTCTTGGACTAAGCCTGTTCAGCAGCCTGTTTGCTGTCTAGATAGTTACTGCTCTGCTGGCCCCTGCTGGTTGAGTATACCCAGAGCAAGAGCTTCTCATTCCTTGGTGAGCTCAAAGCCTTTGTCACCAAAGAGCCTGTGTCCAGCCTCACTCCTGTGACTAATGTACCCACACCAACCTGCCCTGTAATTCTCAGATTGGTGGCATTCTCAGTGGATAGGGAGTCATTTCAGTTCCAGATCTTGTGACATGTGTTTTGTTTTTATTAGAAGATGTTCAAATTATCTGTGGTCTTTCTCCAAAAATACAACAGAGAAAATGTGTTAAACCATAAGGGGACCCAGGCTTCCTATGTATTGAGTAACCAAGTCTCATATTTTTCATTTAATGTTATTAATGATAATGAAAGTATCCTGTCAATGTGATGTTAGTTTTCTACATGTAACTTATCTTTTTTTTATGTTCTTCATTGCTCCACTACTGGTTTCCATTGTGATTGGTTGATTATTCCCCAGTATACCATTTTTGTTACCTCTTCATGTCCTTTTGCATATATTTTCATAGTGGCTACTATGTGAATGACACATACTGACTTATCTAATTAACAAGTTTGAATTGAAACTTAATTAGTTTCATCAGCATATGATCATCATCAAGGGCTCAGTCAGGTGCAAAACTCTGACACTAATAAATTTCACAGAGAATATCAGCATATGTCACCTTTCCACATACCCTTAGCTATTCCTTCTCCTTGTTTATGATGTTAATGTCACATTTGATGTGTGTGCATTTTGTTCCCATTTGTATTATCAATTCAAAATGTGACTTTTTTCATATTTTCATTCATTCAATAAAATAATACAAAATAAAATTACAATATTATAACATGTTTTAGGATTTATGTTTACCTATGTAGTTAGCTTTACTAGAGATCTTGAATTCTTCAGGTTATTCAGCTACCATCTCTTGTCCTTGACTAGTCTTAGAACTGCCCTTAGGATGTCAGCATGGGCAAGACTACCAGAACTGTGACTAACCCATTTTTATTAGTCATCTTTTCATCACTCTGACCAAATACTGATAAAAACAACTTTGAGGAGGACTTATTTATTTTGAATCACAGTTTTTTAGGTTTCTATGATTTCTGACTCAGTTGCAGAAAACTCATGATAGAAGGGCTTCATGGAGGGAAGTTGGACAGCTCATGGAATCAGGGAATGAGAAAGAGAGAGAGACAGGAATAGAAGATAAAGAGGAAGAAGAAGAAGAATAAGAATAAGAAGAAGAAGAAGAAGAAGAAGAAGAAGAAGAAGAAGAAGAAGAAGAAGAAGAAGAAGAAGAAGAAGGAGGAGGAGGAGGAGGAGGGAGAAGAGAAGGAGGAGGATAAGGAATAGAAGGAGGAGGAGGAAGAAGAAGAGGAGAATGGTGCATTAGCCAGGGAGAAGATAAATCCTTCTAAAGCAGCCCCACATTGATTTAATTTCCCCATGTAGGTTTCTCCTCCCAGTAATCCAGTCCATTCAACCACCATGGATTAATCCATTGAGGACATTAGAGCCCTCATGATCTAATAATTCCATAAATACCCCACCTCTCTAACTCTAGATAGGGCAAAGGGGAGGGAGAGAAAGGGAGGGGATATGGGAGTAGGAAAGGCAGTGGAATGAGATGGACATCATTACCCTAAGTAAATGTATGAGGACACAAATGGTGTGATTATTCTTTGTATTCAATCAGAGATATGAAAACTTATGCTCTATATATGTAATATAAATTGTAATGCATTCTGCTGTCATGTATAACAAATCTAAATAAAATATTTAAAAGATAATTAACATATTCTACTAGTAAGTAATTTGTATTTCTTTGAATACGTATATTCATACTTTTGTCCATTTTAATATTTTCTATAAAGCTGATCTTTTCCATACAGATAATAAAAATTTGAAGCTGTATATATATATATATATATATATATATATATATATATATATATATATATATATATATGAAAATTTTATTTAAAATGTTGGTGTGAACATACTTTATATACAAACAGAGATATGAAAAATTGTGTTCTATATATATAATAAGAATTGTAATGTATTCCGCTGTCATGTATTTAAAAAATAAAAGTGATTTAAAAATAAAAAAAAAATATTGGATTTTAAAGATCTACAATTTTTAAGATTTTTTGTATTTAATATTTAAATGTATGTGTTGTATTTGTAGTCATCTTCTCTTGTGATATAACAAAAAGCATGCAAATTTTGAGATTTGTTATAAAGAAGTATGATTGTAAACAATAAAAATAAAAAAAAACATTCACTTAAAAAAAACACCTCTGAACGTTGCTGCATTGGGGAGCTTGCTTTAAACACTTGTTGTACATTTTTGGAAACATGGAAGATCCAAACCATAATAACATTTTAATTTTAGAAGAATAGTTTTACCTGGTATATAATTCTTGAAAGAAAGAAATTCTTTTCTTTCATTACTTGATATTTTATCCCTGCCTTGTGGCCTGAATAGCTTCAGATGAAAAGTGAAATATTAATATTACTGAGGATCATTTGAGTTTGAAGAGTTTCTTCTCTCTTTCTCTTCTCAATATTTTGTTTTCAAACTTGACTTATGATAGTTGTCATAAAATACATCACCCTCAAACTCTGATTTTACATCATTGAGCTCCTTGAAGATATAGATCTTTCCTCATGTTTGCACTTTTAGTTATTATTTCACAAGATATTTCTTCAGCTTCATCTTTCTTCTTCTGAGACACACATGATGCATCTATTGCTCTGTTTAAGGTTGCCCATAGGTCTCTCATATGTTGTTAATTTTATTAATTAATTAATTTTTCTCTTCATACAATGTGATCTCATTAAATGTCTCTTCAGTAAATTGATTATTCTTTGGTCTGCTCAATGCTGCTGTTGAACACCCATGGAGAAGCTTTGGTTTTAGCTCTTGATCTTTTCTATTCCAAAATGTTTGGTTCTTTTTTATATGTATTTTTAATATTTCTTGCTTATGCAGACATAATTTTCCTAATATTCTATAGATCTTTTTCCATAAGTTTCTTTATCCCCATGAGCATATTTACAAGGTTAATTTATTTTTGTGTTCACCCTTCCTCAGGTATGCTATGCCTCCTCAGGAAATTTTCAGATGATTTCCCCACCATGAATGTGTCACACTTTCTTATTCCTTGGTAAGCTTAGAAATATTTTGTTGAATTCTGAATTGAATGTTGTGATGTTGTAACTTTGAAAATCAGATTAGTCACAATCTCTAGTTGGTGATGTTGCCTGTTGGAGGGGCACAATTTTTCATTTGTTCAGTGAATTTTCCATACTGTATGCAAAGGCTGCATTCCCAGTCAGCGTAATCTGTGAAGTCTGTTCAATTATGTATGTGGTCAGAAATTGAGCTGAGAAAGACTTGTTTATATCTACCCATTCTTCATCAGCACTCTCCTGAATGCAGGATTGCTGTGGGTAGATTTCATCATTCCCATGCAGTTGATTCAGATACTTCTTGCAAATTGAACAGCTACTTTTGAGAAGGGATCAATTTCTAGAATGCCCTTCTGTGATATTGCTCTAAGAGCAGCTATTTCTGTGCCCTCTTCATCACTATATCTCAAACAAAGTTCTCTCATATGTCTTGGACTGTATGTTGACTTTGAGTTCCATTCATATTTGTTGAATGCATAGATAAATTAGATAAATTTATCTATGCATTCAACAAACATGAACATTCAGTTCAGTTACCATGAAGCATGAACTGAGGAGCTATTTTGTTTCTATGTAACAACAACCTTTCCTTTGATTCATATTTTATTCAGTATTTATGTGACCTCATTTTCTGGTGGATATTGAAGCATGAGTTCATGATTAAAAGAAAAAGGAAACAAACAACCCCAATTTTGATGATTGACAAGCTTTTTGTATTATCATGTAGGGTTGGAATTCTTTCTTATTTTTAGATAATATTGAGATATCATAGAAGGCCTTTGGTCTGGAGAATAAGGCAATTGTGCCTGTGATTTGAGAAGATAACCTGCTGAAATGCATCAAATGAAAATTCAGTTAATAGTGATAACATTTCTATATTTTCCTCTCAGAGATTGATAAAATGACCAGAAAAAAATGAATAGAGAATATGTGAACAACACTGTCAACCAAATTGAATTAAATGAATTTGTAGAAAAATCTCACCCACAACAGCAGGATACACATTATTTTTTTTTCTAGTTTCAATGAGAGGTTTCCCAAGATTGTTCAAATTCTTGGTCATAAAACAAATGTTAGTAAACATGACTTTATGCATATTTAGATAATTCATTGAATTAAAACCTGCATAATTTTATGAAGTCTTTCATTATATGGAAAGAAAAAAACTTAGAGCTCTACATAACCCGTAGATGAAAAATAAAATCACAGATGATATAAATTAGAACACTTTAAATTTTTTAAATAGAAAAGCACAACATGAAAAATTTAAGGAATACAACTAAAGCAGGTGCTGTAATAGAAACTTAAACCTTTAAATCTAAACAGTGTAATGAGGAACAAAAGTATCCAATGGATAGGCAGGTTACATAGGCTCTGCCCACCATGAATATTGACAGAATCCTCCATAATCTTTTATAATTTCTTTTCATTTGTTCTAATTAATTATACAAGATAGCAGAGTGCATTTTGACTCATTGTACACAAATGGAGCACAACTTTTCATTTCTGGTTGTACATGATGTAGAGTTGCACCACATGTGCAATCACACATTTATCTAGGGTTTCTGAGTTTGGCTTATTTCTTTCAGCTTGGTATTCTCCATTTCCATACACTTACCTGCAAATGCCATGACATTCTTTTTTAAAGCTAACTAGAACTCCATCATATATATATATATATATATATATATATATATATATATATATATATATATATATATATATATATATATATATATATATATCATATGTATGTCACAAATTTTGTTGCATTTGTCTATTGATGGGCATCTGGATTGAATCAATAATTTAGCTAATGTGAATTGTGCTTCTGGAAACTTTCAAGCGGCTACATCACTGTAGACACCAAAAATATTCTTGGAAAAATATACAGCCTTTTTAACAAATATTGCTGGGTAAACTGCACAGCTACATGTAGAAAAATAAAATTAGACCCTCTCTCACCCTGCCTATTTTCAATCTTTTGGGAAAATATGAAAGATTAGGATAGCTGGGTCATAGGGTAGATAAATCTCTATTTTTTTTTTTAAGGACAACATGCTGTTTTCCAGAATGCGTGTCCTAGTCTGCAGTCCCACCAACAATATACAAGTGCACCTTTTCCTCTACACCCTCATCAGCATTTATTGTTGTTTATATTCTTGTTTGTTGCCATTCTGACTGGAGTGAGATGAAATCTTTAGTGCAGTTTTCATCAGCATTCCCTGATTGCTAAAGATGTTGAACATTTTTACATGTAGTTGCTGGCCATTTCTATATCTTCTTTTAAGAAGTTTCTGTTTAGTACTTTTACTCACTTATTGATTGTTTTTTTTTTTTTTTTTTTTTTTTTTTGGTGTAGACTTTTTTCATATATTAATCCCCTGTTGGAGAAATTAATCCCCTGTTGGAGAAAGAGCTGGACAGTATATTATCCCATTTCATGGACTCTCTCCTCAAGCTCTTAATTATTTCTTTGCTGTGCAGAAGCATTTTTGTTTTGTTTTTAGTTTGGTGGCCTTCCACTTATTAATTCTTGTTTTTATTTCTTGTGCCTTGGGAGTCTTTTTAAGGAAGTTGGTGTCAGCATCTATATGTTTGAATGCATACTGGAGGGCTCTATGAGGGCTCTATGAGTGTACTTGGTGAGACTGCAGGTTTCAAACTGGAGTTTTTTAAATGGAGTTGCTTAGGCTTAGGCCTAAGGCCATCCTCAATGTCTGGCACCACTGAGTCCCCTAAGTAGAAGGAAGAGGCCCCTACCCTGCTCACTGTGGCTCATAGCTTGTCCAGAAGGAGCCCATAACTAGCACCACACCAGGGAGGTACTGAGGTACACTCTGGATTATAGGCTACACTGGCCCTGCAGAGGACCTGTCTTTTAAGGATGTGACAGTAAGAAGGAGAAAGAGGGTGTCTGTGAGGAATACTAAGCAAAGGAACCTCAAATATCAGATTCTTCATAGAAAAGCTCCTTGCTTTTTAAATTAGGGTGCATCTATTCTTGTGAAATCTAGACTTTTTTTTGGCAGGCATACATGGATTAAAGTAATGAAGGAATAGTCATCTTTTGATGTAAAAATGAGTGTTGTGTTTTTTGATACACTCAATTATCAAGTTCACATGACTTATGAGTAGGATTCAGGGTTCAATACCCATGGATGATGGAGGACCTTTGGTCTTGTAGGAGGTTTGGGTGGACTGAAGTGTGGCCAGCATGAGGCATCCAAGATGCCTCAGGTTCCATTAGAAGCTGCAATGAAATTGGGCTGTTTCTGAAGCCAGTGAGTGGGTCTCAGGGAAAACTCAGGTCAGACCCCTGGCACCTACTTAGTTGTAGAGGAGGATGACCTCCACAGGTGTGTTTGCTATGGTGCCCTAATGGCTTCTCTCAAGCTGATGGGGACAGAAGCTTCTGGCTATGTCCCTGGGTCTGACCTAGGCAGGACCTGACACTGAATAGAAGGGGGACTCTGGCGTTGCACAGGGGAAGCCTTGGAGCAGAGGACAGAGGGAGAGGAGATGGTGGATGAAAGGCAGGCATGATGGGGAGGGGTGCTGCAGCAGGACAGAGGATCCTAAAGACACTGCTGGGAAGGAACTAGAGGAGTGATGGCCAGGTATTCCTCTCTGCTAAATCTCAGAGTAGCCCAGGCAGTCAAGGACATTTCCTCTAGCTGGAACCCTCCCAAGGACACCACTAGGGAACTCTCATGTGTTCATTTCTATCCCAGTGGTGACAAGTCCTACAGAACAGGGATGGTAGACCCAACACCTCTGTACTCTGTACATGGAGACATGTATGCCTATTTTTCTGTGAGAATTTCACATGCTCTCCTCTCCAGTGGTCACTTTCATCCTGCAGAGAAAGTTTGATAAGGCTGAGGACTGAAGTCATCAGTGTCAGTTTCACTGTTGGATCCAGGACACTTGTAGTCAGGAGAATGAGAGATTAAACTGCAATTCTTTGCTTTGGGACATTCCTGAAAACTGATTTCTCAGGTTAAAAAACTGGATTCACTGAATAACTAGTTCTTGCCTGAAAAAAACAGCTACCTTGTCAAATAGAGGTTTACTAATCAACACCCACAGCAAAATCCCCCAAGCCTAGTGCATACCAACCCTCCCCAGTACAACACTGGTTACATGAATACTCATCAAAATTCTTCTTGACAAATCTGCCTTAAAACTCCCCAGGACACTTTTTTCAATATTAGAACCATGTCCTGTTCTTCCCCTAGTTAACCATAAATAAGACCCTGCCACAGTGAAATTCTACTTAATACTAACATGCAATTTTGTATGACTGATGACTTGCTGTGGCTTTTGGCCCTGGCAGATCAAGTTGATAAGAATGAGTTGATCAAGTTCCGATGGAATCAACTGATCCTGGGGAGGTACAGGAGCCTTCCCCTCATCTCTTAGGACTATCTAGACAGAAATGGGAGGCGACTTCCTCCACAGCATGTGGCATGCACTCTGCTGTCAGGCTAATCAGAACCAGCAGGAAGGGCCTTTGGTGCTCTGCTGGTGGCAGGTTTTTGTCTCACTTCCCTGTCTGCCTGTGTCACTGTGGGCAGCACCACTATCCCACACCTGACAGTAATAGTCAGCCTCGTCTCCAGCCTGGACCCCACTGATGGTCAGGGTGGCTGTGTTCCCAGAGTTGGAGCCAGAGAATCGGTCAGGGATCCCTGAGGGCCGGTTGCTATTATCATAGATGACAAGCAGCGGGGACTGTGCTGGCTTCTGCTGGTACCAGTGCACATATTTACTACCAATGTTGTTTCCTCCACAGGTGATTCTGGCTGTCTGTCCTGGGGTCACTGATACTGATGATGGCTGAGTCAGCACATAAGAGGCTACAGAACCTATAAGGAAATAAAAGAAGAGAGGGGACTAATGGTTACAAACACTTCCCATGAGATGCCCAGTTTTCCCCTAGCCTGAAAGAACTTCAGGAAATATGTGCAACAAAGTGAATCCTCTGGCATCAAAATCAGTCACAGTGGCCCATGAGCCTGACTGAGGAATGGAGATTTGAATCCATGAGCAAGCCCAACCCCTTTCCTCCAAGCCATAGAGCACAGTGTTGGAATTTCAGCCAAAAGTCTCATCCTGAAGCAGCAGGTCCTGAGCATCCTGCCCACCACAAACAGAGCTCTGCTGAGCTCAGAATTAGGCCAGGTTAGTTATACAGGAGCCTTGGGCTGGCATGTATATTGGGGCCTGGGGGCAGCACCTGTGTAATGAGCCAGGAGGCTGATGAGAAGGGCCTTCCAAGTCATGGTGACTGTGGCTGCTTCTTGAGTCCTAGGCTGGTCTGTGTTCCCTCAAGGCCTCTTTATTCCCTTGTTGGGGACAGCTGCCTGTTATGCAAATCAGCCTAGGTCAGGGCTGCTACTGGAGGAAGCTATGTGGTGTCCAGAGAAGGGCTCATCCCCAGGGAGCCAAAGAGTGGGAGGGGCATCCCTGAAGAACTACGCTCAGCTCACAGAATGCTCCTTTACTTTCTAGTCCCAACTTTTTGGCCATGTCTCCATCCCAGGCTATTTTCTATCCAGGAATCTGGGCTGACCTTGTTATATAAAGATGAGTCTGTCTTTGTCATCAGAACAAACTATAAGGTTGACTATAAGAGGTTTCCTCAGCTATGGGATTCTGTCCCAGATACATCCTCTAAAGCTATGTGGGTCAATCAAATTCTTCCATAAATGTACCTGGTGTCTTAAAGGTCCAGTGAGGTACAATATCTCTCTGTCCTTGGTGTGAAGGCCTAAGGCAGATCTTGGGTTCTCAGGCTCACATGACCTAATGACTGTAGGTGGGTTCTCTACCTCCCCTACAATACTAACAGTTACAGAACTTCAGCATGAATGGTGGCCTGAGGAATACTAGACCTCTGCCATATCAACAGGGACATTCTACAAAGAGAAGGGATTTCTGGGAGACACAGACATCAATGAATATAAACATCAATGTTATTCCCCATACTGGAGAAAAATCCAGCATTTCCTCCAGGTCTCATGTCATGGTCACTAATCCTCCTGCATGTGAAATCTCCCTTCCAGGGTGAGATCTGGTGTTTGGGTAAGGAAAAGAGGTGTCAAGAAAAGCAGGAAGATTTACTGTGCAAACATCTAAAATAGGAAAATTCTGGAACAGTTGGTATGAGAGAAATGAAGACCAAAAAATTTGTATTTGCTTCAAAGATGATATTGTAGAAATATGACACCTTTTCCTCTAGATCTCAGGTTGTGGTTACTACTAACCCTCTTGCACTTTTGAATCCTGAAGCCCAGGCCCAGCCCAAGCCTAGGGAGCTTTGTCAGGTGATTCTCAACTGCCCCCTAGTGGCCACTCTACACTGGTTGCTGCATATCATGGCATTCTTGGTCCAGGTGCAGATTCAGAACTTGCCTCTCAGGCCCAGGTTTTCTTGATCTTTGGCCAACGGAGGAAATTCATCTTCTTCCTATGGATGTTACCGGTTTTAGGATCAGGAAGGGGAGGCTCACATTACACAGGAAAATATGAACAGGTGCATTAGGTAGAGGAAGGTTAAAACCCACCTGAGTTATCACTGCATATTTTTTATGGTGGTGATTGGTCAAAGGAAGTGGTTCCAGGTCCTGGTGCTGGGTAACACTGGACTCAGGAACTGACTCTTCTTATTGTCAGCTGCAGGTGCAGAGTCAATATGAGTGAGTTGTGAGAAGCACAGACACAGACAGGAGCCCCTTCACACCAATGTCTATTCAGACCCACTGTGGTCTCCACCTACTTCCATGCTGGGAATTCAGGAGGAACATGATGCATCCTTTGCTCTATGAGTTTCTACCTTCTGGCTTTGCTTTGGATACACCTAGTGTGCAGTTTAATAGTCTGTCCTACCCACCAGAGCCTGTGCTTAGTCTCCTCTCTTTCTTGAAAATCCAGACACTTTTTCCAAAATAAACATCCAGCACTGACCATGTAGTACAATACACAACCATGATATGGAACACTCAGTTGACCAGAGGTCCATGTCAATGCAAGCCTGGACTTGTGAGGGAGAGAAATATGTTGGTCATTGCATCATTTTGCTCCTTAAATTCAGGTGTGATTGCTGGAGCTGCAAGAGCCATCTAGGGTCTTTAGTCAACAACAAAAATGGAAGGCTAATTTGGTAAGGACGGTGGAAGAGAAGCTGAAAAAGTCCCCAGGTCCCACAATGAAAAAGTGAGTAAGGAAGCCAGAAAACATAATGACTTAGTTGTTTTGTTTTCTTTTTTCATAAGTGTTTATTTCTAAGTGCTTTGCTTTTGCAAAAGAAGAAATTAGGCTCCATGTGCTCATGAGTCTGTTTTAATTCATGTATTCTTGCATTTAAAAAAATCTACAACCCACTAGGGAAATAATTAACAAAAATAAATCAATTAACTAAAACTATGCTGGTGAAAAAACCATTCAGTGGTAATGATACAGAGGTAATTAATACACTGATTAGAGAGAGTGACAGGCAGGCTGGGATATAACCTGAGGCTGGGACTCCCCTGCAGATGTGTCACAGGAGCTGTTCTCCGGACTGGTGAGAAATCACAGCACATGTGTGGGGACAGCAGAATCCATGAAGTGGGGTAGGAGTCTGGGTGTGTGATGATGGGAGAAGAAAGTGGCAATGTGAGGAGACCAGGACTGCAACCTATTTAGTTCAAGATACTATTATCTCCTAAGGAGAATTTTGATGTCATGGCAAATGCACAGTCAGAATTGTTGATGGTAAAATTTCCAAGTAACAAACTCAGTTCAATGGCATCTTTGTAGCATATTATGAATCGCAAGTCCAGGGAGAGATGAGACACAGTGGGTTCCTCTAATCACAGCCCTGCTTACATGGGACTTCATATACCCAGAGCGTGGTTGCTGGTTCCTCCCCTCTACCCTGTACCTACCATACAGCCAGGTGGGAACTTAGGCTTAAGCCTGTGCCTCCTCACCTGGAAGAGGTGTTGAGTGTCTCCTAGTGTCTGATGAGTGACACAGCAGTGTTTTCCTTGACAAGCCACAGATTCCTTGGCCTGCAAGCATGGAATATTGAAAGTATACTTCATAGGGAGGGAAAAAAATGGGGGGGCTGAGAAATAGAGTGACAATTCCTATGTCACTCAGGGAGGAGATGAGAGAAACAAAAGCATCTAGACTCCCAATAATTACCTTCCCTGGATATACAAGGGTCATCCTGGGCAAATCCCCCTCATTTTCTCATCCAGGGATTTGTTCAGCTAGATTCTGATCTATTTCAATGAGCATATCTCCTTGGTGTGTGGAAATATCCTCAGTCAAAATATTTGGATACTGAAGCTTCATCCTCCGATTAATCTGCTGCATGTAGGGGATGATGCTACCCATCACACAAGCCTGGACAGATTATTGTAAGTGTGTCCAGCTCCCTGCACCATTCCCAAAGACCAAATATCCAGATTAGAAGCAACTAAAACAGTCATTTCATGGATATTTACAAAAGCATTTCCCTGAATTATCACTTAGGCCCTATGTATTAATATACAAAATGTCATCTATTGTCAACTCAGGGTCTATTCGAATTAAAGGTAAATTTAATAATCAGTAGTAGTTTGTGCAGTAAATTATTTGTAGTTTGTTTTCTCCTTTGTCATCCAGCATTTCTACAAATAAGACATCAGTTCATATGCAAGTCTGGAAGATGTTTGTAGATACTTTTTATTTTGCTTTTTTTAAAATGTCCATAATGACTTATCTATGTGATCTGAAAGACCTGGAGTAACTTTTAAAACCATTTTTCCTAATAAAGAATCCATTGTGGATATAATATTATTAGGGGTTTCCTTTCATATATAGGACAAATCTAAATATGTCTTTGCAAATATCATGGTCATATACCTCTTCTACTTTCTGACTGTGCGCTCTCTCTCTCTCTCTCTCTCTCTCTCTCTCTCTCTCTCTCTCTTTCTCTCTCTCTCTCTCTCTCTCTCTCTCTCTCTCTCTCTCTCTCTCTCTCTCTCTCTCTCTCTCTCTCTCTCCACATACCCTGCTCTTTTTTGTGTTTTATTTAGAGACAAGGTCTCACTGAGTTGCTTAGGACCTCTCTTTTGATGAGGCCAGCTTTGAACTTGTGATCCTCCTGCCTCAGCCTCCCCAGCCACTGAGATTATAAGCATGTGCCACCACAACCAGCTAGATTCTGATCTCTTTCAATGACTTGTCTTTGCATAAAAGTGTCATTCCAATCCAGAATTTATCTCTTTAATGACAAACATGTGCCTGTTTTGTGCTGCTCAGTATGTAATTTTGATCAGAATTGGAAGACTTATGAGCATATCTCCTTGGTTGTGGGAATGAGGGGGATTTCTCCTTGATCAAATCTAAGGGACATGGGGCACTGCTTAATGGCATGGGCTATTGGGTGATCTTGTAATCAAATACCAACTTCTTTTCTGGGCACATAAGCCCTTCTCATCCTGAGGACTCCATACTGTTGGGTTCATTAATTTTTGTCTTTACCCAATGCCAAATTCTGAGAGGAGGGTCAGAAACCATGTCTCCCTCCTGACACACTCCACAGTGAAATGGAGGGAAGAGAGTACTTGTATCTAACCATGCTATCTGGAGTCCTTCCATTCTGGAATCTGTGAACTAGTTTCTGCAAGGCATTTTATGGAAGTGACAAGACTTTGCAAATAAGATCTAACTAATTCCTTGGGAAAACCATATTTCCAATAGACATCTATGCTGTTCTGTAATTTAGCCATAGTGAGAAGCCAGATGAGTGAGGGGAGACCAAAGTCATGGTCATTGTTCAAAGGATGAGTGAAACTCAGCCCTGGGTGAGGAAGAGCCTGACCCATGTGTGTATCTGTGTTATTGTGAACCAGTGTGAGTGGCACTCACTGCCATTTACTATGGCATAGAAATAGTCATCTTGTCTCCATCCTGGCCCCACTGATGGTCAGATTGGCTGTGTTTCCCAAATTGGAGCCAAGGGATTGGTCAGAGTTGTATGGGGGCCATATGCTGCCATCATAGATGAGCAGCACAGGGGCCAACCTGGTTTTTGTTGGTAACAATGTGCATATTTATTCCGTATATACCTTCAGAGCATATGGTTCTAGCTTTCTACCTGGAGGTCAATGTTGCTGAGTAGTTGTACCGAGTCATCTCTTAGGAGGCTATGAAGACTGCCAGGGGACAAAAGCAGTGGGAATAATAATAAAGGGATCTTCCAGAAGTTCCTCTGTCTGCCTACTCTGTTATCTCTCTAGGGAATTGTTGGGTCCTCACCCCACCCACTTCAATCTTAGTTCCAATAGCCTATGAGTCTGGGAGGTGAATGAAGCCTCTGACTCATGAGGAAGCCTGTCCATCTTACTGGCAGTTGCAGCCCCTTAGGCTCACACAAACCAATGATCACAATGTGGGAACCTCAGCCATTTATCCCCCTCTCCTGCATCAGGATACTGAGCACCTGCTCACCACAGGCAGAGCCGAGAGAGCTCAGAATCAGAGTTAGGCTGATCCCAGACACCTAGGCTGTGGGTGGGCAGCATCCCTGGGGCAGAATCTGCACAGTGAAGGGGAGTCCAGCTCATAGTATAGGCCTCCTTGATATTGCTTCCTGAGGCTCAGACTGGTCTGCCTTCCTCCTAAGCCAGCCTCATTCTTTTACTGGGGATCCCTGTCTATTATGCAAATCAGCTGGAATCCAGGACAGTTCCTAGAGGATCTCTGTGTTTTCCAGAGCAGGGTTTGGCCTCAGAGACACAGGAGAGATCTTCCCTGAAGACCCACCCTCATCTCAGGAAACACACTTTCATAAGCTGATTTCACAGTCTGGGCAACATTTCCATCCATTGATAGAAATAGTGATAATAGTACTCTGAAATAACTGGTCATACGACTATGCATAACCCTCAGAAGCAAGGTAGGTACATTTATGAAGAATGATTCCAAGTGGCTGTCCTGAGGTCTGATCTGCAGAGAAAAATGGGGATGATTCATCATCTTTTGATATAGTAGACATATGGCCAACTTGTTTCTTGTTGATTCTAAACCCTCAGAATTTATGAAGAAAGTTCAAGAGGAACTATGCTAAGACCCATTTCAACCCCCAATTTTATATGTGAACTATTTTTTTTTTCAGGCAAAATGCACTGCAAGAAGTGTCCCCAAAGAACATCCCCAGCATAACAGAGCACTTTTAATTCAGGGAGAACAAAATATAGCTGCTGCCTATATTTCTAAAGTTTCATGGGCACCACAATGCCTGCTTCTTTAAGTTTTTCAATGGTGCCTTCTCACTGCCAGGGCAGATCTGATGTTTGCAACATGGACTATATGACTGGGAAATACTAATCCATTTCATGCCAGAACCATTATGTTCATGCTACACAATGAATCTTCCCCTATTTCTACCTTATTCAAATTTGCAAATTAAAAATAGCATATCTTTGAATGGGGAATAGCATAAACTAGTGCCACCTTAAAGATCCAAGGGAATCATCATTATGGTTAGTTTTAATATTGATTTAATTTATGAGTTGCCTACAATAACATTTGAATGAATCCTGCAAGGTAGAAGTAGATTTCTGCATATCCAGACAGAAAGTCATCTTACTGTCCATTACTCAATCTGTGGTGGACTGTGCTAGACCAGAGTAACATGTTTTCAGGTGCATAGAATGCACAGTTGATGGGGAAGTTGAAGTTCCTCTCTATTCCTCTAAGAATGCAGGGTCAAAAATGGTGTGCATTCACAGGAAATGCACATCATTGCATATATGCATTTTACCTCTGTACTTCATTTACCCTCCATGTGTGCTTGGACCAATGTGACTACCAGAAGAAATTCCTGGAACTATACTATTCCATTGTAACTGTATTGGATGAGTATTAATTGGCAAGTATATTGAATGATTTGCAGAGACATGCATTCCAGAGAGTGAGAGAGATATCATAATAAATTTCATTTCTCCATATTAGCTCAAATATTTAGGGTTTAGCTGTTTGGAGCTTTCCAAGCCAAAATAATGGAAAAATCTTCCACAATATAATGTTTCCACAAATATTCTTCCACAAAATTATTTGATTTTACCCTTCCCACCAATGGGAGGAGAAACCCTCAAAACTTCTAAGATTTGCAAAAACAGCTTCGGGGATATTGGTCCAATTCTAATATTAGAGACAATGATGAATATATGTGGATTCCAGAGCAGGAATGATCTCTATGTGTCACACAAGGGGGTCAGTTGCCTATCTGTGTGGACAATTGTATCCAGTAGTCTCTGTGATAGTTTTGAAGTTGGCATGAGAGCACAAACATTGTGTTTAGGTTAGTGTGCTCTAGAAGAATTTACATGTTGAATATGGAGTTATGGATTAAGACCATTTTATCTATTACAAGAATTATGCATCTTTTGAAAACCAGATCCTGCAATTCCAGGTCCTGGCAGAAGCAAGTTTACATGGGATTTCAAGGGATCACACATCCAAAACTGTGTGAACCAGCAGTCATCATGTCAGACAGATCGAATATTGATCATTGTATGACAGAGTTTATGTGTCTAAGATGGAGAAGGAGCAAAACTGAGGCTCAGTGACACCTGGGCAGGTGGTCCATACCCTGGGTATCTGGGTGGAGAGGCATTCTAATATTCAGTAGCCACTCACGGATTTGAAGTCTGGACTGTTCTGGGTAATGTCTGGCAAGCTCTGGTGAGGCCCTTCTTACTTACTGTTGGGGACACTCTCCAGAGTCTCAAGATGGTATAAGGCATTATATGGTGATAGATACAGGTTGATAAGACTTATCCTTGCTCAGGTTTCTCCTGCTTGTCTTTTTGGAACTGTGCCCGACACTTACCATCTAATTTAATTTCCATCTCATTTAATTTCCCCCAAAGTTACCACTTCAAAATATCATGATCACATTGTTTCCATCTTCTTAATATCTGACAATTAGGGTAAAATTCAACATAAGTTAAGGTGGGAACCTTAAACAATTGGTCCAAAAAAATCAGTTCAGCATGATTCCTTGCTTTTCCATAAAAAAGATGGTCTTGCTTCCAGTTCTTGAAAACCCACTGCTCCTTTCCATCTAAGCCCTCATCAGCATGATCTCCTCATCTGTCCACAAATTTATCAGTGTTCTGTTCATGACAATATAGCCAATCTCTAAGAAGTTGTAACTTTTCCTAATACTTTAGTCTTCTGACTCCTCAACAGAATCACCCATATTTTTCCATTTTCAGCATTTTGAACTTTTTCTAACCTTTTTCTCTAAGGTCCTCTAGTCTATGTTTCTAAATTTTTATGTATTGGTTACTGACAAAGATCTTATTGCCCATTTCTGATTTTCTTAGTCCTTTTTTTGAGGTAATCACTGATTACAGACTGGTAACTTAGGAGGTAAAAAGGTTTATTTAGCTCCATATTCTATATGTCCAGGAACATGGCACCAGCATATATTTGGTCTCTGGTGTCTTTCTGCTGACAGAGACTCTGCAGAGTCCTGAGGTGGCAAGACAGAATCATTGCTCAGGTTTCTCTTCCTCGTCTAGAGCCACAGTACCATTAGATTAAGACTCTGCTCTATTCCTTCATTTAACCTTGATTACCTTAAAAGGTTTCACTTCTAAATATATAGTCAGATTACATTTCTATCCTCTAACTATCTCACAATGTGGACTGAATTTCAACCTCAGTGTTGGTTGAGACATTAAAGTCATAGCATAAAGAATATGGATCAAATGTAGGCAGCTCTTTGTTCACCAATGGTTCTTGATTAAAAATAGAAAGTTGCCATATACTCATTAAGGCAGGGCTGAAAAGGTACCAGAGATGTCAGGAATGAACTCTGGGTCCTCATACTGGGGAATGGAGGTGTCTGCTGAAGGTTCAGGTGATGTGGAATACATAGTGAAGAGTCATAATGAGTATCATCTATGACCTTGGGACCAGTCACCAGGAGTTTCAAGTATTTAATATGAATATGTAGATACAGCTTAGTCAAATATTTCTGTTTTCTCAGCTCCCTTCTTCCTCTTATCTTCCAACATAAGACATGCTAACTTTATTTCTTTGTCTTTGAGATAAGTATTTGAAATGGAATGTGAATCAGTTCTGAGAAGAATTATGTGGCCCAAAAGTCAGAAAGGATTTTGCATAATCATATGGTTAAAGAGTGAACATGTTTATGGTTTTAATTTTTTTTTTTAGTTGTAGAAGGACACAATATCTTTATTTATCAAATTTTTGTATGTGGTGCTGAGGATTGAACCCAGAGCCTCAGGCAAGCAAGGCTAGTGCCCTACCACTGAGCCACAACTCCAGCATGTTTATGGATTTAACTAGCATAGTTTCATGGGAGCATGCATCATGGTATCATCTTCCTTTGGACATTGTGTGGATTATAAATCGTGTAGGTTCCAGTTCACAAAGCACACCATCAGTTAAGAAATTGTCCAGGTATGGCATAAAACACTTGGCTGAATGTATTAATGACTATATATCCGTGGGGTTTGGAAGTCATACCATGATCACCTGGTGGCCGAAAGGGCAGTTGGAGCCATGATATCTGTAGTTAGGTGAAGTTGGATCCCTAGAGAGGCAGATCCAAGCACCTTGACCTCAGGCAGTCATCAGATCTGAATTGCCCTCTGTGTGTGAATGGGTAGTTGATCTTGCAGAGGGCTACCACAAGGACCACTACTCTAGTTTGCTGTGTTCAGAATCACAAGTTGCATAGGAACCTGTGGCTCCAGGAGCTTATCAAGAGTCGGGCACTCCTGGGACTAATCTGGGACATATGGACCTCAAGTTTCCCATCTACGCTAAATATAAATTCAGGTATCAATAACAGAGCCAGGCCTGGCATAGTGGCACATGCCTGAAGTCCCAAAGGCCTTGGAGGCTGAGACAGGAGAATCAAAAGTTCAAAGCCAGTCTCAACAATGGCGAGGCACTTAGCAACTCAATGAGACCCTGTCTCAAAATAAAATACAAAATAGAGCTGAAGATATGGCTAAGTGGTTGAGTGCCCTGAGTTCAATCGCCAGTACTCCTTTCAAAAAAAAAAAAAAAAAACAGGTCTGATGATGCCTTTTGTCTGTCTTTCCACTCAGGTCCTCTATCCCTGACACAGACCACAAAAATACACACACACACACACACACCAAAACAAACAAACAAACAAAAAACCACCAGAACACCCTAGTTATGTCACCTGTAAATCTTCTCCTGGTCACCTCTGCAGAGTCTACCTGGATGCTGGAAGGAAAGGGCATCCTAGGGCCTTAGATCTGAGTGAGCCGGCAAGACCAGTTTATGACTTTAACACCTGTCCTCCTGGGGGTTATAAGAATGTGACACAGAAAAGAAAGGGGTTTGTGTCTCACAAATGATAGAGAATAGTATTATGTTAGATTAGGTAGAGGGAAGTGAAGGGAGGGGAGGGGAGGAGATGCAGGGATAGGAAAGATAGTATAGTGAAACAGACATTATTACTTTATGTATATAGGTGACTTCATGACCAATATGATTCTACAACATGTATACTCAGAAAATGAGAAATTATATCATATATATATATATATATATATATATATATATATATATATATATATATATATATATATATATATATATATCTCAAAGTGCATAGATGCATTCTACTGTCATGTATAACTAATTAAAACAAATTTAAAAATTTTAAAAAATATATAGAGAGAGATGAGAGGGGGACCTGAGAATGAAGAACTCATTAAAAGAGACCCAGTGACTATGTTGGACTGAGCCATGGTTTGGCGTGGACCCAGCTCACTGTCCTGTGGGAGCATTCACACAGGATGATGTGCCTAGCACATCACCTGTGCAGACAGAGACAAGGGTGAGGAGGAGGGGGTACGGACCATGGTGGAAATTTCCCAGAAGTCTGTCTCCTGAGACCAACAGCACAACTGGGCTCCCCAGGCTCTCTCATTCCTTCTCAGCTCCTTTGAGACAATGAATATTTGGTGCTTATGCTTACTACTCCCCATGGGATCTTCACTGAGGGCAAGTGAAGAATATTTTCATCAGCTGTGGGGTAAAAAAGGAGACTAAGGAAGGATAAGGAAGCCCCAAGTTCCTCCAGATGCTTCTAGGAGCAGAAAATCAGCCTTGGACTCCTGGTCCCATATCAGAGCCTCCTTCCTGGAATTGATACCATGACAAAAGTCCCAGACCTCCTGGGCTTTCCTGCATCCTGGGCCCAGCTCAGCAGGGCTGTTGACCTTCCAAGAGTCTGGCCAGGGACTGCAATGGTATCTGTCAGAGCCCAGTGATAACACCTTACTCAGCTGAAGGTGAGTCATGGATGCTCACCTTCCTCCACCTTTTCATGTGTCTCTTAGCTGCACTTTTGTCCCATCATTATCATTTGTATTCAATCCTACAGTATATGCCTTTGAGTAAATTTTTTCACATGGGCTATTGAGCTTGGGAAATAAGCACCTGTGTTTTTATTCACCACAGCTTCTGGTCTCATTTTACATCAGGTGTTTTCCCCTTTCTATGGCATCCTCCTTTTTGGAATAGACTAGGATTTGGAACAGGAAAGTTCTCTTTTATTAACCTTTTATCAGTGTTTTATGTAATCTTGTTAAAAAGGCCAGGCACCAGACCTGTCTGAGAGTTGAGATTTTGACTTGTGGTCTCTGGATGTCATTATGGTCACAGGTACACGGAGCTGATCTCTGGATCATAGGTTCTACCTATAGGGAGAACACTCTCTGTGAACCATGGACAGTCCCATGGTCAATGCTGTGACTTCATCAGAGTGTTCTAAATAATTTTCCAGGGAAAATTCCTGGAGTCTCCCCAAATATTGAGATTGCAACTTATCATAGGAGCTGCCGTCTTCAGAGCTGATGTACTTGGAGGTGGAAGAAGAGGCCAGTGTGGAGGACCAGGTGTCTCTGCAAATGCTTATGAGAAAGGGATCAGCCCCAGAACCACTACTGGACAGCAAGGGATTATGCCCTCTAAGTGGGTAAGAGACCCAGGCAGCTGATGTAGCTGAAGAACCCAGGCTGGAATATCCATCCTCTCACAATGAGCTTGCTGGTAGAACACCTGCACATCACACAGTCTCCACAGCAAATGTAGAGCCTGATACCTAGGACCATTTTCTCCAGTGCATTTCCTCCTATGACCAACTTCTGTGATTCTGGGTTGAATCACAACTTTTGGTCACTAAAGTCCAAGGCCATAGGATGAACTCTTCTGACTTTCAATCTGAGGACTGTTCCTTGGATACCTGTTGACCTCCAAGGCTGGCCTTCCTCTTGGGTTACCCTGGGCATTTGCAACGTGTGTTTTGATTTCACCTTGTAGCAGTTCTGCTGTCCCCTGCCAGTGTAGGAGCTTCAGAGTAGGGGCTTACCTCATCCAGGTGACCCTTAAGCCCCTGTCATCTGAAAGGGTATGGGTAGGGATTACAGCCTCAATTTGTGGCAGCCTCACCCACCCTGTCCTTCTCAGCACAGTGCAGAGAGGTGGTCTCTTCAATGTTCTCCAAGATGTGCCATGAACAGCTTATGTAATTGAGTGTCCAAATATAAAATCTGTTTCTGGTCCATGTGTTTTGATAGAAGAGGGGAAAATGCAGAATAAACTGCAGCCCTTCTACAGAGGTTCCTGGTTCAGTGAAACCTAAGTGGCAGGCCAAAGGAAATTTCCTTATGATACATAAAAATAAGCATCAAAACTGATGTTACTCCTTCTCCCAAACAGCATGTGTGGGGTTACTGGAACACAGGATGTTTGGCACCACAGCTCATTTGTGTGCTAATGCCACCACAAACATCCTTGTCCTCCTCTTCCATCTCTACTTTCCTTCTCCGGCTCCTCCTCCTTTTCTTCCTCCTCCTCTTCCTCACCATCATCATTTTTACTAAAATTATTATACTTCATCACACATATATACTTTGTATTTCACTACAAAATTTTCACCATTCATTAATGTATAATCATGAGTAGTCTGTGTATCATAATCTTGTATCAAAGACAATTTAGTAATAAATGGTTTTTAAGTAATATTAGCAAACTAAAAAAAAATCTTCTCATAATGGTCACATCCCACTTTTTGCAACAAAAATTGGCATAAAATTTGTGATGATTATGCAATGAAATTCTAGTTTGTGGTGGGGAACTTCTGCAAATTTTTCTGGTCTCTCCTGGGGAAGTTCAGGCCCACCTCACAAAATATTTGGCTCACTGAGTCCATTTTTCAGATTTCCTCAGAGGAAGGAGAGGGCTCCAATGACTGTGCCACTTAGCAAGACCTGGGATATCTCCTTTGAATTAAGAACTTTTTTATTCTTTGTGTCACTATGTGTAGTTTTTATTTTACTAAAGATTAGTATACCTTCCCCACTTCACAATAGGTAAAGTCCAGAAGAAGTGAAAACAATGGTGTCAAGTTGACTCAGGTCTTAGAATTCAGGTCCTGGCTCTATCAGACAGAACATGACCACATCAGGGAGAGGAAGAGCTGGGCTGCAAAGCAGGACTCATGTGCTTTTGGTTCACTGCTATTTCCTTTATGGCTTGACTGTCACCAGAAGCCCAGCTTACTTAGCAGGGACTCTTTTGGTAAGTGGACACACTAAGACCTCATATTACACATATTGTGACATTGCCTACAAATGTACCTTTTATGTTCTGATCAGAAGGAGCCAAGTTGTACTGATGGCAAAGGGAAGTACAAAAGCCTCCAACCATGAGGGCAGAGCTGCCCCTTTTGTTGCCCAGCCTGTGTGGTGGAGAAGTGAGTCAAGGTGCTTGGCATGAGGGTGGCACTGGAAGTGTGTCCCAACTCAGAAATTGTGCTCATATTTGTAAACACAGGGCTGTGGTGTGCTCCTGTGAGTCCCAGGTACTGTGGTGGAATACAGATCCAGACATGCCTCCTCATACATATTTTCTGGCCATGAATTTTCTGTACAGGTGTGAGCAACATGCACTGATGGAGAGCAGAAAGAGATCAACTAGGTCTTCCTCTTGTCTCTGACTATGCTTCTGTCAGTAAGATTCCCTATTAAATTGTACTCTGTGCAAATCTAGAACTGTCTGTGCCACAACCCGCATAACATCAACAAATGAATCATGAGTAGAGGCAACTGAAGTTGGAGAAAAACATACAAAGAAAACACCTGAAGTCCCATGTTATGGTTTGGATGTGACGTGTCTCCCAAAAGCTCATGTTTGAGACAATGCAAGAAGGTTTGGAGAAGAAATGATTGGGTTATAGCCTTCACCTAATCAATGACTTTATCCCTGAAGGGATTAACTAAGTGGTAATTCTAGTGGTAACTGGAATCAGGCACTGGAGGCTAGAGGAGGAGGGGCATTGGAGGTATGGCTTCGGGATATATATTTGTATCTGCCAAGTGGAAGTCTCTCTTTGCTTCCTGGTCATCATTGGAGCTTTGTCCTTCTGCCACAGTCTTCCACCACGATGCCCTGCACCACCTCAAATCCTGTGGAATGGAGCCTCCTATCTATGGTTGAGACCGCTGAAACTATGATCCTGTAAATAACACTTCCTACTCTGCAATTTTTCTGGTTGGGTCTTTTAGTCACAGCAGTGAAAAAGCTGCGTGAAATACCCCATTATTCAGAACTATCATCAATCCCCTTCCCCTCAAAAAAAGTGTTATCAAACTGCATGAGGTGGCGCAGGCCTGTAATTCCAATGATTCAGGAGGTTGAGCCATAAGGATCACCATTTCAAAGCAAGCTTTAACAAATGAGTAAGACCCTGCCTCAAAATAAAAAAAAAATAAAAAATAAAAAGGACTGAGAATGTGACTCATTTGTTAAGTACTACTGGGTTCATTCCATGGTATTGCCCCACCACTATCAAAAGTTTTCACTTCACTGGTGGAGATCTTAAGCTAAGGAGCAGAGAATATGACAAAATTTACTCATAACAAAAGTCCTGTTGGATGTGAATTCCCAGGGAAAAAAAAACATCAATATCAGATGGCCAAGAGAGAAAAACCCTCACTTTTTGCCATAAAGCTTTCTTGCATGGGATGAGAAAAAAAGGGATCAGTGTTCATTGCATTGTAAATATTTATTTTATCAACCCCTCACACTGCAAAAATATATTTATATCTTGGAATATTCCTTAGATAAGATACATTACACAATTATAGATTGTAAAATTAAGTGAAATGAACCTTGATTATTTTCCTTTGTGTAACTACAAGGAAAATGATCTCTGAATATAATTTAAAATATATATAATTTCTGTAAGAAAAATATAAAGCAAGAGTAAAGTGTTAGTCTGAACTCTTTTGGTATTGGGCCTAACACAATATCCTTGAATCCAGAAACAAAGAAAATGAAAGGATGAAATCTGTCCCAAGGCCCTGCACTGTCACCTTAGTTTGCTATAATAAAGTGGAAATAGAAGCTTGGTCCTTTCTCCTTGCACTTCCAGCACATCCAGGAGAGACCCAGGCAGCAGGTTGGAAAAGAAGAAAAGATGCACCTGAAGGTAAAATTTCTGGAGGTTCCATGAATGAGGCAAGAATGCAGCCTTGGCTCTTAGCCATGGAATTCCCTACAGAAAGTGGGAATCAGACTGATTGTAGAGTCCCCTATGGCATTGAAGAATGAAACATTGGCAGGCATTTTGAAATATGAAAACTTCAAATGTTCAAATTTACTTATCCATAGAAGGTAGGGATTTTCTCATATATTTTTTTAAATATATGCATGTGTAATTTAATTATTGGAAAAAGCATAGGAATATGTTGATGCATGATGAATCATCACATGCAAAGCCTGCAATGTGCAATTTTGGGTATGGAAAAGTCATATTGGAGTTAACATAAAGATGTCAGGACTTGGAAATTTCATTGCTAACACTGGAAATTTTTTGGCAAACTGGTGAATGTTGATGACTGTTCTATCTTGTCTGGGGCCTCCACCAGCTCTTTAAAGAATTCCTAAAAATATAATTACATATATATATATATATATATATATATATATATATATATATATATATACACACATATACCTTACTTTGGAGTGGTGACAGAGAAAGCAGTGTCTGAGACTGGGGTCTCTGATGACTTCATGGCTTTGGAAAGCCTAGTTCTTGTGAATGTTCCTTTGCAAGTTTGCAGGATGCCTAGCTGCTGTGGCAATGTCCTGCGTGAGAAGGCTCTGCAGAAGAGTCATATAAGCCTCCACCTTGATATCGGGGCACATAGTTCCTGGGAATAGAGGAACTCTCCTGCTAGAAAACCATAATGTTTCACCAGCTCCATTAATTCCAAAGCTGCCCACTTAACAGTAACTTTAAAAAACAGACTTTCTTGAAAGCCTCAGAAAGCTCCTAACATTGCACATTGCAACTGTAAACTACAACTGCAGAAAAACTACATAAATGTTTCTAGCCCTGAAATATATTGAGTACAAAGAATAATACTTTGCATAGTCTTTAACCAAATAATGGTAAATGGTAAAACGGTAATAATGGGTAAATGGTAAATATATATATATATATATATATATATATATATATATATATATATCTCGCTGGTGTAATTCTTTAGATCTGCTTCTCCATCAGAGAGTGGCACTCCACCTGATCCCAGCTATTTTGTCTTCAAAATCTGCATCTGTGAGTCTTTTATTTCTAAGCCCCTATCATACCTCACTGGAACCTGCTTGACTGGCTATATTACAACCAATAAAATTCATACTTCAAGTTTCAAATTTTGATCTTTTCTCAGTGTAACTACATGTGTGTTGTAACTTGATTGTAATACTGAAGAGCTCCAGTAAGCCTTAAAATCAAAGGGGCAAAAAACATACTCTACAGTATATGGTATTGGTAAGCAATAAAGTTCACCAGGCTAGAGGAAATAAAAACAATGTTTACTTATATCTTTGATTCATTTGGTTTGTCATGATGTAAATATCATTGTGGACCAAATGTCTGTATATATATAATTAGCATCTCATTCTAATTGGGATTCTACCTAGTCATTGGGTTGATACATTGTGGAAATAATGTACATTGAAAATCCTGAGGAATGGTGTTCTCACTCACTAAATACCTTTTCATTATAGAAAAAAAATGATTCCTTTAGTTAGGAGTACATATTATCCAATAGAAAATTCAGGTACAGTGGTCTATTGACTTGCGATTCTATAAAAGAAGGAGATTCCACTCTCAATCTCTACTGCTTAGTTTCTTACCTATGGGTTTAGAAATGAGTGACATTGATGAAAACCTGCACTTACTCTGTCTCACTCCCATGGCAACATTACTAAGACTAGTCTCAGTTGAACTTCCTTCAAGAAAAGGCAAAAAGGAGATCACCCATCCAGGGTCACCCTGACTGAAGTGTGGTGGATATGAAATGAATAAAACAATGTCATTGATACCAAAATGCACCTAGGCGGGCCTGCACCACGGAGGGACTTGGAGGCATTTATAATGAAGATTTCCCTGATAACTGAAGGAATTGTACCTATAGGTTTGGACTTGACCCTCTCTTCCAGCAAAATGAAGAGTTTGGAGAAATACACATCTTCTGAGACCACTTCACACTGAGCAGAATATGCTGTCACTCTATAAAGAACATAAACTGGAGTATGTTTTGTTCATTATTTCACCATGGGACTAGAGGACAGCTGAATGGGAATTTAATTTTTAGTCAATGTTGCAGGAAGCTATCTCTTTAGAGTTTAGGAAGCCTCATCAGGGCAAGAAGGAGCTTTTGTCCTTAGGGGAGGTTTTGGTCTCACTTCTCCTTCAACTTGGCCCACTGTGGTAAGTGCTACTGCCTGCATATGAACAGCAGTAGTAATCAGCCTCATCCTCCAGCTGCAGCCCAGAGATGGTCAGAGAGGCTGTGTTGCCAGTCTTGGAGCCAGAGAAGTGAGCAGGGATCCCTGAGGGACGACTACTAACATCATAAATCATGAGTTTATGGATTGTTCCTGGACGATTTTGGTACCAGGAGACACCATTATATTTTCCAATGTCACTACTGGTTCCAGCACAGGAGATGGTGACAGACTGTCCAGGAGTTCCAGAGACTGAGGGAGGCTGAGTCAGAGCAGACTGGGCCCAGAAACCTGAAAAGAAGAGAAAACTTTTAGTGTTGAATCAAATCCTGACCAAGGTAAACCTGAAAAGCATGAAACAAACCCTTAGCCCAGATGTCCCCAAGACCTCGTGTTTTTCAAATGTCACATAAGTACCCTGACTGAGGAGTGTGAGGACAAGCAGAGTCCAGGCCATGGTGGTGATGCCCCAGAGCACTCCCTCCTGAGACTCTAGCACTGGACCTGGCACCTCCAGATTATTTATCTGCTTCATTGCCTCAGAGAAATGAAGGAGGTCCTCAATGCAAATCTGCTTCCTGCATCTGCCTCTCCTCAGCCCACTCTGCCCTGTCCTGAACTCTATACACTTTTACATCTCTCTTCTGAAGAGTTCAGATGAGCAGATATAATCTCCCTGTCTATAGATTTCCTGAGAATCAGAAACATAAATTGTCTATTCTTGCTTGAACAAGAAAGAAAGATCTGCTGAAGTCCATCACCTCTGTGAGCACCTAGTTCTTCAGTGTCTCTGCTGAGATCTCACTGTGTCTGTCACCCTCCAGGCCTGGGTCACACCCCACAGTGTCCTCTTCTGGTGCTCATTCTCCAAAATCTCTCTACTGTGAGGAAACAAGTCTGTCCACCCAGGAAACACCTGCTATGGTTGTTGTTGGTGTGGTCTCCCCAGAGGCAGCCCTGTTTCTGCGCCTCCCCTGTGCTATGTGTGGAAGCACATACAGCATCAAATTCTATCAGCATTTGAGTCACTCCCTGGTCTCTCACCACATGCCACGTGGATCAACAAGTCATCATTGGGAAGTAGTCTCATGAAGGAAACTGGGTGCCCTACCAAGGGCCATAGTCCTGACCTGATTCTGCAGTTTCATTCCTGTTTGACCATTCCCAACTAATGACCAATTCTTGCTAAGTGACTGGATCTCAGTCTCAGAAGTGAGTTCCATGAATCCTTCTTCTGGTGGAGGGGATCTACAAGGAGATGAAGGCAAAATGGAAAGAAAAAGTGTTGGAAAATGGGCCATTTTTATAAAAACAAGAGCTATTTATTTTAAGTTTTTAATTTTATCTTATTTTAATTTTTGATTGTGGGAATTGAAACTAGGGTTGCTGAACCACTAAGGCACATCCTCAGTGCTTTTTTATATTGTATTATAGACTGGGTCTCACTGAGTTGCTGATGGTCTTGGTAAATTGCTGAGGCTGGCTTTGAACTCATGATCCTCCTGCCTCAGTCTCTCAAGCTGCTTGGATTATAGGCATGCATCACCTTGCCTAGCCAAATATTTTATATTTTAATTGATATTTTATATCTTAGGTTATACTACCTGGTATAGTGTATGTATAAATTGTTGAAGGATTAATTCAGGCTAATGAATTTGCCTCACTTTGTTTTTTAAAGCAGCTTTATTGAATTTTAACTCATATATCAACAATTCAATTATTTCATGTAAACACTCCAGTCCTCTTACTGTGTTCAGAATTGTGCAACAATCACCACGATTAATTTTAGAGCATTTTCATCACACAAGAAGAAAAATGCATGACCATTAGCAGTCATTCCACTTGCTTTCTCCCTCAACATACTCATTCACTCTGCCTATCTGTGAAAGAAATCACTTTTCCTCTTTCCATTTCTGGGTGATTCTGTCTTCAGAAATTTCAAAATCACTTTTATTTGAGGAGAATATTTAAGTTATATTTTACTCTATTTTGAGATACATAATCTATTAGTATTAACTATAATCACCACACTATGCAGTAGACCACTGGAAATTATTTCTTCTGTCTGAAAATGCGTCCCCTTTTTCTAAATCTCACTTTATCCTGTTCCCTTCCCCCTCCTCACCCCTATTGTGGAACCATTTTACTCTCCACCTCTGTGAGTCCTTATCCTTCTCTTACAGATTACATATATAATTGAAATCATATAGTTTCTATCTTTCTGAGCCTAGATTATTTCACCTAGTATAAACATCTTTAATATTACTATAGACTTCATTTTCACCAGAAGATTACATTCAATTTTATGTTTAACTTATGTGTCCAATCCAACAGATGCAGTTATTTAGATTATTTTTATGGCTAATTTCCATACTACCCCATGAATGTGGCATGACCAAGCAGACTTATCTCAAAGATATAAAATAAAAACCACACAAGTGTGACAAAGAGGCCTCAATTCATTAAAGTACTTTCTATCATTCTGTGTTTTGTGTGGCCTGTGGTTCAGATTGATTTAATTTCCTAAGTAAAAATATTATTATTATTTTCAGATTCCATTTAGGATTGAGTAAGCATACACTATCTTTTCAGACCAAATCCAGCAATTAAACTCCAGACAGCATACACAAAGATCTTTGTGACCACCTAGGAAAGCAAATCATAGAAGGCAGACTGGAGGAGTCAGAAGTCCATTAAAAATACGACAGTGGAGAGTTTTCCACTTCTACTCTGTGTACTTGGTCTGCTCTCAGGCAGCCTAGGACATGGCTGAATTCCAGGATATGCCCCACTGTTGGGAGGTGCAAATAAATTTTCAGCTTGTCTGAGACATTTTTAAGTGAAGGTGTGCCCCTCAGAGAACTCTTGTGGCTAAGTGGAGGTGTACCCCTCAGAGAACTCTTGGTATTATTTCAGAAATCTGAGGCCTCCCCATTACCTTAGCGACTTCCTGCTCAAAGAGAATTCTGTGATAACATGGAATTCGTTGGTTCAGACAGCCCTATGTTCAAATGCAACTTTCTGGAGGCAGAAGGAAATACCAGGGAGCCCAAATAGTCTTGTGGCACCAGCTGGCTGGAGGAGGAAGAATTACTGCTCAAGTAATAAGTCTCCAATCAGGCCAGTTTCCCTATAACCTCTCCCTTCTTGTTTATCTTGCAAAACTTTTCCTCACAATAAATCACCCTTTGATTTTTTTTTTTTTTTTTTGCTATAAATAACACATTAGTGGGCGTTTTCTCTTTGTTAGGGAAGGACTCCTCAGGACTTATCTACCCACCAGACCCCAGCTGTGAAACTATTTTCTGTGTCTTGGTCTTTATCTCTAAATATTATTTCAGATTTATATTATTTCAGATGTTTGATTTCCCAGCAAGTTCACACATTTGTTTGGTTTACTGATCCCTTGCTGTGCAGGACACAGTGACACCCCACTCTTGTCTCTCCTACAGAAGAAAAGGAATTCCTCATGCTCTGGGAAACTTGGAATGTGCACACTTTCTTTTTCTTAGGATTTTTCTTTTCTCCATTCTACTTGATCTTGACTTGGAAAATTGTCTGTGTTCACAGTGGTGGCAGCAGAGACTGTGGGGGCTCTCCTTTCTCATTTGAGGAGCTGATTTCCCAAGAGAGTGTCACTTGATTCCACTACTTCTATTACTCTGTGCCCTCTTAGTACTTTGTGGCATCCTGACCTCTGTCATAGGAAATGGGCAGAAGACAAAGGAAGGCCCGAGGACACACACATAGTGGGAAAGTTGTGGAAAGGAATGAACTTAGAAAAATCACCCTGCAAATCAGGCTCAATTCTGAGCTACCCTTGCAATCATTCTTATCCCAGAGAGGATACAAAAGAATATGGACTAGTATTGACATGTAGAGTGCGACCTGGAATTCAGCTGATCCCTGCAAATCTCACAATAAATAAAGACCTAAATGTCATGGCTAAGGGTTTCTAAATTGGTACAATGTCAAATCCACAATCCAGAGAAATTTGGTTTAATCTAAATGGATATATAATCTACTGAAACAAAAATATTAACATAGGATTTTATTTATTTTTTACATTAATCATAGATGACATTTTATTTATTTTTTTGTATTTTCAATAGATACATCATATCACAATACACAACTAGACATATCCTGTATAAAATACTAGACCACTAGGCATATAAAGAACCAGAAAATCTCAACTGATATTAGGACAATGAACAGATATTCTTTTGACCAAATTGCTCAGCCAATATCATAATAAAGACTGTATTGAAAAGACTCTGAATCAACCTTTGCAAATAATAATAGAAATAATGTCAAAATATCTGTAAATGTGAATAGAGAGATGAAGTTACATCAAGGAAACAGAAGATAAAGCAAGCCACAAAGTGGCAGTACCACAGATAAGAGGTATGCTTAAAAGGGATTAAGAAAAGATTATCTCTGGAGAATGAAAGAGTAGTGATCTCTAAGTCAGAGCAATGAAACCATCCCATGATATAACACAAAAATGAAAAAGGATTTATTTTTGCTTATTTAATCAAAAATTGTTTCTAGTTTCTGGTCTGGAATGCCAGAAATTTGCAAGTTATCACCCTTTTCACTTTTACACCCTGTAGTCCATTCTGTGTACAAAAACTATAAAGCCCTTGATAGCATTATTGGGTTCATGGAGAACCTACAGAAGATTCCCTTGATGTGTTCAGATGAGACCAGATTCCTCCCTTGATCCCCTTCCTTGCAGCATCACCTGATCCCATCCCTCCACCCATCGCTCCTCACACCCTCTTCACTCTGTGTCCTCTTAGTATTGTTGGGATCCTGTTTACTCTGATCCTCCCTACTCTGATCCTCCCTCCAAGTATTCCTTTCTGCTCTTCTAGATCCTGAGATGTCCTTGGCCCTTCTTTTCTTAGTTCTTCACTCAGGCTCACTTCCAAGAATAGAGAGAAATAAACCTGTCCATTGTCTCTGAAAAGTGTAAGGAAGGGAACAAGTTTTGGATGTTTGTAACTTCAGGGCAATGAGTTAGAAGTAGTTACTGTATCTAATCTTCTAGAAAATATGCCTAAGTGCATTCACAAATTCATAAAGAATTTTGTGACTATATATTTCATGTGTAAATGTACTTACAGAAGCTTATAAATGGAATTCCAGATAGAAATTGGTTGGAGTCACCATTGAAATCATGAACTGTTAGAAACTACTGAGGGGGAAGGGATACACCCACAAGACATCTCTTCCTTCTGGAACAACAAAAAAAAAAAAACCTTCTCAGGACAAGCCCATCCTACTGAGAGACAGTTCACCTGCAGGACACATCCAGCACAGGGTTTCAGGCTTCTAAGGGAATATAGAATCCTAATTAAGAACCCAGTCTCCACTTAAATTCTCTGTGGGACACCTCACTTGACTACGATGATAAATGTCTGTGATTAAAAGAAAGATAGCATCTTTCCCTCTGTCCTCATTCCCTCAGTATTATCCTCAGATGCTCTCAGTGATTGATACTTTACCAGCAGACACAAACAGAGATTTTGACCTCAGCATGATGGATGCAGAAGGGATTTCAGGCAGGTCTGAAAAATATGGGAGTAGGAGGCAGTAAAATGAGGTTTTCTTGAGAACTACTGGGACTGAACCAAATAGGCATCTTCATATTATTCTGCCCCTACTGTAAGGATGTGAAAAAAATTGCACATGTATGTAGGACATTACACAGCAAATGTGGTTGTCCTTACAGAATAAGTAAAAAATTGTGTTTTCTTTTACAGTTATGGTAGAACAAAAGTGGCACTGATAGAGAAATGAATTCTCAAGGGCCCTGTGCAATGAAGCCCTCTCTGTGAAGGACTGAGGAAGCATCTTCAGAGTGAAGACGAAAATGTGAACTCAGGGCAGGTTTTAGACCCACTTCCGCATCAACCTGGAACACTGTGTAAAGTGTTGCTGCTTGCATATGAGCAGCAGTAATAATCAGGCGCATCCACAGGCTGAAGTCTAGAAACGGTCAGAGAGACTGTGTTACCAGACTTGGAGCCAGAGAAGCAATCAGGTATCCCAGAGGGACAATTAGTGACTCAATAAATCAGAAGTATGGGGTATGATCCCGGGAGATCACCAGAAGACATCATTATAACTCCCAATATCATTGTTGGTTCCAGTGCAGGAGATGGTAACTGTCTGTCCTGCAGACCCAGAGGCTGATGGATGCTGAATCAGAGCAGACTGGGACCAGGATACTGAAAACAGAGAAAAACACACTCTGGTATGTCAGTGCTGGTCCTAGGTACCCCCATAGGTAGAGTCTATGCCAGGGCTGTGAAGATCACCTGTGTAGAGCAAGAGGGGGAGCAGGACAGATGTGCAGATCTTGGTAGAGAAACACCAGAACTCTTTCTCCTGACATGGACAGCACCACTGAGCTCCCCAGGGCCTCTCTTATTTCTTTCAAAATATTTGGGGAAGTACATGTTTCGTGATCATGCAAATTAAGCATTCTCTGTGACCACTAATTATAGGAAGTCATTCAAAATTCCTGTGGGTACAGAAAAAGAGACTGAGAAAGTGGAGGATGAGTATTTAATTTTCTCCAAGCTGCTCTGGGCAAAAAATCAGCCTTGAATTCCATGTCCTCTGTTCACAGTCACTTTCTAGGAATTTACTCCATGACTACTGTCCCAATGCTAGGCTCATTTTTATCTTGTTCCAGTTAATTAAGGCTTTTGACCTTCTAGGAGACTGGCGATAGGTTGCACTCCACCCTGTTGAAAAGCCATTAATGGGAGTTCATAACCCACTTGAATCAAAGTGTGAAATATGATATATCAAGAAATTTGTAATGTTTTGAACAACCAACAATAAAAAATTTTAAAAAAAGCCATTAATGACACCTGACTCAGCCAAAGATGGACCACTGGACCCTTACTTCCTCACCATCTCTCAGTGGTGCCCAGATGCACTTCGGTTTCATAGTTGGTGTTTCATTCAATGTTTTTCTAGTATTAGGATGATTGTTAATTGTGTCACCAATTAGGCCTTGTTTACTTAATCAACTACTTTTTTGTGGGGTTACCACTATTTCTAGCCTCAAAATGAGAATGTTTTACATCCCCCATTTCACAGTATATAAGCCTTAGGCAATTTTATTGTTTTTAATTATCCATGTTTTTTTGTGATCTGATTAAAAGTGCCAAAATCCACACTTTATGGAGTAAACAACATTAATCTCCTTGATCATTATGAAGGTCATCAATGTCATGGTTTCTAGGCCATAGCTCTAGAAGATGTTTTATCAGGGTTCCCTCAAGCAAAAGGGATACTATGATTGAAGAAAGGTAAAGTCTGTATTCAGGGCTGTCACCTAAGGCATATGATAGACAGCATCACTCTGAGAGTTTCCTCAAGGAGACTTTGCATAGTCCATCCACGAATAAGGGACCAAGTTCCCCTTTCCTCCATCCAAACTTGCACCTAAGCATAGGAGATACAAACAGCCTGAGGGAAGGTTTGCCCAGAGGTAGGAGGAAAATCAGGAATGACTAAGCAGGCATTTTTGGAAGTGCCTCAGATAGAAGAGTCACCCTTGGGATGGCTTCTGGACAGCCACAAATGCTTCCCTGAGTTTAGAAGGAGGCCTGTGCAGTCATGCTGCGAAAAGGACACAGGTCCTGGGAGCCTCATCTTCTTACACTGTGCTCCTTCCTAAGACCATGAAACTCGGCTTGGTCTCCCCTAAGGGGTCATACCAGCAGATGCTTTCCAGGCTGACCAGTCTTCTTTAGCACATTTCCAGGTGAAGTCCTTATTGTTTCTGGGCTCTTGCCAGGGTCCCAGTGTGACCTTGTATTAATCTGATGCTCAGAACATTGTCAATGCAGCCTAAGGCATACCTTGGACTTTCCTGATGTACAGGTCAAGGACTGAAATAGGAAACCTTTTGGTTTCCAGGGCTGTCCTCCCTCTTGGACTCTGTGCAGCCCCACACACTTTCTGGCTGCTTCTGGGTGCAGCTGTGTTTCCCCCTGCTGGTTCAGGATTCACATAGAGAGAACCTCCCTCCTGCTGACTCCAAAGCCTTTCTCACCTGACCGCTTGTTGTCAGGGTGTCCAGCCTTGCTCTGTGCCAGGTGTGCCCACTCTGCCCTACCCTGTGACTCTCAGATTGGTAGTATTCTCAGTGCATAGGGTTCATGGCAGATCCAGGTCCTGTTGCCAAGTGCTTTGTTTTTGTTAGAAAAGAATCACACTTTCTGTAGCCTTTCTCCAAAAGTATTATATAGAGAAAATACAGTTTAGAGAAATTGTGTTAAACCCTGTGAGGACTTACATTTCTTAGCTTATAGGAATTAAGACTCATGTGTTCCATCTGATGTCTGGTGTCCCATCTAATATTGCAGATAATGACAGATTTCTGTCAATGTGCTCTTGGATTTCTACATGTAACTTAGTATTGTTATATGTTCCTCACTGCTCAACTAGTGGCTTCCATTGTGATTGGTTGATTTTATTTTAAGCATCCCATCTTGGTTACCTCTTTATCTTCTTTTACCTATATATTCAATTTATTTTTATTGTCGCTATTATGTGTATAAGAACTGGGTTGTAAATTAGTTCAACTATTTTGGAAATCTGTTTAGAGTTTCCTCAAAAGGCAAGGCATGGCCTCACTAAATGACCCAATTATACCACTCCTCAATATTCATCCTAAAGAATTAAAGTCATCATACTATAGTGATACAAATATACCAATGTTTATAGAAGAACAATCCACAGTAGTCCAAGTATGCAACCAGGCTCGGTGTCCATCAGTGGATAACTAGATAAATAAAATGTGGTACATATAGTCAGTCATAAAGGAAAGTGAAATTATGTCTTGTACAAAATTGTATGGAAACAGAGTCCATAATGCTAAGTGAAATAAGTCAAACTCAGGTTAAAGGTCATGTTTTCTCTTCTATGCAGAAACTAGACAGGGAAAAAAAGAAATACAGAAAGAAAAGAAAAAAAACACAAAAGAAACAAACAAACAAAAAACATTAAGGCAGAATGTTGTAAAGGAGGCTGTGAATCCTCCATTTAGATAAGACCCTAAGTGCCTTCCATTCTCACCTGAGACTGCACCTGAGCACAGGAGCTGCCATTCTCAAGGCTCATCTGCCTGAAACTTGGAGGAGAGTAAAAGAAATGGTACAGACGTATCTGGAAGTGCCCAGGATTGAGAGATTAGTTCTGAGACCACTACTGGTCATAAGCAAAAGTGCCCTGGGATTGGGCAGGACACCTGGGAAGCTGTTCTGGGTGAAGGACACAGGTCTGCAACTTTCATCCTCTCACATGGAACTTTTCCCTCAAGAGAAATTGATGTAGTTTCCCCATTTACTTGAAGTTATCTGTGAGAGCTGAAAGCAGGAACCTCTTCCAAGGCATTTCCCAGGTGAGGCCCTCACTGTTTCTAGGTTCCTGTCAGTGTCCTGGGGATACACTATGTGTATGATCATCAGAATGTGGTCACTGCAACCCAGGCATATGATGGATTCTCAGGACTTCCATTACATGGAGACATGTTGAACTCTGGTTGGGCATTCCTCTTGGCTTCCTCTTTTGCTTACTTAGCCTCTTCCTGGCTGCTCCTGACTGTAGCTCTATCTCTCCCTGCTGGTGGAGGAGCACTGAAGATGTAGTTCCCTCCTACAGATGAATTCAAAGGCCATATTACCCAAGAGGGTATATAGGACATTCAGCCTCACTCTCTGCTAGATACACCCACTTTGCCCTGCCAAATTGAGTACAGAGAATTGACATCCACTAGGTGAAGTAAGGTGAATAGCTTGCAGATTCTATGATATTATCCCAGTGTAAAATGTTCCTTCCCTATGTTTTGTTTTCTTTAGGGAAAGGAGAGAGCTCTTGCTTCTCAGCTCTTCTGAAGAAACAGGAAAGGCCCAAGATACATTCTGCTGCTGTCTATGAAGCCAGGATTGGTGAAGCCCCCATGGCAATGAGAGCTGCTGTGGGATCTGTGGGAGTCTTGGGTATATTTGTAGTAAAGCCCAGGAGGGTCCTTACATCATTATCATCATCAATCAACACAATTTTTATTAATAACATTCTTATTTCATCACAAAACTCAGAGTTTATGATCAAACATTTGTACACCAGCTTCAGCAGCTCTTTGATAAAATTGGACCATTTCCCAGGGTTTTGCTCCAGCAGCATTACCTGGACTGATCTCAGAATCATGGTAGGATCAAGATGCTGTGGGTTTGCTGCTGGGACAGGACCTATGTGTAGAGAGGGAGACCTTGGGGCACAGGCAAAGGGAGGGTCGGCTGTAGTGTTGAGGTAGGCAGTTACGTTGGTAGAGGAGAAGCTAGCTCCACAGGGTGAGGGAGGAAACTGGAGATGCTGCTGGGGAGAAGCTGGAACAAGGATAGTCAATTTTCCATTCCTGGCTCAGTTCAGGCAATGAAATAACTTGGGTTGTCCATTCCCTTCATCTGAATACTGAATCCAAAATGTGTTTACAGTATACTGAATTAGTCATTTCTACTCTGGGGGCATATGTTCTGTAGAATTACAGCAAGTGAATCAGCAACTCTCAATCAGTCTTGTACTTGGAGGTGTGTGTGTGTGGGGGGGCATGTTCATATGCATTTCTGAGAATATCACAAGCTCCTGGCTCTCTCATGATCATTGTTAACCTGCAGTAAGACTGGTTTGTACTAAGAACTGATGTCTCCTCTGTCAGCTTCATTATTGGGCCAAGGAAGATGAGGGAGTAAATAGTATCTAACTTACTCTCTCTTTCAGGCCATTGCTGAAAATCTATTGTACACAGTTGACTCCTCTGATTACATAGCTCTCCCTAAGCCAAATTGGAAGTTTAAGCAATGAGTTTTTTTAATTAAATTTCATAGTGAGTCTTCTCCGTGCACTGATTCCCTGAGGTCCACCAGTCTTATGAATTACGTCACAGACATATCCCGACACCAAGAGGAATGTTTCTTGAAGGATATACCTTAAACCTTCCCAGAGCATATCTTCCTATCTATAACTGTTTTCTGGCCCACACTGCTTTATAACCATAACCAAACCACTGTCTCAGTGAAATTCTTCTTAGTATCAAGAGTTATTTTTGTGTAATTGAAGACTTTCTATGGCCATTGGGAGCTGGCAGTTTCAGTCAATAAAAATGACCTGCGTGGGTTCCAATGGAATTAGTTGAGCCTGGAGATGTCCAGGTACCACCCCCCACACACACACACACACACACATTTCAGGAATATGAGGACATGGACAGGAGTAGTAACATAAACTCCATGTAGCAGAATATCACCTGTCAGTGTGACCAAGGCAGAAAGGACACCTTGGAAGCTAACAGGCAGATTTTCCCTCTTTCCTTTCTGATGACATCACTGAGAGCTGGGATGCAATTCCTACACATGACAGTAATAGACAGGATCCTACCTGAATGGACCCTGGATATGTTTCCTGAGTTGGACCCATAGAATGATGAGGGAATGCTGAGGAACTGGTGTCATCATTATAGATGACAAGCACAAGGATTTATCCTGGCTTCTGTTGGCACCAGGGATGCTCATATTATCAATGATGCTGCCACTTCTAATAATTCTAGCTGTATGTCCTGGTATCATTGCCACCAAAGGTGACTGAGCATGTAACCTCTTACAGAGACTAAAAGCAGAGAGAAGAGGTGGAACTGAAGATTAAGGTCACATCCAAAGGAACATATTTCTACCATGCCTGAAAAAGCTCAGAGATTTTGAGGGCCTTCAGGGCAGCCCTCGGCATCAGCTTCATCAGCCCCTGTTTTGAGCTCCGGTCTCAAAACACTTGAGCAGGGTTATACCCTAAGGCTCACAAAACCAGAGTGTGGATTTCACCCTCATGGGCCCCCATCCTTTAGCAGGTTATGAGCATCTTGCCTACCACAGGCACAGCCCTGCTGAGCTGAATCAGGTCCAGGCTGGTCCCACATCCCTCGGCTATGTGGAGAGGCTGTGATCCTTGGGCAACACATGTGCAGTGAGCCAGGAGATTGAGAATGAGGGGCATCCAGGGGATGCTGCAGGTACCTGGGGATTCTGCCTTAGGTCAGGCTGGGCTGATTTCTAGCCATACCTCTCTTCCCTCCTTGCTGGGAAAGCTATCTGTTATGGTAAATCAGACCAAGCTCAGGACTGCTGCTGGTGGAAGTTGTGGTGTACAGGTCAGGGCTCAGTCCCAGGAATACATAAAAGTGAAGAGAACCTTGCAGACCTATCCTCAACCTACAGAAGTCTCCTTTATTTGCTGGTCCTAGCATCTCTGTGAATATCTCCCCTAATCTGTGTCTTTTGTTATTGTTGTTGTTTGCGTTGGGGTTCCAGAGATTGAACTCAGGGGCACTCAGCCACTGAGCAACATCACTGGCATTGTTTTGTACTTTATTTAGAGACAACATCTCACTGAGTTGCTTACTGCCTCACTTTTCTTGAGGCTGGATTTGAACTCACAATCCTCCTGCCTCAGCTTCCCGAGTTGCTGGGATTACAGGTGTATACTACTATGCCTGGTCTAATCTGTGTCTTGACCTTGATTCTGGGCTGGTCTGTCCACTCTGAACTCAGGACTGAGTCTGTCTGCGTTTTCTGAACCCAGGCTTAAACAGTATAATTCAGCATATAAGAGGATATAGAGCCTAAAAGGAAAGAGTAGAGGTCTGGCAAGATCCTAGTTGTTGGGCTTCGTGGTGGGAATGAAATTCCTCCCTGACAATGTTTTCATGGAATTTAAAATTTCCAATGAGGTGCTGTAACTTTCTCTACTGTGAATTCTTCATGCAAATTTTGGGTGCTTTGCCTCCATCTCCAACACAATCTGAGCAGGTTCCAAACTTTGTGCTTCAGTACTGCCTGAAAGTTTACAGAAATCCAGCAGGAATGATGGTCTAGGAGGAAAGGAGAAGCCAGTATCTCACCACATTAACAGAGAAATTGTTTAAGCCAGAAAGTTAGAGACCCAGAAACCAAAGAATCTTTATATGAATATCAATGTCAATGTTGTAGAAAAGTCAAACATTTTCTTCCAGTTGTCAGATCTTGCTTGGTCACTAATCCCCTTGTGTTTTAGCACATATCCAGCCCATCCTCAGCTGGCTTTGTCAGATGGGCTCTGCTGCCCTGGTGGCATCTCCACTCATCATTGAGCTACCAGTTCAATGGTGACCTTTGACAATGTGCAGATTTAAAACCTACTGATGATTATAAATCCTCTGGGTATGAACCAAGGAGTGAAATAGCAGCCACATCAGTGTTTATAGTAGCACAGTTCACAATAGCTAAATTGTGGAACTAACCTAGATACCATTCAGTAGATGCATAAAGAAAGAAACTGTGGTATATATACACGTTGGAATATTATTCAGCATTAAAAGAGAATAAAATCATGGAATTTGCAATAAATGGATGGAGTTGGAGAATATCATGCTAAGTGAAGTAAGACAATTCCCCCCCCAAAAAAGGCCAAATGTTTTCTTTGATAAGTAGATGCTTATCCATAATGGGAATGTTGTGGGAAGCATGGGAGGAAAGGAGGAACTTTGGATAGGACAAAGGGGAGGGAGGGAAAGGGAGAGAGCATATGGTTAGAAAAGATGGTGGAATGAAATAGACATCATTACCCTAAGTACATGGATGAAGACATGAATGGTGTGATTCTACATTGTATACAACCAGAGAAATGAAAAATTGTGCTCCATATGTGTACTATGAATTAAAATGCATTCTGTTGTCCTGTATAACAAATTAGAATAAATAAGTAAATTTGAAAAATACCAAATAAAACATGCTGCTCAAGTCTGGCCATTCTTGATCTTTCTGGTGTCACAAGGGAGAGAATAATTGTAAAGTAGGTGCTTGGCCATACCTAGCAAAGCTGATAATGTCCTCCAGAATTCAGTTATGTTCTAAATCAGTGTCTAATACATTGTGCTGTTTTCCCATGGTCAGGATTCCTGGAAAAGAAATTAAAGTGTTAAAATTGGAGTGACTTTACCTTCCAATATTTTCCAAAATAATTCCTAGTTACCCTCTAGCACAATGTTTGCTGCCCATTTCTGGGTCTTATCTTATGTTCACATAGTGTAGAGGACTCAGTTCCAGAAGGAGGATGCTTCCAAAAGAGACTCACACACTGCTTGTGATGAACTCACCCAGTACTTCCTTTGCCTAGTCATGACAGGAAATCACCAGGTCAAGCTGGGGGTACTAACTGGTGATTGACCATGAAGGGGAAACTGTGTGGTCACTCCAGAATGGATAAGGAGGAGCATTATTGAGTCAGGACACTGTTTAGCACTCCCTAAGTCTGCAGATAAGTAAAGAAAATGAATACATACCAATTAAACAGAACTATTAATCACTGAATCCTTTCAAGAATGAAATAAATGGTTTCTAGGGGCAAAAAGCATTTGGCTTTTTCTGACATGAATACCATTGACTATGGATTAATCTAATATTTTTTGTTTTCTTCCCTGTCTCACCACTGTATCACCTAACTTGATGTTTCACTTTTTAAGTTATGGGATATCAAAGATAATGAAAAATGAAGATGGTGGAAGACAAAAAAGTATCTTGTGCCTTCTTTGGGAAATCTGCCAATTTATTCTTGACTGTGGGCCAATTTTGTCATATGAATTGAATCATTGTTATCATTATTGTCTTTATGTAGAGATTTGGTTGTTCATGGATACAGGAGTGGATTTTGTGTTGTCACATTTATGCTGCTTTTTTAAGTATCAATTTGACAGGCTGAAGAAGAGTAATGGACTTGATATTGATAGGGAAGCTTGGGGAAATAAAAATTATTTTTCTGATATATGTGGACTATAGAAGGAAAGTTGATTCCTCTCTGTTATGCATACCTGTGGGTGTACATCAGCAAGTGTCACTGTGTAAACTGAGTCTATGTCTTCCAAGATGGCTCTGACCCTCCAACTCTATTTCATCACCCAGAGGACCTAGAAAGTCAGGCAGTGTTTTAATTCTATAGAATCAAGAAACATTGACCAGAGATGGTGATTTCAGCATTTACACTGGGAATTTAGGAGCTATGCATGCATTCTGGGTGTAGTGTGGCTGTCAAGTTCTCTTAATTCCCTTGTTGGGGAAGTAGCTCTCCTCTGATTTGGTGTCCTGGATGCAGACTCTGAGATGGAGAATAGTGCACATGTTTTCAGCAAATTGGGAGGCAGCAGTGGACAGAAAGAGAGAGTGACCCCATAAGGTGGCAGTTAAGGAGAGGGAGTCCCTTCAGGACATGATGAATAGGGGCAAGAACCTGGGTTCTTGGTCACAGGCAGCCATTAAAATGAAGCTCTCTGAGAAGGATGTGAACCTTGCCTGTTCCTTGTAACCAGCCACACTTTGCTTAAGGGCACCTAGGTGAGCTTCTGTGGGTGGGATCTGGTACATTTCATAATGTATACATACAGTATTTGGGTTGTTCCAGGCTGCCAATGGAACACAGGCTTCAGGAGCTGAGATGAGCTATACAGTATAAGGAAGTAATCTAGAATATTTGGCCTGTGCATTAGTCATGCCGTATTTGGGACTAGCTATCCTTAACATGTGCCATCAAGGACTATGGAGGACATGCTACTCATGGAAAGCACTGACTTTTCTCCTAAATTCTAAATGTAAATTTTAATAAACCCCAAATCAATCTGATTTTTGCTGGATTTGGGTGAAATGAAAATAGAGTCCAACTTTCTAGGTTCTTGGAGGTCCAGATTTGTAAACACAGAGACAGTGTAGTTACCATGAGAATATACAGATGATTCAATTTATCTGTTTATCCCTTATGTCCCATTTTCCCCCACACAACCTTGCCAGAAAACACCAGGAAAGCCTAGTTCTGCCAGGCCTAAATCTACACTGATCCACTTCTGCAAAGCCTAGCTCAGCCTGCAGGTAATAATTTTGAGAGACTGTGCCCAGGTTAGAGCTGGATAATCTCTGGGGATACAGAGGCTGCTCTGCTATTCAGGGTTGGCCTGGCTCCTTCTGATGCTCTCTGCAGTGTTACCTTCACCTCTCTCTCTGCTAAAGAGATGGGTGAAAACTTTATTTGGGGCATCAGAGACTTAGAAGATCCTAGGGACTAAAGGTTGCTAATTCCATTGAGCTCATTCTCAGTTCTCTGCTCCCTGAAAAATGCCCAGGGCTGAACTCAAAGTCAGGGCCAGATTTTGAGTTCTGGGTATAGGGCTGAATCTCATCATAGCACCTTGTTTTTTTACCCATGAAGACAGGGGAAGGAGAGGCATTCAGGTTATTGTGGAGTTGCTCCAGAGCTCTGTCTTCTATCATGCTCCCAGGAAGGTAAGGCTTGAAGGTCAATACCTGGACTGAGTTAGGTGCTATTTTACAGGGCTCCAGCATAGCTGTCTTGCACCTATTCTAGGGTCACACTGGCCCTGAAGAGAGCATAATGGTATTGTAACCATGGCAATAATTGTGAGGAACAACTCTTTTCATCTAGAATAATAAATTACACTCATACTTCAGATTTTTCTTTTAGTACTGCCTTTGTTGCATATTGGTAAATTATTGTGAAACTCTTAAAAAGCATTTCAGTGAATGAATAAAATAAATGAATGAAGAGTATTCATTTCTCAATATTTAGATTATCTGAGTTTTAGTTTGTTAGGTCATTTGTTGAGTTCCCATGAATAATTTGGATGGAGCTAGAGAATATCAATTGGGTGACAAAGGAGCTTTAGTTATGTAGTAGATTTGGGTAGGTGAAGGCAGGTATGTAAAACAGTAAGCATCCAAAATGACCTCAGAGGTTTTCCTCTGAGGCCCCCTAAGAGGTCTTTCTAGGGTGGGGTAGCATATAGGAGATACCCATCATGGACTCATTCCCCTGGCATCTCCCTGAGTGTGAAGGAGGCTGATAACCTGTGTGGCTGTTTGCTATGGTGCCCCCATGACAAGTCTGCATTTGGGTGGAAAGAGAAGCATCTAGCCATGTCTCTGGGACTAATCTCCTTTGCATTGTTTTGCAAGGAGGGCAGGGAGAGGCCTGAGTGTGCAGAAAGGATTGCTGTAGGAACAGATGATGTCAGACACCAAAGGAGTACCAGGAAGCAGTTTATTTGACTGCAACCAGGTTCACAGGAAAAGCATTTGCTGTAAGCAATCAGTCCCCCTGAACCCAAGTTCAGGTAGTTTTAGAATTTCATACCCAATGTATAGGGGGAGGGACTCAGAAGTTCACAATCTACAAAAGTTCTCATGACAATAGGTTTTCCTGCAATGTTCTGGACAAATTAATCCCTCAAAGACACTTTTGTGAAAGAAGCAACACCTGAGAAAAGGAGAGCTTCTTCTCCCCTTTCTTCCCTCTCCCTGTGAGCTGTTTCCATGGAACCCAATTAGTAACAACTTCTCTTATCTTTGAAATGTAAGTATCCCTGTAAATCTCCTGTTCCAAGTCCAAAGACCTTTTTGAAAGTATCTGTTTCTTATACTCTGCATTTTCAAACACACGTCCCACTTGAAAACTTTTACAAACTATTTATGTCATTTTTAGTCTAGATAATACATATAATTAGATGGCCCCTAAATGTGTGGAAGACTAGTATAGTAGTGTTCTTCACCTAGAGTGCTGAATTCCTGCAAGCCTGTGGCCAAGTAAGATAGAGCAACAGAAAATAGGCAGCTTAACTATATGGAACTCTTTTATAGAGATTCTTTTGCTGATAGTCCTAAGATAAATTATGGTAAATATTTCTAGAGAAGCTTAGTTACAAGTTTCTCTGGAGGAGGGGGTGCCATTACAGGAGAGTTTGGGATAGGAAGCAGTGGAATGGAAATCATGGAGATGATGGATTAATGAGGGTGGTGTGAAATAAGGGGCCCTACAGAAGGTGGGAGAAGCCTGAATATATTCAGGCAAGGAGCTGGTTCAGGGAGGACCAGGTTCTATCCCAGACAGCCTTTGACTTGCTTGGGGAGAGGGGAAATCACTTAGTCTGGATCCCAACACAGGACTTCTCTGGGGGTTTCCTCACAAGGTCATTTCTATCGCAGGGGTGATGAGGCCTGCAGAAGTGGGCTGGCTTTCCCAGTACACTTTAGCCTTACTCATGGAGATGTATCTATCTGTCTGTTTCTCTGTGGGAAGGAAACTTTCACCCCTCTCCCTGTCTCATGATCACTTTCATTCTGCAGTGAGTGCTGTTAGTGCTGATGACTGAGTACACCTGAGTCAACTTCACTATGGGACTTAAGACACATGTGTTCAGGAGCATGATGGAATAAATCATACCTAAGTATTATTGTTTCAAGACATTCCTGAAAATCAAATGTACAGAGAAACAGTTGGCTGCATAGAGCTCACAGTTTTCATCTGGGCAAGTTATTTTGTTAGTAATTATCAAATAAATTTTTGTTAATTAAAATTCAATTAAAGATCAAGTTTCTTTTCACCATGACTTCTGCCCCTTTGCTATTATACCACAGATATTACTGAATTCTAACTACTTCCTTCCTTAAAAGAATGGCAAGAACACACTCAAATGCACAGTCCAGTACTTATTGATATCTTCCATTGATGTTCCTCTTCTGAGATCTGAGGTACTGCCTGAGGGTCATTCTCCCTTAGTAATTCAGTCTTACTGGTGCCTGTGTGACAGAGCTGTTGCAGTCTTAGGGGGCTGGCATTACATATCATCCAAACTGTCCTGCTGAAGCCAGAATTAAAAGAGGCAGTCAGTAGACTGTTGCTAAGGTAACCTGTCCTAGGGGTTGTCCCTCCCTACAGAGAGTTGTAAAAGATTTTTTTTAATTAATATATGACAGTGGAATGCATTACAATTCTTATTACACATATAGAGCACAGTTTTTCATATCTCTGATTGTATACAAACTATATTCACACCAGTTTATGTCTTCATACAATTACTTTGGATAATAATGATCATCACATTTCACCATCTTTTCTAACCCATGTTCCCTCTCTTCCACTCCCACACCCCTGCCCTATCCAGCATTCATATATTCCCCCATGCTCTCTCTATGGATCTCACTATGAATCAGCATCTTATATAAAAGACAATATTCAGCATTTGGTTTTCTGGGATTGTCTAACTTCACTTAGCATTATCTTCTCTAACTACATCAATTTACCTGCAAATACCATGATTTTATTCTCTTTTATTGCTGAGTAATATTCCATTGTTTATATATGCCACATTTTTTATCCATTCATCTATTGATGGGCATCTAGGTTGGCTCCACAGTTTAGCTATTGTGAATTGTCCCGCTATAAACATTGATGTGGCTGTGTCCCTTTAGTATGCTGTTTTTAAGTCCTTTGGGTATAGACTGAGGAGAGGAATAGCTGGTTAAATGGTGCTTCCATTCAGAATTTTTCAATAAATATCCATACTGCTTTCCATATTGGCTGCACCAATTTTCAGTCCCACCAGCAGTGTATGAGTGTACATTTTTCCCCACATCCTCGCCAACACTTATGTTTGTTTTCATAATAGCTGCCATTCTGACTGCAGTGAGATAATAGAGTAGTTTTGATTTGCATTTCTATAATTGCTAGAGATGATGAACATTTTTTCATATATTTGTTGGTTGATTGTATGCCCTCTTCTGAGAAGTGTCTGTTCAGGTCCTTGGCCTATTTATTGACTTTTTTTTTTTTTGGTGCTTAGATTTTTGAGTTCTTTATATACCCTAGACATTAGTGTTCTAAATGATGCGTGAGGGGTTAAGACTTGCTCCCAAAATGAAGGCTCTCTATTCACCTCACAGATTGTTTATCTGAAAAGAATATTTTTAATTTGAATTCATCCCATTTATTGATTTTTGATTTTAATTCTTGCACCAAAAGAGTCTTATTAAAGAAGTTGGGGCCTAATCTCACATAATGAATATTAGGGCCTACTTTTTATTCTGTTAGACACAGGGTCTCTGGTTGTATTCTTAAGTCTTTGATCCATTTTGAGTTGAGTTTTGTGCATGGTGAGTGATAAGGTTTTAATTTCATTTTGTTGCATATGGATTTCCAGTTTTACCAGAACCATTTGTTGAAGAAGCTATCTCTTCTCCAATGCATGTTTTTGTCACCTTTGTCTAATATAAGATAATTATAGTTTCGTGGGTTATTCTCTGTGTCCTCTCTTCTATACCATTGGTCTACCAGTCTGTTTTGGTACCAATACCATAATGTTTTTGTTACTATTGCTCTGTATTAAAAAATTCTATACCAAGAAGACCCTAAAAGTTCCACCAGGAAAATTCTAGAACCAGTAAATGAATTCAGCAAAGTAGCAGGATATAAAATCAACACCCATAAATCAAAGGCATTTCTGTATATCAGTAATAAATACTGAGAAAAATGGAAATGTGGAAAACTACCCGATTTACCATACCCTCAAAAAAATGCATGGGATTGAATTTAACAAAAGAGGTGATAGATCTATATAATGAAAATTACAGAACTTTCCCTTGTCCATCTGCTTTTCACCTTCTGGCCATCCCACCAGAGCATCTTCTGGGCCTAGTCACATATGCAGGAAGGAGAACGATAAGGGGAAGAGAGCAATAAAACAAAGGAAGCTTAGGACATATAAAAAAGGCAGTACATTCTCTTTTCCTGGGATACCAGGACACAAACTATGGCCCCATTCTCCTCCCTGTGAGAATCATATATTACTCCTTTTTAAATAAACACTAAGTGTTCTTCTCTAATTTTATACTTCAACAGGTGAAGAAGCAGGACTTCTCACTGGTAATCAGTGGTATCATTGCTGAGGTTGCAGAGGCTCTAGCTGAACCTGAGAGGTCCAGGATCTCACCCCATTGCTCATTTATCAAGAATTTGAGGTCGGGGTAAGACTAGAAAGTTACAGTCCATGCATCAGGCCCTCTTCTGATTATGTGACTCCTGCAGGAAGGGAACATGTGATCTCAGCTGTGGCAGCTTTGTGTCTCACTTCCCTTTCTGCCTGTATCACTGAGCTTCATCACTGTGGTAGGAAAATTGACAGTAATTGCCTCATCCCTAGCATAAGCTGTGCTGATGTTCTGGGTAACAAGGTCCCCTGAATTGGAGCCACAGAATTCTTCAGGGATCTTTAAGGGCTGGTTGCTATTGATATTGAAAACTTTGACCCTTTCCCTAAAGCATTTCCAATAATGTGAAGAAAGTTTAGAGAAAAAGGAAAAAGAAGTTTTATTATTTTGCTAGCAAAGCAGAATATGTATAGGAGACTTCTCTACCAGAGGTTGTGATTTTAACTGCCAGGGAGAACAGTGGGCTTCTTTTTATTATTTATTAAAACAAAAATTTCATATGTGTGACATCAAAAGCACAATCTATACAAGGAATATTTTTTAAAATTTCAACCTTTTCAAAATGAAGAGGTACTCTTGAAACAATGTCATTAAATACATTGAAAAGGAAGACACAGATTAAGGCTGAATATTTTCTAGTCACCTAGCTGCTCAAGATTTGCAGGTAGAATGTATTAAGACTTCTCAAAATTCAATAATATAACAAAGAGCTACATTTTTTAATGGACAAGAAAGGATACATGGATGGCAAAAACATAAGAAATGCTTGATATAATTCATCTTTAGAGAAATACAAAATAAAAGTATGGTGAGATTCCACTGTACACTTATTAGAATTATTAAAATTTATGAAAGGATGTGCCAGCAAGCATATTGTGGAACTGAAATTGCCCTACAATCTGGTGGGGATATCAAATGATTCAAAAATTTTGCAAAAGTGGTTTTAGGAAGTTAACATTCCTAGACAAAGATAAACTCTGAAGAGAATGAAATGATCTGAAATACTCACTTATTGCTGAAAAAAATTTAAAAAGAAAATATTACAGTCACTATAGAGAATACTTTGGCAGTGTCCTTTTTTCCTACAAAAATAAATATAATTTAGTTCTACATGACAGTAGAATTCATGTTGACATAACAATAAATACATGGAATATATCATGCTATACTATTACCTCTTCTTCTCCTTCCCTTTCCCCACATAATGATTCCTTCCCACTATCAATCTTTCATATACCTATAGTTATTTTTTATTAATTTTTCATGGATTAAGTTGTTATTGAGATTTAATGTAATATATATATATATATATATATATATATATATATATATATATATATATATATATATATATATATATAGTCAGATTCATTCCACTCTCTTTCCTTTTTCCATCCAGCTCTCTTCCAATCCTCATTGACTACTCCACTGAACTTCTACTCCCCACCCACCTTATTGCAGGTTAGCTTCCAGTGGAATTTGAATGAGAGGATACAAAGGTTACACTTCAGCTATGGACAGTCAGGAATCATAAGTAATTAGTAGACTTGAAGGACAGCTATTTCTTAGATATTTAGGTGTCAGCCTTATATTCTGTATTTCCTCATTTCTGAAATCTGTGAGCAAAAGAATACATAACTTAGCTTATCAGGGAAAGAAGGATAATCTTGATTTCTCCATGATTAGGGAGGAGGAGACCCAGAAGAGAAAGGAAACCATTGTTAGTTGCCGGGTTTCTGTTCTCGTGACTAAAAGGCTGAGGGGTCACTCCAGTTAAACTGGGCTAATTGGGCTGCACGAAATAACCACACAAGAGACACAAATACCTTTTTCTTTGGGGTCGCTGTGACGGCTCCTTTGACCTTAAGGGTCTGCAGAAAGAGAGAGAGCCAGAGCATGCGCTGACCCCTTTTATTAAGGAGAAGCTATTCAAATGAGGAAAGGCATCAGGTTTCAGGGGGCTGAGTCTATCTTCATGATGTCCACTGTCAGCAGGTTGACTGACACCTGGGTAGGCCACACCCAAGGGCACAGTAAGAGAAGGAGACACACACAAGGCACTTCCATGGAAGATTCTATCCTACACAGGGCAACGGGTTATATTACAAAGGAACAGGTGAGCGTAGCTTCACCCATGCACGAGACATCAACCCTCAAATCCAAGAAGGGTGCGGAAAGCTCTGCCACATTTCTGTGACTTAGCACCTCAGCACCCAGTCGGGGAGTGTGACTCGGTCACATGTAAGGTTGGTTTCCCACAGTTATTATTATTTTTTTAATGCACAGGAAGAGCATCAAGGGATATATTCAAAGCATGAAGTGAAGTCATGTTACACTATCACCATAGATGATCATCTTTGGGTCTGGTCTCATTCATGCTGAAACCAATTCACAGCAGAGCTGCCAATGCTGTTGTCCCCGTAGGTGATCCTGGCTGTCTGCTGTGGGTCCACTTAAATGGAGAATTGTTTATTCATTTCCTCAAATGCTACAGGGCCTGCAAGGAGAAAAAAAGAGTGTTGTAGACATAAGAATTAACATTCCCAACAGTTCCCTCTCCAAGGTCTCATTGAGTTCCATGGATCTCTGTGCCTACAGTGCCCAAGAATCTCAGCACCACTGATTCATGGGCTTCATTTGAAGATTGAGCTTTTCAATACCTGAGTAAACATGTGCTAGATTCCTGGCAGTTGTATCCCTTAGACTCACACAAACCTGGGAGCATAGCATGGGGATTTCAGAATTGCATCTTCCCATCCTGCACCAGGTTCCTGAGCATCCTGCTTACCAAAGACAGGGACCTGCTGAGCTCAGAATCAGGACCAGGCAGTACCAGAACTTGTGGCTGTGTGGGAGAGTAGGGTTTTTTTAAAAGCACCTTGTTCATTGATCCTGGAGCTCAGGAAAAGTTGGGTCCATGCCATGTTGAGCCTCCATAGATATCACTTGCTGAGTCCTAGACCACGCTGGCTTCATCTCAGGCTTCTCCTGTGCCTATCTGAGAAATGCTACCCAAAATGCAAATCAGTCTGAACTCAGCTGCTGGAGGAGTTTTGTAGAGTATCAGGTCTCAGCCTCTGATGAATGGAGGGGAGAAGTAAAGTTGCAGACTGAATTGCAGCCCAGGGGAAGTGCTTCACTAGCTGGTTTCATTGCCTAAGTGGCATCTCACCCTTGCACTCTCTCCTGGCCTTGCCCTTATGCTGTCCTCACCATGCAGAGGTCAGAGGTGAGTGTCTCTGAATTTTCAACTTAGTCTGAAACTCTGCCCATGGTATGATCCTGGTTCTATTCAACAGGTAGCTTGAAAGACACAGTGCTAACTTTTAAATTATCCTGGAATGAATCCCAGGCATTCCTGTAATTCATCCTGCCTCAGGAGGAAGGTGATTAATTGTGATCTGAGCCTGCAAGGGTGTCCTGTTTATAAATGTTTTCCAGCACAGTCCAGATATCAAGTCAGTTTTAGCTGCATTTTAAATGTTGTTTTTTTGTTTTTTTTTCACAGAACTGAATATGGCAACTCTCCCAATACTACTACATGTGCAGAAAGAGTCTTACACAGTGCAGGATCATGTCCAAGATCACACAGCTGCAGTGGAGAGCTAGGGTAAAATCCCTGCATTGCCAAATGAACCTGGAGTGTTTAAAGGTACTTGAAATGTGGTATGTTTCTGTCTTTCTCTGTGAGCTCTTGGGGCCCTTGGTAAGTTTTGCCCAGGTATCTCTAGTGTGCACCCATGGCCAGGACCAGGTCACATTGTGATAGAAATGGTTATCTAGAAGAAAGTTCTAGCAGTCTGGAAACTCAAGGATCTCTTCATGTAAGTGTTAAGTATAATTAAGTTTTTTTTTTTTCCTTTGCTGGGGAAAATCTAACAAATGGAGGAAAATGTTCAGCCAGGTATAGAGGCTCATGTTCTAATCCCAGGTACTCAGGAAGTTGAAGCAGGAAGATCACAAGTTCAAGGCCACTGTGGGCAACTGAATGCTACCCTTTGTCAAAATTCAGGAAAAAGAAAATGGAGCTATAAATATAGCTTTAGTGGTAGAATCCCTGGAGTTCAATGATTACACTGCAAAACAAACAAACTCAATTAAGTCTACACAAGTTAATAAGTAATTCTCGGGTATGCACCACAATAAGAATTCATAGAAGAAAATTTGGTAGCTGTCCCTAAGAGAGAAACAGTCATAGACCAGGTAGAGTGGAAGGTGAGGGAGCTTCTGGAGAATGAGAATATGCAAAGTCTGGCATTAAACTTAGATCATGGAGTGGAGCAGAAGAAAGTGGGACACTTGTTAATGCAGGATGCCCAGTTGTTTATGAATAGTGACAGTTTCAGGCCAAATGGGTAGACTTTGGGGAAACAGGGAGCCTGGATGTGTACCAGATCACAGACAACTTCTTCATAGTTAGATCTGAGCCACAGGGAGCCAGAAGAATGAATAATAAGTGCCCAAAATGCCTAAAATAGAACAATAAGCAAGACCTAGAAAGTCCAAGACTGACAACTATCACTTTGACTAAGCAAGGAAACACATGTAGGCTCAGCCAGGGTATATATATGTTGAATACACAGTTTTTTGCTGCCCATCAGTTCATCACTCTGCCTATGGGGCACTACACAAATCAATCCCTGGGTGGCTCAGGGACTGGGGGGGGGGTGGCCAAATCTGCACCCTTTTGCTGCTCAAAATCTGCCAGCATAAATACTCTAGATTTTAATCAACTAGAGCAGCCTTTTTGTGATCTTTGTCCTGAGGGAAAACATGAAGGGTTGTCTAGGAATAAGGAATTTCCCCATTAAGAGTCTACCTGACTTAGTTTCTCATTACTTGTGTAAAGAATTTCTAACTACTATATGAAAGTGTGATCTTCAGTACTTTGTGAGCAGAGTATGATTTTCTTTCATGTGTGTCCCCATTTCCATGAGATGTCAGTACTAATAGAGACATAATGGAGCTAGAGGTAAGTTCTGTGTTTACTGTTTAAAAATTTTCCCCCTAACAATTTGTCCTTATGTAAGTACCCTGAAAGTTAATTCCTAAAACAATTAACTAAGGAATTGTGAAGGGAAATACAGGCTATGTGGCAGCTTTGTTCAAGCCCTAGAGAAGATGTTTTTGGTGGAGTGATAACACGAGTCTCTCAGGAAGCCATAGCCATCACAGCTGAAACTGTGCTGTGAGTTACTCTAGGTTGTACTTGAATTCAGCACATCCTTCCCCCTGGAGAGTTGGGACTTCTCTTTCTGGCATGTATTAAAACCTCCCTTAATATTCCCAGGATTCCATGGTGTGCTGATATGAGAGATGTGTGAACTTGGGCCATGTGAGGATATTTATCTCTAGGGTACTACTATCCTAGGCTCATAAAACCTCCCCCTTCTCAGGACATCAAGTTCTCAGGGAAAAGAAGAGAAGGTTCCCATTGCCTGTTTCAGGTTGTGTTAAAGAGATGGGGAAAGAGTGTCTCTTTCTGAAGTCCATCTCCCAGCTCTCCCAAAGGAGGAACTCACAAGCCTGAAACATCTGAATCCATCCTCACTGCAGCACACATAGAAAGGAAACCAATCAGAATTCCCTTTCCCTCATGATTTTCCCAAAGATTGAATATCCCCACCCCCCAACTCACCTGCTGCTGCCTCTGCCACTGTCCTCTCCTTGCTTCTTATGTGTGAATGGTGGCAGGAGAGGGGAGCAATTTGACTGTCTGAAATTGACCCTCTATATTCAGGGAGGAGCTGGGAAGCTACAGCTGCATCCAGAGAGCAGCAGACTTCCTCAACAGCTTCTTTGGGTTAGCATTTAAGTTCTAGAATCTCTTTACTTAAAATCAAGGGCTTTTGAGAAGTGTGGGACTCAGAGGTCAAAATTTGACAGATTGCCCTTTTCTTTATAGATGAAAACATTTGATTGAGTGTCTTGGTAAATAACATTTTTTGGGGGGAAAAATTTTGCTCACAAGGCTACTGATTCTGACAGATTCTATTCCCAAGGCTTGTGCTGATATTATTTCTTAAAAGATGTACAGCTTACTGTAATCCCCCTATGAGGTCCCCATAACAACAAAGCATAAGGAACTTCATAACAACATAACCTCATAACAAATCCAAAGTCTTCCAAACGAACCTTGTGTTTGTAATGATCTGGGTCGTTCAAAACAAGTTGCTTCATCTGTTGATCCCACCCCCTTTTATAAACCCCAGTCTGCCTTTACCTCGATGGTTCCATTGTTTGATTTCTAACAGAAACTGTATCTCTCAGTTTGCAAATCCATTCTGTAACTGGGTATAATCTTTAATTTAAGGTTAACCTTATTTATCATTTCTTGGTTTACAATCCTCAGTTTTGACAGGATCCTGCTGCACTCAGTGGTGACCAGGCACTGCCATACTCACAGCCAACCTTGATTTTCACCAATGGAAACCTTTATCAGGGTCCCTTAAACAGATGGATCTTAAAGCCTAATGGTAGTCTGGGACACAGGAACATCTCAGCTCAGCCATTTTCCCAAGGAAAATTTTTCCTTGGGCTGGTCTCATCTCTCACAGAATTGCCCCCACTGGATGGTGGTGAACAAAACCTAACATTATGTTGTCAAAATGACCTAAATTATGACCCAAGTTGTCTCTCCTTAGGAATGTCCTTGAAGCAGAGTTACAGAATACAGGAGTTTGCAAGGAGAAAAATCACAGGACTCAGGGTTCCGGAGAGGGACATGGGGCTATAACTCCAAGTCACTGAGGAGGAAGAGGGGAGACACAGAGGTTTTGCCTCCACTTCTCCTTCCCTTGTGTCACTGTGGCCTACTCACTCTGGCCATCAATTGTATGACTCTCTCCACAATAATAATCAGCCTCATACTCAGGCTGGATGTTGGCAATTATTAAGTAACGATTAGCCCCAGAACTAGAGCCTGTAAAGCAATAAGAGATCCCAGTCCCCTTGCTGTGGCTGCCATCACCGTTCACCTTCATTATATACTGGGGGCTGTTCCCCAGCCTCTGCAGATACCAGAAAATGAAGTAGTTGCTGTGCTCACTGCTCAGGGTGCAGGTGAGTGTGGCTGAGGCTCCCAGGGAGGCAGATGGAGATGGTGAGTGGGTCAGCACAGGCAGGGCCCAAAGACATGGTGATACTGAGTGCTTAAAAGAATGGAAATACCTCCCCTTGGGATCTTTGGAGGGAAATACAGAGAGGGTCCCCAGATGGCTTTGGGATGCTCTGACCTGTGGAGAAAACAAGGAGCAGGAGGTAAAAGTGAAGCCACTCCATAGTGGGTAGGTGCTACCAAATGCTCTGACTTGAGGCTGCCCAGCTGGGCCTAGATTAGGTAAGGCTCCCTTTTATCTTGTCTTCTTGTAGCTAGAGAAAGGAGGAGCATTGCATGCAAATTAGTTCTCTTCCCCAGCTTATTTGTCTGCATTTGTGTCTGAGCTCTGAGCTTAATGGCTCTGTGCTGGTAATATCCTAAATTCAGAAGAAGGGCCTCACTGGGGCCTGGTGCAGTGGCACATGCCTGTAATCCCAGCATCACTGGAGGCTGAGGCAGGAGCATTGTGAATTCAATGCCAATCTCAGCAAATGAGCAGGGCCATAAGCATGTCAATGAGACACTCTCTCCAAATAAAGTATCAAACAGATGGGGATTTGGCACAGAGGTTAAGTGCCCCTGGGTTCAAACCCCAGTATCATAAAAAAAAGAAGAAGAAGAAGAAGGGCCATGTGGATGTCAGAGGTGGAAAGAGCAGTTCACCTGGTAGCAGCATCCTTAAAAGAAAATCAATTATGTCCTCTGCACTGGAACATTTCTAGGAGTTCCCATCTCAAGTCTCACAATGCCCACTGCTGCACACAGGACAGATGGCACCCAAAGTGCATCATTAGTTCATGCAGAATTACGAATTCTGAACCCTTAGTGTATGGCAGTCTTTTTGACAAGTGTCTTTTAAGACCCTTTGGGCAGACATTTGCAATAACCCAACAGTAGCTTTATGCTTGGACATAAACTGTTCCCCTGTATTCTGATGAAGGAACAATCATTCAGAGATTAAGAGATCTCGCCTATGTTCCCCAAGGAGAGAAAGATGATCAAGAGTACTGCCAGGAGACTCAGAGCTGTCCTTTCATCCCCTCCATCCCTTGCCTCCCCACCCATCTTCTCCTCCCTCCCTCATCCCAGGCCTCCTGGACCCTCTTGTCAGAAGTCTCTCTTCCTTTTTCAAGTGCACTATTCTCCCTCAGTTCTGTGGCAGGGAAAGGGATATTTTCTCTGCTTCTTTCATGGCATCTTACCAAGAAGAACTTCTGGAACTATGAGGAGTCTGTGTATTAGTCAAATGAAAAGTCATCCTAACAGCTGACTGTTCTGCTTAGAGGGTTTTATGTGTCAGGTTCCTGGCCCTGGTTCTCAGTAACACAAACGGGATGACTCCCTGTAGAATTAGGCCAACTCTGTGATGAGTGTCAATACTTCTCTAGCTGCCTCTCTTGGTTAATGCTATCTGTGAGAACCTAGGTCTGGGAGGATGACCTTAGCTCTGAAAGACTAGAAACACAATTACAAATGCTTTAAGAACTTTCGTCCAATCTGTGTGAGATGAGCCAGACTTTGTTTCTAGTCCTTCTGGTGCTGGAAGAAATTGACACTGACAGGGAAGGAATTTGTATCTTACTTCCCACCTGTGTGTGTCTTTGAGATGTGTACCACTGCTGTCCCATGACTAACAATAATAGCCACATCCTTGGCTTCTGCTGTGTTGACAGACAGGGTGGCTATTGTCCCCTACTTACAGTCAACCTATCTCTCAGGTATCTCTGAGGGCTGCTCACTCTGTATATCATTTAAGCTTGGGTCTGATCTGGCTTAAGCTGGTTCCAATGAATGTATTCTTTGGGCAGTGCATCTCCAGAGAAGGGAATTATGGCTGTCTGTTCCAGGACCACTGAAACTGAAGACATTTATGTGAGCTCTTAGGAGGCCAAAGATCCTGCAAGAGAGGAGAGAGGGCCTCGGGATGAAGGATCCATTCTAAGTAGCCCCACTTAGACTATGTCTGGGTTGAGCATAGTATTTGAATCAGACTCAGCTTAGTGCATTTTGAGGGCTGCTCCTAGGAACAAGATACAGGCAGATCCCTTATACAGAGAAGGTAAAAAAGAGTGGGATTTAGATGTATGTAATGTCCCAAATCTTTGTGTTTTGAAATCTACAGCCAGCTGATCTCACCAAGGTCTCTCTGAGGTCCTTTGGTAGAGTAAGTGTTTGGTTATTATGAAAATTCTTTCTTCACTGAGTGTTTGTGGTTAAAATTCTAACCAGCTATTTGGGTAGTACAGAAGAATAAAGAAGAAAGAGAGCCCCAACTCCCCCCCCAGATGTTCATGGCAGAAATTCAGCCTTACACACCAAGGCCACCTAACACAGTAACCTTCCATATTTTGACCAGTAACTATCTTCCTATTTTCTTTGTGCTATGGTTTGTCTGGTCCCAGCTAAGCAGGGCTATTTGCTTTCCAGGATCCTGGACATGGGCTGATCTGGAACCCTCTTAGGCTGTTGAGGCCACATGACAGCAGAAGGTCAACCACTGATCCATGACTTCCCCCTCCTCTCCTCTCTTTGACTCTAGACACTGTTTGGCTCATTCCTGGTCATTTCATTAGAATACGGCACTTTGTTATTAGAAATCTTGCTAAATAATTTCATATAACACATTGTGTTTGGTTAAGAACCATCTGAATATGTGGACTTATCACAAAGTTACAGTCTCATTTCAACATGGTATTCTCTCTTTCCTATGACAGCCCCCTTCCACAATAGACTAGCAACTGGCATCAAAAAATTATTCTTACTTTTTTCTCTTTGAAAAATGATTTACCTAACCTTGTTACCAGTTCCAGAAGCCAGAACTGTTTGAGAAAAAAACTGAAATCCCCAGGGTGTCTTTAAAGGTTGTGGGAGTCACAGTTATACATGGATGATCTCTGGAGGGTGAGTGGATAAGGGTCCCTCCAGCAAAGAGGATCCTTTCACTTATCCAAAGGGTCATACCTAAGGCCCCAAGGCACATGAGATTCCATAGAATTCTGCAGAGTCTTCTCAAAGAGGTTGTTCATGCTCCATCCAAGGAAGGAGTCCAAGTGTTCCTTTCCGCACATGTACCTGAACATGATCACAGAGCCTTAAAGGATAATGTGAGTGGACATGGGAGGAGAGGCCAAGGATGAGTCAGAAGGCATCTCTGAAAGTTCCCAGCATGGAGGGGTAGGTAATACCTATGACAACATATGGATAGTGAACTTTGTCACCATAAGATTAGGCAGGGAACCCATGGAGCCATATGGAAGGAAGGACATGGGTGTAGAAGCCCCATGTTTACACTGAGCTCCCTTCTGAGGTACCTGGATCTCATCTTGGTCTCTTTAGTGATTTTTGGCCCTAATGGCTGATACCTAGGGACAAATTCCTCCACTTCCTTACTCAGATGAGTTCTGTACTCTATCCTGGGCTCATTTAAATGAGATTCTAACCCTCAGACTGTGGTCATAGTAGCCCAGGGCATAGGATGGACTCTCCTGACTTCCAAATCAATGCCTGATCATTGCTTTCCTCTCCTGGATCCCCATGCTGGCCTCCCTCTTGGTGTCTTCTGGACAGTTCTAGCCTCTGTCTTAGCTGCACCTTTGCTGCCATCTGTTGGTAGAGGAGACCAAGAAATGATGCTTCTCTCCAGATGACACCAAAAGCCTCTGTCACCTGCAATTTTGTGGACAGAGTGTTGCCTCACTCTGAGCCAGCTGTACCCTGCTCAGCACAGCACAGCACAGATAGGCAGCATTTGTGTTGTGCAGGGAGGTAGGCTGGTGTATTCCTGTAACTGAGTCACAGTATGAAAAGCTGTCTCTGGGCCTTGTATTGTGATAGGAAAATAGAGCTTACAGAATAAACTTGTAGATGTTCTGTAAAGTGCCCTTTCCAGAGAAACTTCTGTGACACACTTCAGGGGCATTTAGTGCCTTTATATTACACATAAGAATCAAGACTGATGCTTTTCCCTGATCTGATAGCAATAGTAGCAATGTCATCAGAACTCCTGATGCTCTAGCACCACAGCCCAACTATGTTTATATCACCAACACCATCAACATCTTTCTCCTTCTCCTCCTCATTATCACCTCTGTTAAAACTATTATTACATGAACCACTTTTACAGTGCAATTTGGAGGACTTGCTCATCAGCCCTGTATGCCTTCACTTTCTAACTGGGAACTTCCTTTTCTGTTCTCTGCACAAGAAGCCTGCTCCCACCACCCAGAAAAATGAATATTTGAAGATTTTCCATATTTCCAAAGAATCATTTGCCCTGAAGAACAGTAATCCAAGGATAGTGTCCCTCCATGAAATCCAGGCTGGGTCTCTTTTAATTAATGAGACACTTTTTGTTATTGTGTCATTTAATTTGGATAAAAAATAAAGCTCCATTCAAGTCTTCCCATTTCAAAGTAGATATAGTTGAGATCCAGGAAGACTTAATTGCTAGGACAACAGAGAAGAGTATTTTAAAGTTGTGTAAAATGACCCAGATATCCTACACTTAGGTCTGGGTCTCTATGGAGGAGAATTTGGCCAGGTCACCTGGGGAGAGGTGAGGGCATGAAGGCCAATCTAGGAGGCAAACTTTGTGTCCCACACAGCTCAATGCTCACTCCTCCATGGCCTGGCCAGCACCACGAGCCTAAATCAGCCTGCAGGTGATGGTGTCCGTGTGTCTGTCCCCAGATTACAATTGTCAAACATGGGAAATGAGAAAGCTGCTATGCTGGGCATGGCTGATCCAGCTCCTGCTGATTCTCTATGTTATCTTGTCTTCTCCCCTCTTTCATGAATAGTGGCTGACATGGTTCTCATGGCCACCTCTTCCGGGGTAATCTGATTCTCATAAGAACCCAGAAAATGTAGTTTCAGGAGACAGAAATCTCATTCTAAGATGCCCACCACTACTTGCTTCCATGCTTTGAGATCAGGGTCAGGACAGGCTCAGAATCCTGTGGGAATGAGTCTAGGGACAGGGTCTTGGCTTGTCACATTTGTAGTAGGAGCAGCAGAGGATTCCAGACCATGCCAGAGATGCCTTAGAGCTCAGCCTCTTGAGCCCATAGCTGAGCAGGGATCTTGATCTCGAAACAGACAGGTGAAATTCATGGATCAGTGAGTGGTACTAAAGTTGGTGCAGTTCCAGATGATTCCAAAGCAGTTTAGAGGGGTCCAGCCTAGTGGGAAATGGTTGGAGTGAATAGATCTTCCAGGCCCCATGTCTGGCACCACTACGTCCCCTAAGTAGGAGGAAGAGGCCCCTTCCCAACTCACTTCAGCTTCATAGCTTGTCCAGAAGGAGCCAATGACTCTAGCACCACACCAGGAAGGTACTGAGGTACACTTTGTTCTGGCCTTACAGAGGGCCTGACCTTTGAGGATGTGACAATAAGAAGCAGAAAGAGTGTTTCTATGAAGAATACTCAGCAAAGGAACATCAAATATCAGATTCTTCATATGAAACACTCCCTACATTTTAAGTCAGTGCATCTATTCTTGTGAAATTAGACTTTTTTTGCAGGCATACATGGATTAAAGCAATGAAGAAAGTCATCTTTTGATGTAAAAATGGGTGTTGTGTTTTGTTTTTATTTTTATTTTTTATTAGTTACACATGACAGTACAATGATCTTGACAATTCATAGATTTGAATCAAATGGGGTATAATTTCTCATTTTTCTGATTGTACAGGTTGCAGAATCACCTGTATGACCAAAGTGTTGTGTTTTTTGATACACTCAATTCTTAAGTTCACATGAGTAATAAGTAGGATAAAGGGTTCAATATTCACAGATAATGAGGACCTTTAGTATTGTAGGAGGTTTGGGTGGAGTGAAGTGTGGCCAGCAGGAGGCATCCAAGATGACCTCAGATTCCATCAGAAACTGGAATGGATTTGGGATTCCTGGAGGTTTTACTGGGCTGCTTCTTAAGCCAGTGAGTGGATTTCAGTGAATTAAGGCCAGTCCTCTGGCACCTACTTAGTTGTGAATGAGGCTGATCATCCCATGGTTGTTTGCTATGGTGCCCTAAGGCTTCTCTCAAGCTGATGGGGACAGAAGCTTCTGGCTATGTCCCTGGGTCTGGACTAGGCAGAATCTGACATGTAGTAGAAGTGGGACCTTGGGCTTACAGAAGGAAAGCCTTGGAGCAGGGGACAGAGGGAGGAAAGATCATGGATTAAAGGCAGGCATGATGAGGGGGTGCTTCGGAGGGATGGAGGATCCTGAAGACACTGTTGGAAAGGAACTGGAGCAGGCATGGCCAGGTTTTCCTCTCTGCTAGACCTCAGAGTAGCCCAGGCAGTCAAGGACATTTCCTACAACTGGAACCCTCTGAAAGACACAACTGGGGAACTCTCACATATTCATTTCTATCCCAGTGGAGACAAGTCCTACAGGACTGAGATGGTTGACCCGATACCTCCCTACCCTATACCTGAAGACATGTGTGTCTGTTTTTTAATGGGACTATCACATGCTCTCCTCTCAACTGGTCCTTTTCATCTCGCAGAGTGTTTGTTGGAGCTGAGGACTAAGGTAACCAGTGTCAATTTCACTGTTGGACACAAGACATTTGTGCTTAGGAGGATGAGGGAGTAAACTACAATATTTTGCTTTGGGACATTCCTGAAAACTGATTTCCCAGGTAAACAGCTGGGTTCACTGAAGAAATAGTTCTTACCTGAACAAACAGCTACCATATCAAATAGAAGTTCAATAATTAACACCCAAAGCAAAATCCCCCAAGTCTAATTTGTACCAACCCTACCTAGTATAACACTAGTTACATGAATACACATCAAAATCCTCCTTGGCAAATGTGCTTTGAACCTCCCCAGGACACATCTTCCAAACTTAGAATCATAACCCAACCTTCCTCTTCGTAACTATAAATAAGACCCTGCCACAGTGAAATTCTCCTAATACTAAGATTCAGTTTTGTATAATTGATAACTTGCTGTGGCCTATGGGACTGGCAGATCAAGTCAATAAGAATGACATGCTCAGGTTCCAGTGGAATCAACTCATCCTGGGGAGGTGCAGGCGTCTTCCCTTCATCTCTCAGGAATATCTAGACAGGGATGGAAGTACCCTTACTCCACAGCATGTGGCATGCTCTCTGCTATCAGGGTGTCAGAGCAGAAAGAGGCCTTTGGTGCCAGGCTGGTGGCAGGTTTTTTTTCTCACTTCCCTGTCTGGATATGTCACTGTGAGCAGCACTAATATCCCACACCTGACAGTAATAGTCAGCCTCGTCTCCAGCCTGGGCCCCTCCGATGGTCAGGGTGGCTGTGTTCCTAGAATTGGAGCCAGAGATCCCTGAGGGCCAGGTGCTATCATAGTAGATGACAAGCAGAGGGGCCTGTGCTGGCTTCTGCTGGTACCAGTGCACGTTATAGCTGCCAATACTGTTACCTCCACAGGTGATTCTGGCCATTTGTCCTGGGGTCACAGATACTGACGATTGCTGAGTCAGCACATAAGAAGCTACAGAGCCTATAGGGAAATAAAAGGAAAGTGAGGACTAATGGTGACAGACACTTCCCATGAGGTGACCAGTTTCCCCCTAGCCTGTAAGAGCTTCAGGAAATCTATAGAACCAAGGACATTCCCTGGCATCAAAATCAGCCATAGTGGCCATGAGCCTTATTGGAGAATGCAGATTTGAACCCATGAGCAAGCCCAACCCCTTTCCTCCTCAGGCTCACACAAGCCAGAGAGCACAGAGTTGGAATTTCAGCCTACAGTCTCTCCTGCAGCATGTCCTGAGCACCATCCTGCCCACCAAAGACATAGCCCTGTTGAGCTCAGAATTAAGGCCAGGTTAGCTATACAGGAGCCTTGGGCTGGGGTGTATGTTGGGGCCTGGGGGCAGCACCTGTGTAATGAGCCAGGAGGCTTATGAGAAGGGCCTTCCAAGTCATGTTGTCCCTGTAGCTGCTTCTGGAGTCCCAGGCTGATCTGTGTTCACCCTGGCCTCTCTTATTTCCTTGTTGGGGACAGCTGCCTGTTATGCAAATCAGGCCAGCTTGGGTCTGCTACTGGAGGAAGCTGTGTGATGTCCAGAGAAGGGCTCATCCCTAGGGAGTCAAAGAGTGGGAGGGGCAACTCTGAAGAATTACCACCAGCTCACAGAATGCTCCTTTATGTTCCCAATTTCATGGCCATGTCTCTATCCCAGGTCTTTTTCTAGCCAGGAATCTGGGCTGGCCTGGTTATGTAATGTTGAGTCTGTCTTTGTCATCAAAATCAACTGTTAGATTGACAATACAAGGTTTCATCAGCTATGGGATCCTATCCCAGATAAAGCTCCTAGGCTGTGTGGGTCAACCAAATTCTTCCATAAGTGTACCTGGTATCTTAAAGGTCCAATGGGTTGCTATATCTCTCTGTCCTTGGTGTGAATGTCACATTCAGATTTGGGTTCTCTGCCTCACATCTCCTTATGGCTATAGGCAGGTTCTATACCTATCCTGCAATACTAAGAAGTACAGAGCTTCAGCATGAATGGTAGCCTGGGGAATACTGGACCTCTGTCATATCAACAGGGACATTCTTCAAAGATCAGATCAAGGAGACACAGGCATCAAAGAATATTTACATCATTGTTATTCCCCATACTTGGAGAAAAATTCAGCATTTCCTCCAGGTCTCATGTCATGGTCACTAATCTTCCTGCATGTGAAATCTCCTTTCCAGGGTGAGAGCTGGTGTTTGGGAAATGTGTGACAGATCCAGAGTTTAGATCAATGAGATGAGCTGGGTGTGAAGAGGTGTCAGGAAAAGCAGGAAGATTTTCTGTGCAAACACCTAACAAATAATAAAATTCTAGAAGAGCTAGATATGAGAGAAATGAAGAACAAAAAAAAATTGAACTTGTTTCAAAGACGACATTGTAGAAAAATGACACCTTTTTCTCTAGATATCTGGGGTAGTCACTAGTAACCCTCCTGTGTGTTTGAATCCTGAAGTCCAAGCCCAGCCCATACATAGGGGGCTTCCTTTGGTGGTTCTCAACTGCCCTCTAGTGGCCACTCTAAACTGCCTGCTGTATGTCAGGGCATCCTTGGTCCAGGTGCAGATTGAGAACCTGCCCCTCAGGCCCAGGTTTTCTCGACCTTTGGCTAAGGGAGAAAATTCATCTTATTACTATGGATGTTACCATTCTCACGACCAGGAAGGAAAGGCTCACATTACACAGAAAAATATGAACAGGTGCATTTGGTAGAGGAAAGTCAGAACCCACCTGAGTTATCTCTGCATGATTTTTACATGATGAGTGCTCATGGAAGTGGTTCCTGGTCCTGGTGCTGGGTGAAACTGGACTCAGGAACTGGTTCTTCCTAGTGTCAGTTGCAGGTGCAGAGTCAATGTGAGTGAGTGATAAGAAGCACAGACACAGAAAGGAGCCCCTTCACACCAATGCTTTTTCAGACCCACTATGGTCTCCTCCTGCTTCCATGATGGGAATTCAGCAGGAACATGATGCATCTTTTGCTCTAGGAGTTTCCATCTTCTGGCTGAGGCTGTGCTTTGGACACATCTAGTGTGCAGTCTAATAGTCTGTCCCACCCACCAGAGCCTGTGCTTGGTCTCCTCTCTTTCTTGAAGATCCAGACACTTTTTCCAAGATAAGCAGGCAGCATTGACCATTGTGTTGGTCCCCTCACAATGCCACTTTCTTCTCCCATCATCACAAACCCAGTCTCTTTCCCCACTTCATATACTTTGGTGTCCCCACACATGTGCTGTGATTTCTCACTAGTCCTGACTGCAGCTCCAGTGACACATCTGCAGGGAGAGTCCCAGCCATAGGTTATATCCCAGCCTGCATGTCACTCTCTAATCACTATGTTAATTATCTGCATATCATTACCCCTGCATGGTAATTTCACTAATATTGTTAGTAACATTATAGCACACAACCATGACATGGAACATTCAGTTGACCAGAGTTTCTTGTCAGTGCAAGTCAGCACTTGTGAGGAAGAGAAATATATTGGTTTTTGTGTCATTTGGCTCCTTAACTACAGGTGGGATGGCTGGAGCTGCAAGACCAATCCTGGGGTCTCAAGTTAAAACAAAATTGGAAGGCTCAGATGGTAAGGATGGTGAAAGAGAATCTGAAAAAGGCCCCAGGACCAACAATGAATAGGTGAGTAAGGAATCCAGAAAACATTTTACCTCCATTTTTTTTTCATAAGGTAAGTATTTATTTCTAAGAGCTTTGTTTTTTTGGAAGTAAAAAACAAAATTAGCCTCCATGTGCTTATGAGTCTGTTTTCATACATGTATTCTTGCATTTAAAAAAATCCCATGACCCACTAGGAAAATAATTAGCACAAATAAATCAATTCACTACAATAATGTTAGTGAAAGAAACAAGCAGGGGTAATGCTATGAAGATAATTAACACAGTGATTAGAGAGAGCAGGACAGTCAGCCTGGGTCATAACCTGAGCCTGGGACTCCATCTACAGATGTGTCACTGGAGTTTACCTCAGGACTGATGAGAAATCACAGAACATGTGTGGGGACAGCAGAGTCCATGAAGTGGGGGAAGAGACAAGATGTGTGATGATGGGAGAAGAAAGTGAAAATGTGAGGGGACCAAAACTATAACCTGTTTAGTCCAAGATACTATTAACTCCTAAGGAGGATTTTGATTGCAGGGCAAATGCATTCAGAGCTGTTGATGAGGAAATTTCTAGGTAATAAACTCAGTTGGATGACATCTGAGAAGCATATTATGAACCTCAAGTGCAGGAAGAGACAGGACACAGTAGTTTCCCCAGTCACTTCCCTGCTTACCTGGGACTTGATATAACTAGAGGGTAGTTGCTTGTTCCTCTCCTCTACCCTGTGCTCACCATGCAGCCAGGTGAGAACTTAGGCTAGAGCCTGTGCCTCCTCTCCTGGAGCAGGTGTTGAGTGTCTTCTGGTGTCTGGTGAGTGACACAATAATGTTTTCCTTGACAAGCCACACATTCCCTGACCTGAGAGCATGGAGTATGGGGAGTGTACTTCATAGAAAAGAAAAAAAATTCCAATGTCACTCAGGGAAGAGATGAGAAGGGTAAAAGCATCTAGACTCCCAATAATTATGTTCCCTGGATGTTCTAGGGTCATCCTGGGCTGTGCAAGATTGTGGTAATATCCTCAGCCAAAATAATAGGATCCTGAAGCTGCATCTTCTGACAGTTGCATGTAGGGGATGCTGCTACCCATCACATGGGCCTGGACAGACTATATGAAGTGCATCCATCTTCCTGTACCATTCCCAAAGACCAAATATCCAGAATAGAAGCAACTACAGCAGTCATTTCATGGATATTTACTGAAACATTTCCCTGAATTATCATTTAGGCTCTATATTTGATACAAACATCATCTAATGTCAAATAGGGATCTATCACCATTGTAGGTAAATTTAATAGTCAGTGGTGTTTTGTGCAGTAAATTATTTGTAGTTTGTTTTTTCCTGTATGGTCCAGAACTTCCACAAATTAGACATTAGTCCATATGCAAATCTGGAAGGTGTACGTAGAGACTTATTTTGCTTTTTAAAAATGTCTGTAGTGGCATATCTATATGATCTTAAAGATCTGATGGTAACCTTACAAAATCATGTCTCCTAGGATGTATGAAGAATCCAGCCTGGATATAATATTATTAGAGGTTTCCGAAGACATTTTTATATGCAGGAAAAATCTAAATATGACTTTGCAAATCCCATGGTCATACACCTATTCTAGCTTCTGATATCTCTCTCTCTCTCTCTCTCTCTCTCTCTCTCTCTCTCTCTCTCTCTCTCTCTCTCAGAACTTTGGATTAAAATTAGGGACACTCAACCACTGAGCCACATCCCCAGCCCTATTATGTATTTTATTTAGAGACAGGGTCTCACTGAGTTGCTTAGCATATTTCTTTTGCTGAAGCTGACTGTGAACTCACAATCCTCCTGCCTCAGTCTCCTGAGCCACTGGGATTGTAGGCAGCACAGTACCCTCCTAGATTCTGATCTCTTTCAATGACTTGTCTTTGCATAAAATTGTCATTCCAACCCAGAATTTATCTCTTCAATGACAAACATGTGCCTGTGTTGTGCTGTACAGTGTTTAATTGTGATCATAATTGGGAGGCTCATGAACATGTCTCCTTGGTTGTGGGAATGAGGTGGATTATGTCCTTATAACATCTAAGAGAGATTGGAGTACTGCCTAATGGCATGGGGTATTGGGAGATCTTGTATCAAACACATTTTTTTTCTGGGCACATCAGCCCTTCTAATCCTGAGGACTTCATATGTTGGGCTCATAATTGTTTGTCTTAACTTAATGTCAAGTTCTGAGAGGAAAGTAAGAACCCAGGTTTCCCTTCTGATACACTAATGGAGGGAAGAGCGTGTTGGTATGTAGCCAGGCTCTCTGGAGTCCTTCCATCCTGGAATCTGTGAACTAGTTTCTGCAAAGCAGTTTATGGAAGTGTCAAGACTTTGGATTTAAGATCAAACTAATTATTTGGGGAAACTACACTTCCAATAGACATCTACACTTCTCTGTATCTTGGCCATAGTGGGAAACCAGCTGAGTGGATGGAGACCAAAGTCATGGTCATTGTTCAAAGGATGAGTGAGACTCAGGCCTGGGTGGGGAAGGGCTTGTCTATTCTGTGCATCTATCTGTGTTTTTGTGAGACAGGGAGTGTTGCACTTAATATCATGTTCTATGTCACAGAAATAGTCAGTTTTGTCCCCAACATAGCCCCTCTGATGGTCATATTGGCCCTGATTCCCAAATTGGAGACAAATGATTGGTCAGAGGTTTGTGGGGCCATATGTTGTCATAGATGAACAGTACAGGGGCCAGCCTGGTTTTTGTTGGTAGCAATGTGCCTTTTCATTCCCTAATATTCCTTCAGAACAGAAAGTTCTGGCTGTCTACCTGGAGGTCACTGACACTGTGAGTGTCTGAGTCAGCTCTTAGGAGGCTATGAACCCTGCTAAGAAAAAAAAAAAGAATGGGGAGTAATGATAAAGGAAGCTTCCAAAAATTCCCCTGTCAGCCTAATCTGTTCTTTCTGGAAAAGATATTTTCTGTGGAGTGATGTCACGAGTCTTACAGGAAGCTGTGGCCATCACAGCTGACACTGAATAGATGTGGTGTGAGTCTCTCTGATTCGTACTTGAATTGAGAACATCCATCCCACTGGACAAGGTGGGACTTGTCCTTCTGGCATCTGTGAGAAGCTCTCTCCTTGTTCCCAGGTCTTATGGTTAAAGGATGCTCTTCCATCTGTAGTTCCAGAGATGGGATCTCTTCAGTCGAGTGACGTATCTCTTCTATAGAGTACTACTGTCCTAGGCTCATAAAAACTTCTCCTTTTCTGGGCATCAAATTCTCAGGGAATTTGATGAGAAAAGACTGTCTCTTTCTCAAGTACATCTCCCTGATCTCCCAAAGGAGGTGCCTACAAACCTAAAACACTCTGAATCCATCTTCATTGCTGTATATGTAGAATGGAGCCCAATCAGAATTCACTTTGCCTCATGATTTTTCCAAAGATTTCATTTGCCCCCTCAACATCTGCTGCTGCTTCTGCCACTCTCCTCTCCTTGCTTCTTAAGCTCCAGTGGTGAAAGGAGATGGAAGCTACTTGACCATCCACAGTTGAGCCCTCTATTTTCATGTAGGTGCTGGGTAGCAACAGCAGTATCCAAAAGGCAGCAGTTTCTCTGAACAGTTCCATTTGTTTAGCTTTTGAATTCTAGAATATTGCTATTTGAAATCCAGGCCTTTGAGGTTTGAATTCACTGGTTCTGTGATGAGAAATACCTGCCAAACAGGAGGTCTCTCCACATGCCCACCATCCCAGCACCTAGCAAGCAGGTTGCCATTTTTTGGAAAGTGATCCAGTGTTCCCCCATTCATCTCTTGGTGTGTTTCCTCTGCTATGTCTCTGGATTTTCCTGTACAGCTGGGAATCGATGTTCCCATGTCCTGTTCATCACCCTGTTAATAAAACCTTATCCAGGGGTACTGCCCTTGTGTAAAATTAGGCATCTTGTAAGACACACAGATCAATTCTCATAGAATCTGCAAGGATTGGGCTATCACTTCTGGGTGGAAAACAATGAGCTGGGAGGAAGTCTAAATTTCTCACTAGAGGAATGCAGAATCTCTTGTGAAACCAGGCATTGATGGGGCATCAGGTGTCCAGGTGCCAACCCTGGCCTTTCTGAAATCATGTTTCTGAGGAAGACCAAGATTTGGTATAAGGTTTATGTCTGAATGTGCTGATTTGGTAAGTCTTAGTAGGAATGCAATGTCATTGACATTGAAAACCCTTCCAGGTGGACAAACAGGAAAAAAAAATGATATATAGAGAGGAAACAGAAGCAGACAAGGAAATACAACTTACTGTTTGAAAGGCTTGAGTTATTATTCTTCATTCTTTCTCTTCCAAGGCAGTTCTGACTTCTAGGCCTGTCATGTACCAAGGCAGTTCTCCCAGAGCTGCCACTCTCAAATTTCTGATAAATCTGCAAATCTCCAATCACAATTTTAACCTGACTGAAAATCCATGCACTTTTGAAAATTGCCCTATGCCCTATTATTTCATCCATAAGTACATCCTTTTAGAATAGCTGTAGTGAAGGGAAATAGAAAACCTAAGATAGAAGGTACTTTCCCAGGAACCTCAAATATCAGATTGCTCATTTTAAATGCTTTCTGCATTTTACTTTACTGTCTCTATTCTTGTGAAATTTAGACTTTTTGTGCTGGCATATATGGATTAAATGAATGAAGGAATAATCTCATTTCTTTGATACTCTCAGTTCATATGAGTAATGAAGAGAATTAAGGGTTCAATACTCACTGGATGATATAGGCCCTTTAGTCTTGTAGGACTTGGTGTGAGATCTAGATAGAAGGAGGCATCCAAGATGACCTCATGTTCCATCAGATCCTGAAGTGGATTTGAGGCTTCCTGGAAGTTTTATTGGGATGTTTCTAGAGCCAGTGAGTTGATTCAGGGAACTCAGGTCAGTCCCCTGGCACCTACTTAGTTGTGGAGGAGGCTGACCTCCTTAGAGGTATTTGCTCTTGTGCCCTAATGGCTTCTCTGAAGCTGGTGAAGAGAGAAGCTTCTGGCTACTTCTCTGGATCTGACCTCTGCATGGCTGACAATGGAGTAGAGCATGGACCCTGGGCTTGTAGAGGGGAAGACTTGGAGCAAGAGACAGAAGGATGGTAAATCATGCTTGAAAAGCAGGCATAATGAGAGCAGGTGCTGCAGAGGGATGGAAGGACCTGAAAACACTGCTGAGAAGGAATTGGAGCAGGGATGGCCAGGTTTCCTGCCACACTAGACCTCAGAGAAGCCAGGAAGTCATGTACCTGGGAAGGACATTTCCTCCAACTGGAACCTTTCCAAGGACACCATTGGAAGAGTCTCACATATTCATTCCTAACCCACTGGAGAGTCCCATGGTACTGGGATGGTTGATAAAGCACTTCTCTACCCTCTAAGTAGAGACATGCATGTCTGTTTTTCTCTTGGAATGTCACATGCTCTCCTCTCAACAGGTCCTTGTCATCCTGCAGAGAGTTTTTGTAGGGTCTGAGGACTTAGGTTACCAGTGCCAATATCACTGTTGGACCCAGGACACTTATGCTCAGGAAGATGAGAGAGTCAACTGTCATTCTTTGCTATGGAACATTCCTGAAAACTGATTTACCAGGTAACAACTGGGTTCACTGAAGAAAAGGTTCTGACCTGGGAAAACAGTGAGATTATCAAATAGATTTAATAATTACCACCCACAGCAAGAATCCCCCATGCCTAGTGTGTAGCAACCCTACCCAGTACAATGCTGGCTACATGAATACTCCTCAAAACCTTCCTTGACACACCTGCCTTAGACCTCCCCAGGACACATCCTCCAAATCTGGAACCATTCCCTGTCCTTCTCCTTCTTAACCATAAATAAGACTCTGCCACAGTGAAATTCTCCTTAATGCTAATACTCCATTTTCATTTTGTGTGAATGGGAATTCACTGGGTCTTGGTGAGTTGTCAGTTAAAGTCAATAAGAATGACTTGCTCATATTCCAATGGGATCAACTGATCCTGGGGAGGTAAAGGAGATTTCCCCTCTAAACTAAGGAATGTAGAGAAAGAATAGAAGTAGAATTTTCCTCCACTCCATGCTGCAGGCCATTTGCTGACAGGTAACTAGGGTAGGAAGGGGCCTTGGGTGCCAGGCTGGTGGCAGGTTTTTGTCTCACTTCCCTCTCTGCCTGTGTCACTGTGAGCAGCATTGCTATACCCCACCTGACAGTAATAGTCACCCTCCTCTCCAGCCTGGACTCCACTGATGGTCAGGGTGGCTGTGTTCCCAGAGTTGGAGGCAGAGAATGGGTCAGGGATCCCTGAGGGCCCCTTGCTATCTTTGTAGATGACCAGCAGAGGGGCGTGCTGGCTGCTGCTGGTACCAGTGCTCAAGATAGCTGCTAATGCTGTTGCCCTCACAGATGATTGTGGCAGTCTGTCCTGGGGTCACTGATACTGATGATGGCTGCGTCAGAACCTAAGAGGCTATAGAACCTATAAGTAAATAAAAGGAAAGGGGAGAAAATTGGTTACAGACACTTCCTATGGGATGTCTCCCCCCCCCCCCCGCCCCCAGCCTAGAAGAGCTTCAGGAAGAGCTTCTGTGGGACCAAGGGCATTCTCTGGCACCAAAACCACAGTGACACAGGCAGACAGGGAAGTGAGACAAAAACCTGCCACCAGCATGGCACCATAGGGCCCATGAGCCTGACTGAGGAACAGAGATTTGAACCCATGAACAACCCCAACCCCTTCCCTCCTCAGGCTCAGAAAAGCCAGGGAGCACTGTGTGGGAATTTCTGCCCATAGTCATCCTGCTGCCTGTTCTTAGTAACCTGCCCACCACAGATAAAGCCCTGATAAGCTCAGAATTAAGGCCAGGTTAATTATAATTGAGCTTTGGGGTTGGTTGTATTTTGAAGCCTTAGGGCATTATCTGTGCAATGAGCCAGGAGGCTGAGGAGAAGGGCTGTGCAGGTCATGATGTCCTGTAGCAGCCTTTTGAGTCCCAGGCAGGGCTGTGTTCCCCCAGGCCTCTCTTATTCCCTTTTTGGGGACAGCTGCCTCTTATGCAAATCAGCATTTGTCAAGGCTAAAGATGGTTCATTATAAACTGAACCAACTCTATGGTTGACAGTAGGAGGTTTTACCAGCTACGGGGTAATTTCCAAGATACAGCTCCTGTACTGTGTGGGTCAATCAAATTCCTCCTAGAGTGTATCTTGTATCTTAAAAGTACAATGTGGTCCTGTATCTCTCTGTTCCTGCTGTGAATGCCTCATGCAGATCTTGGGTGCTCTGACTCACATCTCTAGCATGCTCTGGGCAGGTTTGACAAATATGCTGCAATACTTACAGTTACAGAGCTTCAGCATGAATAGTGGCCTGAGGAATTCTGAACCCCTACCATATGAATAGGGATATTCTACAATGGTCAGATTGGTGAGACACAGACATCCAAGAATATGTACATCAGTATTAATGACAATACAGTAGAAAAATCCAGCATTTACTTCAGGTTTATGTTGTGGACACTAACCCTCCTGCCAGGGTAGAATCTGCTGTTTGGGAAATGTGTGATGGGTCCAGAGTATAGCTCAATGAGATGAGCTGGGCATAGGAAGGAGGTGTCAGAAAAAGCAGTAAGATTTGTTTTGTGCAAACACCTAACAAATATGGAAATTCTAGAAGAGCTAGAGAGAAATGGAGACCAAAAATATTGCACTTGTTTCTAAGACAATGTTGTAGTAAAATACCTTTTCTTCTGAATCTCATGTTGTGGTCACTAACCCTCCTGGATGTTAGAATCCTGAAGTCCAAGTCCAGTCCACACCTAGGAGGATTTATCTTCTGCCCCCTTGTGTCCACTCCACATTGGGTTCTGCATGTTCAGGGCATCCTTGGTCCAGGTGAGATTCTGGAACTAAGAGGCCCAGAAGTCCTTAACATTTGACCCAGGGAGAAATTTCATCTTCATCCTACTGATGTGACCAATATCAGGACTAGAAAGGAGCAGCTCAGATTACACAAGAAAATATGAGCAAGTGCATTTGGAAAAGGAGGGTCAGAACCCACCAGAGTTATCTCTGCATATTTCTCTAGGGTGGTGAGTGGTCATGGAATTTGTCCCAGAATATGGTGCTGGGTGACACTGGACTTAGGAAAAGGGTCTTCTTAGGGTCTGCTGCTGGTACAGAGTCAGCATGAGTTGGTGGTGAGAACAAAAGACACAAACAGGAGACCATTCACTACCACTGCTTATTCAGACACATCTTGATCTCCACAAGGTTCCATGCTGGAAATACATCCTTTGCTCCAGGAGGTTCCATCTTCTGTTGGGCCTGTGTGTTGGACATACCTAGTGTGCAGGTTAATAGTCTGTCCCACCCACCAGAGCCTGAGCTTTATCCCTGCTCTTTCTTGAAAGCCAGACACATTTTCCAAGTTCCAAGCAGTCAAGATTGACAGTATAGTCCAACACACAAGCATGGAATGGAACATTCAGTTGACCAGAGCTCTGTTCCTTGTTAGTGGAAGTCTGAACTTGTGAGGAAGAGAAATATATATATATATATATATATATATATATATATATATATATATATATATATATATATATATATTTCAGTATTTTGGCTCTTAAATACAGGTGTGATGGCTGGAGTTGCAAGAGCCATCTGGGGTTTGAAGTCTACAAAAAAAAATGCAAGGGTAAGATGGTAAAAATGGTGGAACAGAAGCTGAAAATGGCCCAGGTCCCACAATGATTTGATGGGTATGGAAACCAGCAAATATTATGCCTCAGATTTGTTTGTTTTTTCATTTGTTTGTTTTTGATAAGGTAAGTATTTGTTTATTGGAAGGCAAAAATTAGCCTCCATTTGCTCATGGGTCTATTTTGATGCATATGTTCTTGCATTTAAAAAATCCACAAACCACTTCTGAAATAACAGCACAAATAAATCAATTAATTAAAACAATGTTAGAGAAAGAATCATGAAGGAGTAATGATATGCTGAAAATTAGTACAATGATTAGAGAGAGTGACAGGCAGGCTGGGATACAACCTGAAGATGGGGCTCTCCCTTCTGATGGGTAGTTGGAGCTGTCCTCAGGACTGGTGAGAAATCACAGCACATGTGTGGGGACAGCAGAATCCATGAAGTGGGGGAAGAGTCTGGATGTGTGATGATGGGAGAAGAAAGTGGCAATGTGAGGGGACCAGGACTGCAATCTGTTTAGTCCAAGATACTATTATCTCCTAAGGAGGATTTTGATGGCAGGGCAAATGCACAGTCATAGCTGCTGATGGGGAAATTTTCAGGCAATAAACTCAGTTGGATGGCATCTGTGAAGTACATTTTGAACCTCAAGTACAGAGAGAGAGATGGGACACAGAGGGTTCTCCAGTCACTGACCTACTTACCTGGGACTCAATATACCCAGAGGGTAGTTGCTGGTTCCTCTCCTTTACCCTGTGCTCACCATGCAGCCAGGCAGTAACTTAGGCTAAAGACTGTGCCTCCTATCTTGGGACAGGTGTTGAATGTCTTCTAGTGTCTGCTGAGTGACACATCAATGTTTTTCTTGATAAGCCACAGTTTTCCTGATCTGGCAGTACAGAATATGGGTAGTGTACTTCATAGGAAAGAAAAGAAATGTGGCTGACAAAGGCAGTGGCAATCCCTAAGTGACTCTAGGAGAAGGTGAGAAGAACAGAAGCTTCTAGACTCCCCTAAATTAAACCTTCCCCCGCTTGATGTACAAGGGTCATTCCATGCTGGGCAAAGTGTGGCAAAATCTTCAACAAAAAATTTGGATCCTGTGGTTAATCCAGTTGCCTGTAGGGGTCGCTACTACCCCTCATGTGGGCCAGGACAGACTATGGAGGGGTGTTCAACTCCTTGTACCATTCCCAAAGACCAAATATGAAGATTAGAAGGAATTAAACCTGTCATTTCATGTATATTCGACCCAGTCATTTCCTTAAAATATCACTTAGGCCTATGGATTTGTATACAAAATATCATCAATTGACAGCTCAGGGTCCATTAGCATAAAAGGTAAATCTTATTGTCAGTGGTAGTTTATGCCAGAAATGGTATGTAATTTGTGTTTCCCTGTGAGGTCCAGCACTTCTACAATTTAGATATCAGTTGATGTGCAAGTCTAGAAAGTGAATGTAGAAATTTTAATTTTCTTTTATAAAATGTCTGTAATGGGATTTCTTTGTGATGTGAATATCTGAGGGTAAACTTTCTAAAAAACTCTTTTTCTTAGGCTGTTTGAAGAATCCAACCTGGATATAATATCAATTAGGATTTCAGAAGACACTTTCTTATAGACAACAAATCTCATTATGGCTTTGCACAAGTCCCATGCTCATACACTTGTTCTTGATTATGATCTCTTTCAAGGACTTGTCTGAATAAAAGTGACATTTTTCCCATTCAGTAGCATATACTCTACTAGCTGTACACCATACCGCATTTCTAACCCAGAATTTATCACTTCAGTGACAAACAGGGGCCTGGTTTTTGCTGCACAAAGTCTAATTTTTTGTCAGACTTGGGAGGCTCATGAGTATATCTCCTTGGTTATGGGAGTGAGGTCGATTTTGTCACTGATCACACCTGAGAGTCATGTGTGCACTGCCTAATGGCATGGGCTATTGGGTGATCTTGTAGTAAAACACCAAGAAGTTTCTGGGCACATCAGCTCTTCTCCTCCTAAGGACTTCATACAATTGGGCTTATAATTTTTGTCTTAACCCAAAGCCATGTTCTGAGAGGAAGAGAGGAAGGTCAGAAACCAGGTCTCCTTTCTGATACACTCCATAGTGGAATAGAGGGAAGAGAATGTTGGTGTCTAACCAGGCTCTTTGGAGTTATTTTTCATCCTGGAGTCTGTGAACTAGTTTCTGCAAGGCACTTTATGAAAGGGGAAAACTTTGGATTTATGATCCAACTAATTCTTTAGGAAATCACATTTCCAATAGACATCTACACTCTTCTGTATCTTGGCCATAGTGGGGAACCAGTTGAGTGAGTGAAGACCAAAGTCATGCTCATTTTTCAAAGGATGAGTGAGATTCAGGCCTAGGTGGGGTTGGTCCTGTCTCTTCTGTGCATCTATCTTTTTTATTGTAAGCAAATGTGAGTTGCACTCACTGCCATATGCTATGTCACAGAAATAGTCACTCTTGTCCCCAGTCTATCCTAACTGATGCTCAGATTGGCCGTGTTTCCTAAATGGGAGCCAAAAAATTGACCAGAGACATTTGTGGGCCATGTGCTTTCATCATAGATGAACAATACAGGGGCTGGCCTGGTGTGTGTTGGGAGCAGTGTTCTAGTTTATTCCCAATTTATCTTTAGAGCATATGGTTCTAGCTGTCTACCTGGAAGTCACTGACACTATGGGTAGCTGAGTCAGCCCTTAGGAGGTTATGAATCCTGCCAGGAGAAAAAAAAAGATGTGGGAATAATGATAAAGGAAGCTTCCACAAATACCCCTGTCTGCCTGGTCTATTCTCTCTGTTGGGACTCTTTGAGTCCTCAACTTGCCTATTTCATTCCTAGTTCCAGTGGCCTAGGAACCTGGTAGAAAAATGGGGCCTCTGAACTCTTGAGGAATCCTATACATCTTGTTGGCAGTTGCAGCCCTTCAGGCTTAAACAGACCAGTGAGCACAGTGTGGGTACTTCATCTATTTAGCCCCCACTCCTGTATCAGGATACTGAGCATCCACATACAGGGCCTGCAGAGCTCAGAATCAGGGATAGACTGACTCCAGACACCTGGACTGTGTAGTTGGGCAGTATCGCTGAGACAAAAACCTGTGCAGTGAAGGAGAGTCCAGTCCACTGTGAATGCTTCCCTGATGTTGCTTCCTGAGGATTAGACAGGCCTGGCTTCCTCCTAAGACTGCCTTATCCCTTTACTGGGGATCCCTGTTTGTTATGCAAATCAGCTAGGATTCAGATGAGCTCCTGGAAGAGCTCTATGTTTTCCAGAGCAGGGATCAGCCCTCAGGACACAGAGAGGAGAGATCTGGTCCTGAAGACCAACCCTCAGCCCAGGAGATAGACTTTCACAAGGTGGTTTCACAGTCTGGGCAACATTTCCACCCCAGACTGTGTTCTCAAAGATGACTGTCCTCAGTAGGGGTAAGAGATCATTCATTTCAGCGAATGAGTGGTACGTGAAGATGTGAAGACACCTGCAACATCTAGGGGCTCTGTGCCCAGTGTAGATGGCAGCAGGTGCTTATAGGTCTATTGACAGAACTAGTGATAAAAATGCTCTCAAATAACTGGTGATGTGAATATGCATAACCATCAGAAGTAAGGAAGGTACTGTCCTGAAGTCTGTTCTACAGAAAAAAAATGGGAATGGTTCAGCATCTTTTGATGTAGCACATAGCTGGCCAATTTTTTTCTTGTTGATTCTAAACCCTTTGAATTAATGAAGAAGGTTCAAAGGCAACTACTCTAATACCCATTTCAATTCCCAATTCTAGACGGGAAGCAATTTTCTCAGGGAGAATGCACTGCAACAAGTGTCCCCAATAAACATTCCCAGCACAACCGAGCACTTTGAATGTCAAAGAGAGCAAAATATAGCTGCTGCCTGGGTTTAGAATGGGCACTGCCATGCCTGCTCCTTTCAGGTTCTCAATGATGCTGTCTCAGTTCCAGGGAAGACCTGGTGTTTTCAACATGGACAACACGACTGGAAAACACTATGCATATCATACCAGGACTGTTATGTTCATGCTATATTATGAGTCGTCTTCTATTTCTACCCCATTCAAATTAGCAAATTAAAAATAACATATCTTTGGGTGGCAAGTGGCATACATTAGTGCCACCTTAAAGATCTAATGAAATCATGTTTATGATGGGTTTTAATATTAATTAATTTCATGGGTTGCCAGTAATGACATTTGAATGGACCCTGGAAGCTAGAAATAGATTCTGCATGTCCAGACAGAAAGTCATCTTACTGTCCATTTCTGAATGAGCTATAAAATATGCTAGAACATAATAACATGTATACAAGTGCATGAGATGGGCCATTGATGAAGATGCTGAATTCCTCTCTCTTCTTCTAAGAAAGTAGTATCAAAAACAGTGTGCATTAGCAGAAAATCCACAAAAGTGCATATATACATTTTATCTCTGTACTTTATTCATTCTCCATGTATGCTTGGACCAGTGGGACAACCAGAAAGACATCCTGGAAATATTTTATTTCATTCTATCTGTATTAGGTGAGTATGAATTGAAAAGTATATTGAATGGTTTGGAGAGACACATGCATTCCAGAGAGAGCATAATAAATTTCACTACTCCATATTAGCTCAAGTATTTTGGTATTAGTTGTTTGGAGCTTTCTGAGCCAAAAGAATGGACAGATATTTTACAAATTTTTTGATTTTATACTTCCCACAAATGGGAGGAGAAACTTTAAATCCTATAAGATTTAAGCAAATAACACAGTTCAAATTTGGGGATATTGCTCCAATTCTAATATTAAGAGAGTTTGATGATTGGGGGTGGATTCCAGAGTAGGGTGTCAAATGCCCTGCTGTGTGGGCAACTATATCCAGTAGTCTCTGTGATAGTTTTGAAATTGGCATGAGGGAGAAACCTCATTTTTTGGTCAATACTCTCTAGGAGAATTCACATGGTGAACATACAGTTCTGGAACAAGTTCATGTCATCCAGGAATGATGCATATTTTAGAAAACAGTATGTGCATCCAGGTCCTGGCAGAAGCAGAGCCACATGGGATTTCAAGGAATCGCACATACAAAACTGTGAACCAGCAGTCATCATGTCAGACAGATCCAGTAGTGATCATTGTGTGAAGGAGTTTGTACTTCTAGGTTGGAGAAGGAGCAAAACTGAGGCTCAATGACATACTGGACAGGTGGTTCATATCCCATGGCTCTCCCTGGGTGCACACTTAAGTCCTGTGGGTGAAAAGACATTCTAATATCTAATAGCCACTTATCAATTTGAAGTCTTGGATGTTCAAGGTCAATACTGTAACATCTGATGAGGTGGTCCTTATAAGTGTTGACTCTTTATATGAGTCTCAATTTGGCTCAAGGCATTACATGGTGATGAAGACAACATATCCTTGCTCAGGATTCTTCTGCTTATCTTATGAAGCCACAGTCCCTTTGGAACTATGCCCCATCCTTACCATCTCATTTTAACTTAATATTCCCCTCAAAGTTCCCACCTCCAAATATCATAGTAACATAAACTTTCTATCTTCTTAATATCTGACAATTAGGGTAAATTTAACATAAGTTAAGGTGTTGACCTTAAACACCTGGACAATAAAAAAAAATTATGTTGTTTTTACATAAAACAAATGCATTCATTCCATCCTAATAGCCTCAACTCTTCACTCATTCTAACATCACATCAAAAATCCAGTCTTCTTTGAAACTCAAGGCACAACCTTCAGTCATGAACCTGTACATCAAATCAGTATTCTAATTCCAAGATACAATGACACAAAAGGCCCAGAGCGGACATCCTATTTCAAAAGGAAGGAATAGGCAGTAGAACACAAAAACTGGACCAAAGCACTTCTGAAACCCAACAGGAAAGACATTGAAACTTACAACTTCAAGTCTTGCATTCCCTGTTCATAGGGGTGATGGTTGTACCCTAGGGCCTCAACCAGCCCAGCCCCCATGACATTGCTGAACTCAGTCCACATAGCTGCTCTTGTAGGTTTAAGTTTTGTACCTATAGCATTTCTAGTTGTTGTATGTTGCCAATGGCTCTATATTTCTGGGAGATCAAAAGAAGCCCCACTCCTATAGGTTTAGTAGACATTATTTCAGGGCAGACTCTATGATGCCTCTATCCCTGTGGCCGATTTCTGTTTGAGCTTTCAGGAAGATCAATATCCTTTGAAATATTGGTGAATCCTTCTTTGACCCCAGAGGCAGAACATTGCTTGCCTTCATTATTACTAACACATGGATGTAGTCACTGTCAAAGCTTACCTCTGCTCTCTCTGGATTGGCATCATGAGGCAAGATTGGACTGATTTGAACCCCTGCTGAGGTAGCTGAAGAGTGTACAGTTGGCAGAGAGGAGAATGCCAAGACAGTCCTGGACACAAGACCATGGAGAGAACACTGAGCTGGTTTCCTAGATTCATTCTGTTCCCCTAACCCTCTGAGTCCTGTTTGAACGGATGTCTTCCTCACATTCTTGATGTTTGACAGTTGTCTGCCTTTTATCTCTGCTACTGTGCTTAACTAGTGCCCTTTGCAACATGTTTAGAATTCTCTACTAAACATGTGTTTTTGTTCCTCAGGGCCCAGCTGTGATTTTATGTATTTTTTATATTCTGTTTCTTTTTACTAATAAATTCCATCTTCAAATACTTCCTTTACTCTTTTTATATTATTGTAAGGGCCCAGGCAACAGCCTCAATGGTTTTCTGTCTAGAAAACCATTGTATTATATTTGCATCAAACCCTAAGGCATAGACACAATTCAGCATGATTTTTTCCTCCTTCATAATAAAGTTGGTCTTGGCTCCAGTTTTCCAAGAAGCTGTTGCTTCCTTCCATCTAATCCATCATCAGCATGATACTCTCATCTGTTCACAAATTTATCAGCATTCTGATCATGGTCACAAAGCCAATCTTGAAGAAGTTATAAACTTTTCCTAGTCTTTTTGTCTTCTGGCTATTTACCAGAATCACCCATAAGATTTTACAGATTATATATTTTGTGGGCTCCAATTACTAGCGGGAGGACTAAATGTTTTATATTTTGAAATAGTTTCCAAAATTTATTTTACCCTATCTTTCTGGTTAGACTTGTTGAAATGAAATTTTCCTGTGTGGGATCCTGCATTACCAATGCCTTTCCAGGAAATATTAACAAGTACAACATCAGTTTAGAAATTGACCATGTACGGCATGACACACTTGGTGACTGTAATAATGCGTGTTTATCCCATGGGGTTTGGAAAGCATACAATGGTCATCTGGTAGCTTCAAGGGCAGTGGGAACCATGATGCCTGTAGTTAGGTGAAGTTGGATCCCTATAGAGGCAGAGCCACGCACCTTGACCTCAGGCAGTCATCAGGCCTGAATCACATTCTGTGTGGGAATAGAGAGTCGGTCTTGCAGAGGGTAGCTGGGGCGATACCACCAGAACTACTACACTGGTTTGCTATGTTCAGAATCATACGCTTCATGGGAGCCTGGGGCTTCAAGAGTTTATCAAGAGTTGGGCACTCCTGGGACTAATCCAGGACATATGGACCTAAAGTTTGCTGCTCTACACTAAATTTAAATTCATAAATCAAGAAAAGAGGTTAGATGAAACCTCTCTGTCAATCCACTGAGGCTCTGTATCCCCAATACACACTCATAAGTCAAAAAACCAAAAACCAAAACCCAAAACAGAACAAAACCCCACCATAAGAGCCAGTAAATCCACTTGTCACCTGTAAATCCACTCCTGATTGCTCTGCAGAGCCTACCTAGAGGAAAGGTAAGCCTATGGCTTCAGATCTAGGTGAGTTGGGAAGACTGTTTAGGACTTTAACTCCTATTCTCCAGGAGGCTGTAAGAATGTGACACAGGAAAAAAAGGGGGGGCTTAGTGTCTCACTTCTCTATCTATTGAATGCACTTTTGCACTGCTGTGCCACCTGCTCCCATGCAAATAATAACCTGCCTCATCTGCAGCTGGGGCCCTGTTGATGGTCAGGGTGGCTGTGTTCCCTAAGCTAAAAGCAGGAAAATCATTCAGGGATTCCTGAAGGTCATTTGCTGTCCTAAAAATCACCATACAGAGGACTTAACTGGCTTTTGCTGATCCCAGTGAACATGTGTTTCAGAGCATTTCTCTCCAGAGAAGGTGATTATGGCACTCTGACCTGGGGACACTGACCCTGAGGGAGACTTTTTGAGGACATAGGAGCTGATGGGGTCTGCAAGAGAGAAGATGAGAAAGGACCTGAGGATAAAGGATCCATTAAAAGTGACCCACATCATGAATATGCAGGGATGAGATCTTGATTTGGGTTGGACCCAGCTCAGTGTCTTGTGTTAGCTGAGCCTGGAGGTAGGCTAGTCGATCACTTGTGGTGCAGAAGGAGATGAAGGTGAGCAGGATATCTGTCTTCTAATTCCTGTTGAAAATTTTCCAAAATATGTCTTTGGATACTCTCTGTTTTGCCATGGGATGCCCTCAAAAGACCATGCACATCAGGGCTCCCCAAGCCTTCTCTGATTCCCTCTCAGGACCTTAGGCAGTGAGTATTTGGTGGCCATGCAAAGTTGCTCTCCCCCTTGGGCTCTTCATTGAGTACAAGTGGGAACACTCTTATCAGCTGTGGGGTAGAAGAGACAGGAGGAGTTGTGGAGCCTCAAACTCCTATAGATGCTTCTATGGGCAGAAAACCAGCCTTGAACTCCAAATCTCCAGATTAGAGTCTCCTGCCAGGAATTGATTCCCTGACTGCTGTTCCACACCTTCTGGGCTCTGGTGTGTCCTGGGCCAAGCTCAGCAGGTCAGCTTGTTGACCTTCCAAGAGACTGGCCATGGGCTGGGATGGAGACTGCTTAGGTACCATTGATAACACCCTACACAACTGAAGGTGAATCATGGACACTCACCTTCTTCCTTTAGTTTCCATGTACCCTCAGCTGCACTTTTCTCCAATACTTGCTGTTTCATTTTCATGTGGTCCTGCAATAGAAGCTTTTTAATTTTTTTTTTAAATTTTTAATTTTTTTAATTAATTATACATGACATAGAATGCATTTATACCCTTTCATATATATCCCAAAGATGGGATATAATTTCTCATTTTTCTGAGTGTACATGTTGCAAAATCATATTGGTCATGAAGTCACATATATACATACAGTAATAATGTCTGTTTCATTCTACTATCTTTCCTAACCCCACATCCCCTCCTCTCACCTCCCATCACTTCCCTCTACCTAATCTAAGATAATACTCTTCTTCCCTAGTGCCCCCACCTTATTGTGAATTAGTCAAAATGGATCAAAGATTTAGCCACTAGAACAGAGACTCTGCACAAAATAGAAGAAAAAATATGCTCAAATCTTCACCACATCAGCCTAGGATCTGACTTTATTAACAAGATTCCTAAAGTGCAAGAAGTAAAATCAAGAATTAATAAATGGGATAGATTCACATTAAAAAGCTTTTTCTCAGCAAAGGAACCTATGGCGTGAGAAGATACCCTACAGATTAGGAGAAAATCTTCACAACATGCACCTCCAATAAAGCTTTAATATCTAGGAAATATAAAATACTCAAAAACTTAACATTAAAAAAATATTTAACCCAATCAATAAATGGGCTAAGGAACTGAACAGACACTTCACAGAAGAAGAAATATAATTGATCAACTAATATATTAAAAAGTGTTCAATGTCTCTAGCAATTAGAGAAATGCAAATCAAAACTACTCTTAGATTTTCTCTCACTCTATCAGAATGGCAATCATCAAAAATACAGGCAACAATAAATATTGGTGAGGATGTGGCAAAAAAAGGGAAATTCATACATTGCTGGTGGGATTGAAAATTGGTGCAACCACTATAGAAAGCAGTATGGAGATTCCTCAGAAAACTGGGAATCAACCACCATTTTACCCAGCTATCTCACTCCTTGGTTTATACTCAATGGATTAAAATCAGCATACTATGGTGATGCAGCCACATGGATGTCTATAGCAGCTCAATTCACAATAGCTAGACTATGGAACCAACCTATGTGTCCATCAATAGATATATGGATAAAGAAAATGTGATATATATATATATATATATATATATATATATATATATATATATATATTTTTTTTTTCAATGAAATATTACTCAGCTTTAAAGAAGAGTGAAATTATGGCATTTTCCAGTAAATGGTTAAAGTTGGAGAATATCATGCTAAGCAAAATAAGCCAAACCCACAAAAAAAAAGGGTGAATGTTTTCTCTTATAGAAGCCTTTTTGGTAAATATTTTAACATATAATATTATGCTTGGAAAAGAGCACTTGCTTGTTGATTTATCACAGCTGCTTGTCTCACTGCATATCAGGAGTTTTTGCCTTCTATAACATCCTTTTTCTTGGAACACACTAGGAATTGGAACAGAAATACTTTCTTTTATTTACTTTTTGTCACTGTTTTTCATGTAATCTTGTTAAAAGTGCCAGACACCAGAACTGTCTGAGAAGAGCACTTTAAGCTTGTCATCTCACACAGAGCTGAATTCTGGAAACTGGGTAATCAGAGCTTCTGTCTATTAGGAGAATTCTCTCACTGAACCATGGACAGCCCCATGGTCAGAGCTGTGACCTCAACAGAGTGTCCTAAGTGAGTTGATGAATGCTCTTTGCAGGGAAAATTTCTCGGAGTCTCCTGAAACCTCGAGATTGTACCTGAGAAGAGGAGCTGCCATCCTCAGAACTGATGTACTTGGAGGTGGAAAAAGAGGTAAGTGTGGAGGACCAGGTGTCTCTATAAATGCTTATGACAAAGAGATCAGTCCAAGGACCACTACTGGAGAGCAAGGCATTGTGCCCTGTATGTGAATAGGACACCCAGGCAGCTGATGTGGTTGAAGAACCCAGGCCCCTGGGTCTCTCTCTTCTCACAATGAGCTTGCTGGTAGAGCACATGGACATCATGTACTCTCTCTAGGGTATGTGGAGCCCTGCAGCAGCTGCCTAGACTGATACCTGGAACCATTTTCTCCACTGCATTTTCTCCTATGCTCAGGCTTCTGCTGTGATTCTGGGAAGATACAGTGTGAGGCTGACCCTCAGAACCTTTAGTCACTACAGCCCAAGGCCATCGGATGACTTCTTTTGACTTTCAGTTTGAGGACTGCTCCTTGAATACTTGTTGGCCTCTAAAGCTGGCCTTCCTCTTGGGCTCCCCTGGGAATCTGCAGCTTCTGTTTTGACAGCTACCTGCAGCAGTTTTCCTTCCACCTGACTGTGTAGGAGTTTCAGAACAGGAGCATTCCTCTACCAGGTAACCCTTAAGCCCCTGTCACCAGAGAGGGTGTGGGTAGGGAGTATAGCCTCCCTCTGTAGCAACTTCACCACCCTATCCTTCTCAGCACAGTGCAGAGAGGTGATCTCTGCAGTGTTATCTGAGACAAGCCATGTACAGAACATGTGATTGAGTGTCCAAATATAAAATATAAAATCTACCTCTGGTCCATGTGTTTGATTGAAGAATGGAACGGGCATAAAAATTACACTTTTACTAAAAAGGGTTCTGTTCATAGAAACCTATTTGTTAGGCCTAAGAGAAATTTCCTTACTGTGCATGCAAATGGATATCAAAACTGATGTTAACTCCTTCTTCCACCACAGCATGAGGAATGGTACTAGAACACTGGGTGTGTTTGTACCCACAGCCCATCTGTGTGCTCATGCCACCACCAACATCACTGTTCTGCTCATCCTTCTCAGCTTCCTTCTTCTGATTCTCCTCCTCCTCCTCCTCCCCCTCCTCCTCCTCCTCCTCCTCCTCCTCATCATCATCATCATCATTTCTATTACACTTATTTTGCTTCATCACACACTTCCTTTGTATTTCACCACAAAATGTTTACCAAACTTTAAACATATAATCATGAGTACTCTGTGCATCATAATGTTGCATCAAAGACATTTTAGTGGGGCTGGGGATGTGGCTCAAGCAGTATCGTGCTCGCCTGGCATGCACGTGGCCCAGGTTCGATCCTCAGCACCACATACAAACAAGGATGTTGTGTCCGCTGAAAACTGAAAAGTAAATATTAAAAAAATTTCTCTCTCTCTCTCTCTCTCTCTCTCTCTCTCTCTCTCTCTCTCTTAAAAAAGACATTTTAGTGATAAATTTATTCTAAGTAATAGTGCACATTTTTTTTAAAAAAAGATATTTTCTCATGATGTTCCCAAGCTACTTTTTTTGCAAAACAAAACTGGCATAAAATTTATGAGAATTACGTGATGAAATTCTAGATTATGGTAGAGGACTTCTGCAAATCCTTTTAGTCTCTCCTGGGGAAGTCTAGGCCCACTTCACAAAATATTTAGGTAGCTGTGTACATTTTTCAGATCTCCTCAGAGGAAGTACAGGGCTCCCATGACTGTGCCACTTAGACCTGGGATGTCTCTTTTCAATTAATAAGAATTTTGTTTTTTCTGCTGCTGTTGTTCTTATATCAGTCTCTGTAGGTTTTTTCCCCCACAGATTAGTATAAGCTTCCCTACTTCACAACAGTTAAAGTCCAGGAGAAGAGAGAATGATGGTGTCAAGTCTTTGAGTTGACCTAGGTCTTGGAATTCAGTCCTGGTTAAATCCTACAGAGCATGACCACAGCAGAGAATGTGAAGGCAGGGCTGCAAAGGAGGTCTCATGTGCTATTGTTGGTTCACTGATAATTCCATTATGGCTTCATTGTCACCAGAAATTGGCTCAGGCTGCAGGGGCTCTGTTGGTTCATGGACATACAAGGGCATCCAGTTATAGGTATTGTGCTCTTGCCTGCAAATGTGCCCCCTGTGTTCTGACCAAATGAGCCAAGTTGTACTGATAGCAAGGGGGAGCAAAAGGGCCTCCAAGCATAGAGTTGCCCCCTGTCATTGCCCAGCATGTGTAATGTAGAAGTGAGTCAAGGTGCTTGGCATGAATGTGACACTGGAAGTGTGTCCCTACACAGACAGGAGTTGTGGTCAAATTTGCAACCACAAGGGCTGTGGTGTGACCAGATGAGTCCAAGATACTGTCTTTGTAATGTTTTGAACAACCAAAAAAAAAATATTTTCTATAAAACAAAAAAAAGAAAGAAAGAAAGGTGGATCCAGACATGTCTCCTCATACACATTTCCTGGATATGAAAGTTTTTCTATTCAGAAGTGACTGACATGGTACTTGCTCCCACTTGCTATTTACAGTAAGTTCCCCAATAAATCAAAGTCTGTGCAAATCTAGAACTATCTTCCTCTTTTTTTTCCATTCTTATGCAATCTTGAGCCTAGGTCTCTTATACTGTGGCTGGAATGTTCTGGAAAACCACCACATTCACTGGTATCCTAAAACAAATTCAGACAATTACATGTGAAGTTGTGCAGCATCTCTGTAATTATGTGTTTAGTGCTTCCTCCATTTATTGATGATATATTGGCTAGAACAGCAAAAGATGACTTGACTAAAGCTTCCAAAGTAGATGGAGTTAAAACACGTGTCTTACTACATCTTTAGCTAACACATACAATGCAGAATATTAGTCAGGGAGACACACTGTGTTTGTGTGTTTGTGTGTGTGTGTTTGTGTGTTGTATTTGATATGGGAGTCTTGCTGTTTCCCAGGCTGACTTCGATCTTCTATGCTCAAGCAATTCTCCAGATTCAGCCTGTCAAGAATTGGGGTTTTAGGTTTCCCTGAACATGCTTGGCTGTATAACATATCTGAAAGGAAGTAACTTCATATGAGGATGGAAACGAGGCATGCTTAATCACTGAGACACATCCCCAGGCTTTTTATATTTTGTTTTGAATCAGAGTCTTGCCAAGTAACTTAGAGCCTCACTAATTTGCTGAGGCTGAAATTGGCTTGCTATCCTATTGTCTCAGGCTCATGAGCCACTGGAATTGCAAGTGTGAGCCACCATGCCCAGATAAAGGAAGGAATTGTGACAGCAATTCTTAATAACAGCAGAAAAAAAAATATTCTTAAAGAAACATAATCTGAGATGTACTGCTGTTTTCATGTGAAGCAAATTGTGTGATTGCAATATAAACTTCTGACTATCTGGATACCTCTCTGAACTACATTTCTGAAACGAACACTATTAATGACATTGCCAATGAGGAGTATCTATGAAGAGATGAGTGAAAAAAAAAGGAAAAGCATGAAAATAATATGTTTTTTTCCAAACAACAGTCATGTGGTTCCATGGTGAACTCCATATTGTCTGAAAATTCATTCTAATTTATCTATTTTATTTGTTGATCCACAAATATTTGTTTATCTTCATTTTTTGTGCATGTTCTTAGGTCCATGATAAAACTGACATGAAACTTGGAATACGGGAGAAATAAACCACTGAAAAATTGTTTCTTCCTGATGGTTGTCATGAAAATTTATGAAATGCTCTTTAGTCTCTGTATTTTCAAATTTATTTGGGATTTACTAATTCATATGGTTTATGCATTTTGACAATAGGATGAACACCATTCTTTTTTTGCAAGTATGATATAGAAAGTATACATTCTCGTGTTTCTCTCACTATTCGTGCAGTTAAAATGAAAATCTGCCCAGAATGCCCAGTAGCACCTGTATATGAACCCTGAAATGCAAGTCATAGAAGAGAAGGTAGGGAGATTGGATCCTTAGGTGCCACTTATCCAGAGGTGACCTGTATCCTTGTCTCTTTTTTTCCCTTGGCTAGGACTTCATGCAGTCCAGGGACTGATAGAGAACCCCCATGAAACAGGACAAGTTCAATATTCACTGATGCATCCTGAGGAAGGTGACTCCTCAGGCTCAGAACAGGATTGAGAAATCACATTTTGTTTCCTTTGTTTTACTACTGTTCATTTTCAAAACCCAGCTCCCAGGACATTCTGTCCCACTGACAGCAGTCACAATAGAGGGAAGTAGACCTGATCTTCTTCTTCTAAAAGTGCATTCCTAAGAGAATGGATTGAAGCTCCCTTGGTTCTATTCCTGTGTCTTCTTGATACTCAGTCTAGACATGTGCCCAGGTAAAGATGGGCTCGGCAATGAAAGTACACATTGTTTAACAAGAGAAAGAAGAAGGAACACTAGAGATGCAGTAGAATTAAGAAGGTTGTTGAGAGGAATGAGATTTGGACAGCACCTATCTGGATCACTTTTGAGCTTCTCCTCTCACCTCTCTACTGAAGACACAAGGATCTGATGCTAAAGAAAATGAAAAGACTGAAAACAGGATTGAGGGGTAGTCCACAACCAGATCCTATGTGAGAGAATGCCTGGTGTATACACAAAGTAAATGCTAGTAGTTGCACAGCTGTTATAAATTAATTTGAGATAGAAATGATAGCCTGCCCATGGAAAGTTAGAATTTGTATCCTGAACTCAACTTGGCAGATTACCTGCTAAAACACAAATATACAGATAGGATCTGAATAAGATGCAGAGTTTTATAAAATAATATTTGAATGCCTGGAATAGAGTCCAAACATCTTAATATATAATGGATTAAAAGAAACCTCAACATTCATGTGAAAGTTAAAAGGAGATGACAGAGGTGTGGGGTTTCTCTGACAAAGGCTTTAGACAGACATTGCAAAACCCATCCCAGAAATAAGGTCAAAAACACTTTTGAAGTGAATAAAAATCTAGAAAAATACAGGAAGGAAATTAAAGTTTAACGGCAAACTGAGTGAAAAGATTACAGATGGAAGCTCTCCTGGAAAATATGAAATGTAGAGTAGATAGATGCTAAACAGGAATCACTCAGAGAGATTCACAATATGATCTAATCAAGGAAGTGCATAGGAGGGAAAATGAAAAGAATCCTCCCCAAAGCAGAGGAAAACTTATCATAACCTGTGGAATAAACGTGAGCTATTAGGTAGGCAATGAGTGTCCTCAAAAAAGAATAAACAGGCAGTGTGTGTGTGTGTGTGTAAAATTCACATTATGTTTTTTCATATCCTTTCTCAATATTGTGGCCACTTTACAATGGCTTGACCTTTGTAATTTCTCAATTTTATTATGGTGAGAAGACAATTGGCATCTGATAGAAATCATGCTTCCAGTTTTCAATTCTTATCTTTTCCTAGGCTAGTTTCATGTGTATTGGACCTTGATTGAGGTTTGGGGAAGTTGAAGCCCCAGTAAGCTTTGTAATCATGAGGGCAAAAAACCTATATTCCATAGTGTATTAGGTTACTAAGCAATGGCATTCAGTAGCTTAGGTGTATTAAGTTACTTTTTGAATTGTATTTTTTATTTACAAGGGTTTGTCATGATGGTATTCCACTGTAATTTGAGGATCATATGTCTGAATATGAAATTATCCCTTTCATTATAACTAGGGCTCCTTCTAGGAATTTGGGTGCATACCATGGAACTCATATACATTGAGAATCCCTGAGAATGAGATTCTCACCCTCCAAACTTCTCTTTTATTGATGATAAAAGGAGCCATTTACATAACACCCATCCTAACCAGGAGAAGACTCACATACATTGACGTGAGGCACTTTTTATTTCACTGAGAACTGGAGGAATTGCATTTATAGGCATGGATTTGACCTTCTTTTTCTTTAGATGAAGGATTAGAAAGACCACATCACCAGAGCAGAGTAAGCTGTAACTGTCCCAAGAACTTAAAAACAAGGGCTACATTTTGTTTGTTATTTCACTATGGAACAAGAGGGGAGCTGAGAGAAGCTAAATTTCTAGTTCATTTTGCAGAAAGAAATCTCTGAACCGAGTTCACGAAACACCTTCAGAGCAAGACACAGCTTCTATGCTTTGCACAGGATTTAGTCTCACTTCTCATTCAACTTGGCCCACTGTGGTAATTGTAATTGCCTGCATATGAACAGCAGTAGTAATTAGCCTCATCCTCCAGCTGCAGCCCAGAGATGGTCAGAGAGGCTGTGGTGCCAGACTTGGAGCCAGAGAAGTGGTCAGGTGTTGGGGTTTGAGTGTGCAGAGTTTAGCTCCCTCAGGCCTGACATTTTGCAAGAGCTGTGGTTGTGATTTAGGTCAGCTGAGGCAAACCTCAGCTAGGAGGAGGAAAAGTTCTCTTCCCCTTATCGCAAGTCACAAGTTCTGCATGGTTTGGCCAAGAGGAAGAAGCTTCCTGCATACTTGTCCTGGGAACAGTACATTCTAAAGAAACTAATGCATCCTCAGGGGATTAGATAATGTCTACAAAGAACTTTAAGAGGGTACTTATCAAATAAACAGGAATGATCTGAATTTAGCTCTGTGTATCTGCTGAGGCATGATATTTGGGCAATGTGGGTAAAGTGTCATTGAAGAATTGCTTGCTTTGTTAGAAGAAGAATATAAAAGGAACTTGCAAATAAACCTCAGCATGCAGTTGCAATTGCTGCCTTTGCTCTGCATCCCCTGTGTCCTGGTTATTTCGCGACCCTTACCCAGGGACCCCAACGCTCTAGACGTTCACAGTCAGGGATCCCTGAGGGCCGACTACTAACACCATGAATCATGAGTTTATGGGTTGTTCCTGGATGACTTTGGAACCAGGACACATGATTATATCTCCCAATGTCAATGCTGGTTCCAGTACAGGAGATGGTGACTGACTGTCCAGGAGTTCCAGAGATGGAGGGAGGCTGAGTCAGAGTGGACTGGGCCCAGAAACCTGGAAAGAGGGAAACACACTCTAGGTTGAATCAATGCTTGGTATCCTAACCTGAGCATGAGGAGGGAAAACATCAACCCAGATGTTCCCAAGAACCCTTCTCAGCAAATGTCACACTTTTACCCTGATTGAGGAGGATAAGCAGAAGCAGAGTCTAGGCCATGGTGGAGGTGCCCCAGAGAACTCCCTCCTCAGACTCCAGCACTGAGCCTGACTCCCCCAGACTGCTTTTATCTCCTTGCTTGTCTCAGAGAGAGGAAGTATTCAATGCAAATCTGCTTTCTGCACCTGCCTCTCTCCTCAGCCATATCTGGCCTGTCCTGGATTTTGTACATTCCTGCAGCCCTCTGTTGAAGAGTTCAGCTCTGGGAATGAAAATTTCCTGCCTTAGATTTCTTGAGAATCAGAAACTTGAATTGAGTATTCTCAATTTCCCAGGGGAGTAAGATCTGTTGAACTCCATCATCTCTGTCAGCTCCTAGATCTTCAGTGTCTCTGGTGAGATATCACTGTATCTCTGTGAACCTCCAGGGCTGGGCCACCCCACAGTGCCCTCTGCTGGTGCCTATCCTCCGAGATCTCTTTAATGTTAGAAAACAATTCTGTTTTGTTTTTAATTGATTTTAATTTTATTTTATTGGTACTGGTTACTGAACCCCAGAAATTCAACCACAGAACCCCATCTGAAGCACTTTCTATATTTTATTTAGAGACAGGAACTTGCTAAGTGGCTTAGGACCTCATCATGTTGCTGAGGTTTGCTTTGAACTCATGATCCTGTGCCTCAGCCTCCAAGCTGCTGGGATTACAGGCATGCGACACCATGCCCCAAAAATATTTTATATTTTAAACTGACATTTTATATTATGGGGTACACGATGGTATTGTTACACATATATAAATTGATGAATGATTAAGTCAGGCTAATGAAAAAAATGCAATACCTCATTTTTTAAATTTTCAATATATTAGGTTTTATTTTATCTGTGTAGAAACCTTTACCATTTTTTAAAATTTATTTTTCCATACATGACAATAGTGAAATGTATTACACTCATTATTGCCTATTTACAGTACAAGTTTTCTTAACTCTTTATATAAAGTATGTTCATGACAAAATATGCCATTATACATGTACTCTTTTTTAATACATTACAATTCTTAATACACACATATACCACAATTTTTCATATCTCTGTTTGTATATAAGGTATATTGACACCAACTTCAAATGTTCTTACATAAATTTTGTATAATGATGACCATTACATCCCCCCATCCTTTCTATTCCCCTTCCTCCTCCCTTTACCTCCCACCCATCTTTCCTATCTAGAAATAATCTTCCTCCCATGCTCTCTCTTTGAGTCTCCCCCCTTATATCAGAAAAAATATTCGGCATTTGTTTTTTTGGGATTGGCTAACTTCACTTTGCATAATCTTTCCTAATACCATCCATTTACCTGCAAATGCCATGATTTTGTTCTTCTTTAGTACGGGTAATATTCCATTGTGTATGAATGCCACTTTTTTATCCATTCATCCACTGAAGGACATCTAGGTTGACTCTGAAGTTAAGCTATTGTGAATTATGCTGCTATAAACACTGATATGGCTATGTCCCTGTAGTATGCTGTTTTTAAGTCCTTTGAGTATAGATGGAGGAGAGGTATACTTAGGTCAAATGGTGGTTACATTCCTAGTTTTCCAAGGAATCTCCATACTGCTTTCAAATTTGGCTGCACCAATTTGTAGTCCCACAAGCAATGTAGGAGTGTACCTTTTTCCCCACATCTTCACCAACACTTGTTGATGTTTGTTTTCATAGTAGCTTCCATTCTTACTGGAGTGAGATGGTATCTTAGAGTAGTTATGATTTGCATTTCTCTGATTGCTACAAATGTTGAGCATTTTTCAAATATTAGTTTATTGATTGTATAGCCTCTTCTGAGAAGTGTCTGAAGCATGCACTGGAGAAAAGATAGCATCTTCAACAAATGGTGCTGGGAAAACTGGAAATCCATATGCAACAAAATGAAATTGAATCCCTATCTCTTAACATGCACAAAAGTTAACGTAAAATGGATCAAGGATCTAGGAATTAAACCAGAGACTATGTGTCTAATAGAAGAAAAAATAGGCCCTAATCTTCATCGCATGGGATTAGGCCCTACTTCCTTAACAAGAAGCTTATAGCTCAAGAATTAAAACCAAGAATCAACAAATGGGATGTATTCAAACTAAAAAGTTTTTTTTTTCTCAGCAAAAGAAACAATCTGTGAGGTGAATAGGGAGCCTACATCCTGGAAGCAAATTTTTACCCCTCACACATCAGATAGAGCACTAATCTCTAGAGTATATAAAGAACTCAACAAGCTAAGCACCAAAACAAAACAAAACAAATAATCCAATCAATAAATTGGCCAAGGACCTGAACAGACACTTACCATTGTTTTTAATTTATTTAGTTAATTTATTTTTAATTCTGCAATGCAAGTTATTGAACCCAGGGCCTCAGTGTGGTAGGTCAACACTACCACTGAGCTATATCCCTAGTCCTACTAGTGTTTTTAAATTTTTTTCATATGACTTCACTTATTTTCTTGTGTTATTTAAGTCTGAAGGAACTTGTTTAGTATTTTTTGAGCAAACCTGTATTGTTGAATTCTTCCAGCTTTTGATTTCTGGGAGTGTCTTAATTTTTTCTTTTTAATGGGGTTTTAAATTAATTAATGTATTTTCATTAGGTATATATGACAGCAGAATGCATTTTCATTCATTGTACATAACTTCTGCACAACTTTTCATTTCAGTGGTTGTACAATCAGGATACTACAGTAAGAGAAACATAGATAGTGCAATTGATGAGATGTCAGAGAAAAAAGTTCAGAATGTACATTACCTCATTTTGTAAATCAGCATTACTGAGTTGTACCTCACATAACAACAATTCAACCATTCCAAGTATATGCTACAACGTGCTTGACCATGTTCAGAGTTGTGCAACCACAAACACAATTAATTTCAGAGCATTTTCATCACAGAAAAAGGAAACTCCATGATGATTAGCAATCTTTCCAAATTTCTCTCTCTCTCAAAATCTTCATTCACTCTTCCTACCTGTGAAAGAAATCATTTATCCACTTTCCATTTTTATGTGATGCACTATTCTGAAATTTTAAAATGTGGCATGATCAACCACACTTATTTGAAGGATATAAAATATAAACAGCTAGAGGTGTTGAGCACTTTTTCATATATTTGTTGATCAATTGTATTTCTTCTTCTGTGAAGTATCTGTTCAGTTCTTTAGCCCATTTATCGATTGGGTTATTTGTTTTTTTCTTGTTAAGTTTTTTGAGTTCTTTATATATCCTTGAGATTAATGCTTTATCAAAGGTGTATGTGGTAAAAATTTTCTCCTAATCTGTAGGCTCTATCCTCACATTGTTTATTGTTTCATTCATTGAGAAGCAGTTTTTGCATTTAAATCCCAATTTATTGATTCTTGACTTTACTTCTTCTGCTTTAGGAGTGTTGTTAAGGAAGTCAATCCTAAGCTGACATCATGAAGATTTCGGACTACTTTTTATTCTATTAAGTGCAGGGTCTCTTTTCTAGTGCCTAAGTCTTGGATCCAGTTTGAGTTGATTTTTGTGCATGGTGAGCAACAGAAGTTTTATCATTTTGCACCATATGGATTTCATGTTTTTCCGGCAGCATTTGTTGAAGAGACTATCTTTTCTCAGGTAAATGTTTTTGGCACCTTTGTCTAGCATGACAAAACCGTATTTATGTGGGTTTGTCTTTGTCTCTTCTATTCTGTACCATTGGTCTACAATTCTATTTTGGTGCCAATAACATGCTTTTTCGTTACTATATCTCTGCAGTATAGTTTAAGGTCTGGTATTGTGTCATTTTTCTTGCTAAGAATTGCTTTAGCTCTTCTGAGTCTCTTATTTTTCCAAATAAATTTTATGATTGCTTTTCCTATTTCTATGAAGAGTGCTATTGAGATTTTAATAGGAATTGCATTAAGTCTGTATAAAACTTTTGGTACTATGGCCATTTTGACAATATTAACTTCTCAAGTATTCTTCAATTTCTGTTTTTAGGGTTGCGTAGTTTTCATTGTAGAAGTCTTTCACCTCTTCTGTTAGATTGATGCCCAAATATTTTACTTTTCTGAGGCTATTATAAATGGGATAGTTTTGCTAGTTGTTCTTTCAGTGGATTCACCACTGATATATAAGAATGCATTTTATTTATGGATGTTGATTTTATATCTTGCTACTTTGCTGAATTCATGTATTAGTTTTAGAAGTTTTCTGTTGGGATTTTTTGGATCTTTTAGATATGGAATCATGTCATTAGAAAACAGTGATAGTACCCTGATTCCCAAACCAGATAAAGACACCTCAATGAAAGAAAACTACAGACCAATATCCCTAATGAATTTAGATGCAAATATCCTCAATAAAATTTTGGCAAATTGGATAGGAAAACATATCAAAAAGATCATGCACCATGACCAAGTGGGATTCATCCCTGGGATGCAAAGCTGGTCCAATATACAGAAATCAATAAATGTAATTCACCACATAGACTTAAACAAAAAAACATATGATCATCTTGATGGATGCTGAAAAAGCATTCAACAAAATACAGCATCCCTTTATGTTCCAAACTCTAGAAAAATTAGAGATAATAGGAAACTACCTCAACATGGTAAAAGCTATCTATGATAAGCCTCAGGCTAGCATCATTCTAAATGGAGAAAAATTGAAGGCATTCCCCTTAAAATCTGGAACAAGAAAAGGGATGCCCTCTCTCACCACATCTATTAAACATAGTTCTTGAAAAACTTGCCAGAGCAATTAGATGAAAGAAATTAACGGAATAAATATAGGAAAAAATTACTTAAATTAGCACTATTTGCCAATGACTTGATCCTATACCTAGCAGACCCAAAAAATTCAACCAAGAAACTTCTAGAACTAGTAAATGAATTCAGCAGAGTGGCAGGATATAAAATCAAAAGCAATAAATCAAAGGCATTCCTGTATATCAGTGACAAATTCTCTGAAATGGAAATGAGGACAACTACTCCATTCACAATATCCCCCCAAAAAATAAAATACCTGGGAATCAACTTAACAAAAGAGGTGAAAGAGCTATACAATGAAAACTACAGAACCCTGAAGAAATAAATAGAAGAAGGCCTTAGAAGATGGAAGGATTTACCTTGCTCATGAATTGGTAGAATTAATATTATTAAGATGGCCATACTACCAAAAGCACTTTACAGATTCAATGCAATTCCCATCAAAATCCCAATGACATTCCTTGCAGAAATAGAAAAAGTAATCATGAAATTCATCTGGAAAAACAAGAGACCCAGAATAGCTAAAGTAATTCTAAGCAGGAAGAGTGAAATTGGTGGTATCGCAATTCCAAATTTTAAACTATACTATAGAGCATTAGTAACAAAAACAGCATGGTACTGGCACCAAAACAGGCTGGTAGACCAATGGTACAAAATAGAGGACACAGAGACAAATCCACAAAATTACAACTACTTTATATTTGGCAAAGGTGCTAAAAGCATGCAATGGAGAAAGGATAGCATCTTCAACAAATGGTGCTGGGAGAACTGGAAATCCATATGCAACAAAATGAAATTGAATCCCTTTCTCTCACCTTGCACAAAAGTCAACTCAAAATGGATCAAGGAGCTAGGAATCAGACCAGAGACTCTGCGTCTAATAGAAGATAAAGTTGGTCCTAATCTTCATCACGTGGGGGCAGGCCCCAAATTTCTTAATAAGACACGTATAGCACAAGAGTTAAAACCAAGAATCAACAAATGGGATGAATTCAAACTAAAAAGGTTTTTCTTAGCAAGAGAAATAATATGTGAGGTAAATAGGGAGCCTACATCCCGGGAACAAATTTTTACCCCTCAAACATCAGATAGAGCTCTAATCTCTAGAGTATACAAAGAACTCAAAAAGTTAAAAAACAAAAAAGAAAATAACCCAATCAACAAATGGGCCAAGGACTTGAACAGACACTTCTCAGAAGAGGATATACAATCAATCAACAAATAAATGAAAAAATATTCACCATCTCTAGCAATCATAGAAATGCAAATTAAAACTACTTTAAAATACCATCTCACTCCAAGAAGAATGGCAGCCATTATGAAGTCAAACAACAATAAGTGCTGGCGAGGATGCAGGGGAAAAAGGTACACTCATACATTGCAGGAAGTGTGAATCAGGCGGTATAGCGATACCAGACTTCAAACAATACTACAGAGCAATAGTAACAAAAACAGCATGGTACTGGTACCAAAACAGGCGGGTGGACCAATGGTACAGAATACAGGACACAGAAACCAATCCACAAAACTACAACTATCTGATATTTGATAAAGGGGCTAAAAGCATGCAATGGAGGAAAGATAGCATCTTCAACAAATGGTGCTGGGAAAACTGGAAATCCATATGCAACAAAATGAAACTGAATCCCTTTCTCTCGCCATGCACAAAAGTTAATTGAAAAATGGATCAAGGAGCTTGATATCAAATCAGAGACATGGCGTCTGGTAGAAGCAAAAGTTGGCTACGATCTACATTCGGTGGGGTCGGGCTCCAAATTCCTCAATAGGACACCCATAGCACAAAAGTTAATAACTAGAATCAACAAATGGGACTTACTCAAACTAAAAAGTTTTTTCTCAGCAAAAGAAACAATAAGAGAGGTAAATAGGGAGCCTACACCCTGGGAACAAATCTTTACTCCTCACACTTCAGATAGAGCCCTAATATCCAGAGTATACAAAGAACTCCAAAAATTAGACAATAAGAGAACAAACAACCCAATCAACAAATGGGCCAAGGACCTGAACAGACAATTCTCAGAGGAGGACATACAGTCAATCAACAAGTACATTAAAAAATGCTCACCATCTCTAGCTGTCAGAGAAATGCAAATCAAAACCACCCTAAGATACCATCTCACACTAGTAAGATTGGCAGCCATTATGAAGTCACACAACAACAAGTGCTGGCGAGGATGTGGGGAAAAGGGTACACTTGTACATTGCTGGGACTGCAAATTGGTGCAGCCAATTTGGAAAGCAGTACGGAGATTTCTTGGAAAGCTGGGAATGGAGCCACCATTTGACCCAGCTATTCCCCTTCTTGGTCTATTCCCTAATGACCTAAAAAGAGCATGCTACAGGGACACTGCTACATCGATGTTCATAGCAGCACAATTCACAATAGCAAGACTGTGGAACCAACCTAGATGCCCTTCAATAGATGAATGGATAAAAAAATGTGGCATTTATACATAATGGAGTATTACTCTGCATTAAAAAATGACAAAATCATAGAATTTGCAGGGAAATGGATGGCATTAGAGCAGATTATGCTAAGTGAAGCTAGCCAATCCCTAAAAAACAAATGCCAAATGTCTTCTTTGATATAAGGAGAGTAACGAAGAACAGAGTAGGGACGAAGAGCATGAGAAGAAGATTAACATTAAACAGGGATGAGAGGTGGGAGGGAAAGGGAGAGAGAAGGGAAATTGCATGGAAATGGAAGGAGACCCTCAGGGTTATACAAAAGTACATACAAGAGGAAGTGAGGGGAAAGGGAAAAATAATACAAGGGGGGAGACATGAATGACAGTAGAGGGGGTAGAGAGAGATGAGGGGAGGGGAGGGGAGGGGGGATAGTAGAGGATAGGAAAGGCAGCAGAACACAACAGACACTAGTATGGCAATATGTAAATCAATGGATGTGTAACTGATGTAATTCTGCAATCTGTATATGGGGTAAAAATGGGACTTCATAACCCACTTGAATCAAAGTGTGAAATATGATATATCAAGAAATTTGTAATGTTTTGAACAACCAACAATAAAAAATTAAGAAAAAAATACATTGCTGGTTGGACTGCAAATTGGTGCAGCCAATTTGGAAAGCAGTATGGAGATTCCTGGGAAAGCTGGGAATGGAACCACCATTTGACCAAGCTATTCCCCTTCTCAGACAATACCTAAAAGACCTAAGAAGAGCATACTACAGGGACACAGCCACACCAATGTTTATAGCAGCACAATTCACAATAGCTAGAATGTGGAACCAACCTAGATGCTCTTCAATAGATGAATAGATTAAAAAAATGTGGCATTTATACACAATGGAATATTACTCAGCACTAAAAAATAATAAAATCATGGCATTTGCAGGCAAATGGATGGCATTAGAGCAGATTATGCTAAGTGAATTAGCCAATCCCTAAAAAACAAATGCCGAATGTCTTCTCTGAAATAAGGGAGGTGACGCAAAATGGGATAGGGAGGAAGAGCATGAGAAGAAGACTACCACTAGATAGGGAAGAGAGGTGGGAGGAAAAAAGAGGGAGAAGGGGAGTTGCACAGAAGATGGAAGGAGTACCTCCTTGTTATACAGATTACATATATGATGTTGTAATAAGAAAAAGAAAAAAAAGTGTGTCACATTAGATTGGATAGAGAGAAAGGATGGGAGAGGAGAGGAGGAGTAGGAAGGATAGGAAGAGCAGCAGAATAGAATAAGCAATATGATTGATGTATGTACATTCCATGTATGTATTATATATCAAAATGTATTCTACTGTCATGTATGACTAAAAAAAATAAATAAAATTTTTTTTAATAATTGAAGTGAAATAAAAAAGAAAAAAATCAGAAAAAAAGAAAAGAGTGATAGTTTCTTTCTTTACCTATTTGTATACCTTTAATTTCTTTCTTTTGTCTAATTGGTTTGGCTAGAATTTCAAGGATTGTGTTGAATAGAAATAGTGGAAGAGTACATCCTTATTTGTTCCAGTTTTTAAGAGGAATTCTTTCAATGTTTCTCTATTTAATGATATTGGACTTGCAAATCAAAACCAAATTAATATTTCCTCTCCCTCCTGTCAGAGTGGCAATCATCAAGAATAAAGGCAACAAGAAATGTTGGCAAGGATGTGGGGAAAAAGGTACACTCACATTGCTGGTGGGACTACAAAGTGGTGCAAATACTATGGAAAGTAGTATGGAGATTCCTCAGGAAAACTTGGAATGGAAACACTGTTTGACAAGCTATTTTACTACTCCTTTATACCCAAAGGACTTAAAATCATTATTCTACAATAATGCTGCCATGTTAATGTTTATATCAGTTCAATTCACAGTACCTAAACTATGGAACCAACCTAGGAAACTTTCAATAGATGAATGGATAAAGAAATGCGGTATATTTGTTCAATGGAATATTACTCAACTTTAAAGAAGAGTGAAATTATGGTCTTTGACAGTAATTGGATGGAGTTGGAGAATGTCATGCTAAGAGAATTAAGCCAATCCCCAAAATCCAAATGAAAAATGTTTTCTGTAATATTCGGGTGCTAATTCATGTGTGTGTGTGTGTGTGTGTGTGTGTGTGTGTGTGTGTGTATATATATATATATATATATATATATATATAGAGAGAGAGAGAGAGAGAGAGAGAGAGAGAGATGATGGCATGACCAATATGATTCCACAACATGTACACTGAGAAAAATGAAAAATTATATCCTATTTATTTGATATATCAAATTGCATAAATGTATTCTACTGTCATGTAGAAATAACTAAAAGAAATTAAAAAATTTAAAAATCAGCACATGTGTGACTAATTGTTCTCCATTCATTTTCTTTTCTTTTCTTTTATTTATTTATTTTTTAAATACATGACAGTAGTGGAATGCATTACACTCATTATTACCCATATACAGAACAATTTTTTGTAACTCTGTATAAAGTATATCCATGCCAAATTATGCCATTATACTTGTACTCTTTTTTTCCCACAATGAGGATGACCTTCTCCAATAGAGGAGGAGTGATCTTCGGTCAAGGATATACCAGTAGCTGAGCTCCCCTACTAGAACTTCCAAACAAGCTCTCCATTCATTTTTCTGAAAGTACTTTTAAAATTGATTTCTGTGTTTTTCATAGCCTCTGGTTCAGAGTTATTTAATTTCCTACATAAAAATATCATTGATGCTTTCAGATTTCATTTAGAGTGCATTAAGCTCACACTATCTTTTCAGACTGAATCCAGCAAATAAAGCTCACACAGTATTTATGGAAGATATTTGTGGTCACCTAGGAAAACAAATCACAGAAACAGACTGAAGGAACCATCAGCACAGTAAAAACACCAAAATAGCAGAGAGTTTTCTACATCTACATTGAATCCCAGGCCTGCTCTTAAAGTTCCTGGGACCTGAACAGGACACCAACCTGTGGACAGAAAGATTCCAGAATAAGCCCCACTCTTGTGTCTCCAAGAGGAAAAAGGGAATTCCTTATGCTCTGACAAACTTTAGCATGTGCACATTTTTTCTTCTCCATTCTACTTGATCCTGCCCTGGGAAATTCTTCTGTGGTCCCAGAAGAGGCAGTGGAAACCATGGGGCTTTCCTTTTTCATTTGAAGAGCTGATTCCCCAAGACAGGGTCACATAATTCTACTACTTTTGTTACTGTGTCTTCTTAGAACTTGGTGTGGCCTTGTCCTTTGTCACAGAAATGCAGGGAACCTGAATTCCCGGTTTTGTTGCCAGAAGACCAGAAAGGAAGGCCTGAGGAGCCATTCAGAATGGGAAGGTTGTGGAAAGGAATGAGTTGGGAAAAATCCCCCTGCAATTCAGGCTCAATTCTTAGATACCCTTGCAACAATATGATCCCAGGGAGGGAAGAATGCAATGTCAAAACAACATGATTTAGTCAAAATGGTCATATAGTCAGCTAAAACAAAAATATCAATTTAGAATTTTAAAGAGTCTCATCATACCATAACATATAATTATACATATCCTGTAAAAAGGCAAGACCACTAGGCCCAGGAAAGTCTCAACTGATGTGAGGACAATGAACATATGTTGTATGGATCAAATGAGACAGGAGTATCATAATTGAGAATATATTCCAAAGACTCCACACCAACCTTTAAAAAATGATAGTAGAAATAATGTCAAAGTACATGGAATGGGTGGAGAGAGACAATGTTTTCTTTTCCTTTATTTTTGCATTACAATTCTTAATATACCATTATACCAGAATTTATCATATCTCTGATTATAGATGATGTATATTGACACGAAATTCACATCTTCATACATGTATGAGAGAGACAATGTTATAGCAAGGAACCAGGAGATAGAGTAAACCACAAAGCAACAGCAGCAGAGGGGAAACCTGTTAGAGAGATTAAAAGAAGATTGATATCGAAGAACAAAAGAGTACTGATCTACAAGTCATAGCAAATAATCTGTCCCCTCATATAAAACACAGAGGGGGAAAGTTGTAATTTGTTATTATTTTAATCAAAAAGGACTTCTTTGTTCAGGTCTTGCATGTAAGAAGCTTGCACGTTGTCACACAGACTAATAAGCAAAGGCCACATACACCAAATTCAACAAGTCCTGTGAGATGGACCAGAGATCAGTGATCACCTCACAGCTGATCCACCTATCACTTTGCAGGATACACTCTATTCTCTAGGTGACAACTATAGAGACCTTGACAGCATTAGTTGCTCATGGAGAACCAATAGAAGAAAACTTATTGGCCTGTTTCTGTATTCAGATTTAATCAGATTCCTGTTCTATTCTCCTTACCTACAGGAGCCCCTGTCCCCACTACTTAGCCCTCTGTCTCTGCCCATACACTCTTATCTCTGATCCAGCCTTTAAGATTTCCTTTATGTGCTTTTATATTCTAAGGATTCCTGGGCCCTTCCTGTCTTAACCCATGACTCAGGCTCATATCTGAGTCTCGATGTGCATGACTTTATCATCAAAGGCATAGCTGCTTCCCTGTGTTAGTGGCCAGAAAAGTGCCCCAAAATCTTTCCTAAATGAGATCCTCTTATGAAGTATCCTCATCAGTCTTTGTCATTTTTTCCAGTGCACTGATTAAAATTAATCTTTTAAAAATATTTCATTGTTCTATATGCATGCCCCAATACTTGAAGAAAGAAGACTTGGTTCATCTTGATCCATTCCATGTTCTGAACCCATACTTGGATCATCAGGAATAACTGGTGATGGATACCAGAGAAAGGAGGGAGGAGCTGAGATGTTTGCCTGTGCAAGGGTCTAACAGGACTTATTTGATTTGGTATATGTGGCCTTTGATTATTAGTCTGAGTGACAATGTGCAAGCATCTACTCCACAGACTAGGTCTCTAATGGCCACTTTCTCCAACCCAGTCCCATAGTAGGAAACACATATCAGTGAAGGTCTGTGCCACTCTCCTGTGTCCCAAATCAATGCCAACCTGTCTTCTGCTCTTACTCTCTGCTTCACTTTCTCCTGCTCTAGAACTTACTGGAGGGATTTAAGCCTGTCCATTGTCTCAGACAAGTGTAAAGGAATGGAACAAGCTTTGGATGTCTTTAGGTTCTGTAAACTAGGTAGAATCAGTTACTGTGTCTCACCTTTTGGGAAACAAGTCTATGTTTATTCACTTGTTTAAAGAATTCTTGGCTATATTTTTTATGTATAAATGTACTCAGTTACCCATTTTAAGAGGAGTCCTAGGTAGAAATTGGTTTGGGGTCACCATTGTAATCATGAACTGTTGGCAAGCACAGAGGGAGAAAAGGTATACACACACAACATATCTTCCTTCTTGAGCAAAAGGATCCTTTGGAAAAAAAAAAAAAACTTATTCTATTGAGAGACACAGGGCCATCCTGGACAAATGTTCAGGTGTCTGAGGGAAGAGGTAATCCTGGCTAAGAACACAGTTGCAACTAAAATTCTGTCCGGTATACCTCACTTGACTTTGATGACAAAAGTTTAAGACTTAAAGGAAGACAGCATCTTTCAGTTTGTCCTCATTTCCTCAGTAATGTCCTCAGAATTTCTCAGTGGTTGTTACTTCACCAACAGATGTGCTCATGAAGAGCAAAAGCAGAGATGTTGACTGAGTAATTCCATGCAGGTCAGTACAGGGAATAATATGGAAATAATATGGGAATAGGAGGTACCAAGGTTGAGGATTTCCCTCAGAACTACTGGCACTGGACCAAATGGGCATCTTCATAGTGTCCTGTCCCTAATGTAAGAATTTACAAAGAGTTACATATTCAGGTAAAATATCGTACACCAAAGAAGAAATTATTATTGGCCTTAGACAATGAGTAGGAAATTTTGTTTCCTTTTACACTTCATGGTTGAACAAAAGAGGAACTGAGAGATAATTGGATTCTCATGGCCCTGTTGCCTGAAGCTGTCTCTGTGCAGGGCTGAAGAAGAAACTTCTGAGTGAATAGGAACATGTGAGCTCAAGTCACATTTTGCACCCATTCCCCATGAACTTGGAGCACTGTGTAAATTGCTGCTGCTTGTTTATGAGCAGCAATAATAATAAGCCTCATCCTCAGCCTGAAGGCTAGAAATAGTCAGAGAGGCTGAATTGCCAGACTGGGAGCCAGAGGAGTGATCAGGTACACTGGAGGGATGATTAGTGGCTCCATAAATCAGGGTTTTGGGAGATGCTCCTGGGAGATTTCGATACCAGGAGACATTATTACAAATCTCAATATCATTGCTGGTTCCAGTGCAGGAGATAGTGTCTGGCTGTTCTATAGACCCAGAGGCTGATGGAGGTTGAGTCAGAGCAGACTGGGACCAGGAACCTGAAAATATAGAAAAACACACTCTGTTTTTTTTATTGCTGATCCTAGATGAACCAGAGCTGGGGAAGATACATTAGTCCTGATGTTCCTGTGGCCCTTCCCTAGGGCATCACCTGTGCCCTGAGTGAGGAGGGTAAGGACAAGCAGAGCCCAGGCCATGGTGGTGATGCCCGAAGAGTCTGCCTCCTGAGCCCCAACACTGGGCCTGGTTCCACAGACCTCTCTTATCCCCTCCCATGACTCAGAGGAGGGAGGGGCTTCCATGCAAATCTAGCACCTGCCTCTCCTCCCCCAACACTTAGACACCTTGGATTCTGGATACCTCTGCCTTACTGGTCAAAAAGCTTAGCTGAGGTGATTAAAATTGTTTGATGTGCATTTATTTTCTCAATCAGGATAGACTGAGCTTGTGGCAGTGCTGAGGAATTAGAGCCCCTTTGGGATGTCCCTAACCTTCCAGTAGTGGAGGTTCTGTGAATGTCACATAAAGATTCCCAGGACTTCAGTGTGCTGTGTGAGATATCCTGAGAACATAGTATCAGGATGGTGGATAGATCCATTCTCTCCCCTTCTCAGGAAGAGATATGGCTGGGAGAACCACACATGCTCCTCAATCTGCTCAAGTTCTCTTGGCCCTTTCAGTTAGGATGTATGTTTAAATATTGCTGAGTCCTCTGCCTTGGGATAAAATTTGGGGCTGTATTTGATGATGAGACCTGTTGTTATTGATAAGTCTTCTTGAAAATAGTGCATTGTAGTTCAACATGTTTAGGATTGGCACCCTACTTCTTTAGAGATAATAAGGGGAAGCACCTGTTTGAACCACATTACTATTCATGGTAAACTACAGTTTCTGCTCTTCTTACTCCAGATTCTCACTGCCCACTGCTGGACTCACATGGAGGGTATAAGACTCCTGGAAAGGAAGGGGAAAGCAACGGGATAATCTGCTGTGCTTCCTGTCCTCAGTCCCACCCCATCTCCCAATCTCTAGCTCCTTACTTGCCCCCAGTGCCTTCTAGTCTACCCCATGTGCCTCTTCCTTTTTTTTTCATTGTTTTATTGGTGCATTATAGTTGTACATAACGATGGGATTTGTTCTTATATATTTGCACATGCACAAATATAAATTAACTTGGCCATTATTATTCCCCAACACTTCCTACCTTCCTCCTCTCCTCCCACCTCTTGTCCTTTTCCTCTACTGATCCACCTTGGCTTTCCATTACATCCCCTCAGCCCACCACCCTAACTTGTTTTCCTTATTTCCTCTCCAGCTTCTTTGTGTTAGAGAAAACATATAACTTTGACCTTCTAAATTTGGTTTATTTCATTTTACAGGACAGTCTCTACTTCCATCGACTTTTCTACAATGGACATATTTTCATTTCCTATGGCTGAATAAAGTTCTATTGTGTATATATAGCACATTTGCTTCATTCATGCACCTGTTGATTGACACCAAGGCTGGTTCCTTAGTTTGGCTATTGTAAATTGTGCTGCTGTAAATATGGGTATGCATGTATCAGTATAATATTATGAATTTAATTCCTTAAGATAAATACTGAGGAGTGGCATAGTGGGATCTTATGATGGTTCCATGCCTAGTCTTTTGAGGAATTACCGTACTGATTTCTATTCTAGTTGTACTTATTTAACATCCCACTAACAGAGTAAAATGTACTTTTTCTCCACATCCTCTCCAGCATTTATTATTTGTATTCTTGATGATTGCCATTCTGATTGATGTAAGATGAAATTTCAGTGTAGCTATGATTTTTATTTCCCTAATCAGTAATTATTTTAAACAATTTTTTCACATATTTGTTGACCATTTCTTTTTTTAGAAGTGTCTGTTTGTTTGATTGCCCATTTATCCCATTGAATAATCTGATTTTTTGATTTTAAAGATTTTTGAGTTCTTTATGTAGTCTACTTATTAATCCTCTCTCAGAATAGTAGCTAACAAAACTTTCTTTCTTTTTTTATTAATACATTTTTATTATTAGTTGTTCAAAACATTACAAAGCTCTTGACATATCATATTTCATACATTTGATTCAAGCAGATTATGAACTCCTGTTTTTACCTTGTATACAGATTGCAGAATCACATCGGTTACACATCCATGTTTTTACATACTGCCAAACTATTATATGTTGTATTCTGCTGCCCTTCCTATCCTCTACTATCCCCCCTCCCCTCCCCTCCCCTCCCCTTCCATCTTCTCTCTTAACCCCATCTACTGTAATTCATTTCTCTCTCATTTTTTCCCCTTTCCTCTCACTTGCTCTTATATGTAATTTTGTATAAAAATGAGGTTCTCCTTCCATTACCATGCAATTTCCCCTCTCTCTCCCTTTACCTCCCACCTCTCGTCCCTGTTTAATCATGATTTTCTTCTCATGCTCTTTCTCCCTGCTCTGTTCTTAGTTGCCCTCTTTATGTCAAAGAAGACATTTGGCATTTGTTTTTTAGGGATTGGCTAGCTTCACTTAGCATAATCTGCTCTAATGCCATCCATTTGCCTGCAAATGCCATGGTTTTGTCATTTTTTAGTGCTGAGTAATACTCCATTGTGTATAAATGCCACATTTTTTAATCCATCCATCTATTGAAGAGCATCTAGGTTGGTTCCACATTCCAGTTATTGTGAATTGTGCTTCTATAAACATTGGTGTGGCTCTGTCCCTGTAGTATGCTCTTCTTAGGTCTCTTAGGTATAGTCCAAGAAGGGGAATAGCTGGGTCAAATGGTGGTTCCATTCCCAGCTTTCCCAGGAATCTCCATACTGCTTTCCAAATTGGCCACACCAATTTGCAGACCCACCAGCAATGTACAAGCATACCCTTTTCCCCACATCCTAGCCAGCACTTGTTGTTGTTTGACTTCATAATGGCTGCCAATCTTACTGGAGTGAGATGGTATCTTAAGGTAGTTTTGATTTGCATTTCTCTGACTGCTAGAGATGGTGAGCTTTTTTTCATGTACTTGTTGATTGATTGTATGTCCTCCTCTGAGAAATGTTTGTTCATGTCCTTGGCCCATTTTTTGATTGGGTTATTTTTTCCTTATTTTTTAACTTTTTGAGTTCTTTGTATACTCTGCATAATAGGGCTCTATCTGAAGTGTGAGGAGTAAAAATTTGTTCCCAGGATGTAGGCTCCCTATTTACCTCTCTTATTGTTTCTCTTGCTGAGAAAAAACTTTTTATTTTGAGTAAGTCCCATTTGTTGATTCTTGTTTTTAACTCTTGTGCTATGGGTGTCCTATTAAGGAATTTTGAGCCCGACCCACACAATATGTAGATTGGAGCCAACTTTTTCTTCTATCAGATGCAGAGTCTGTAGGTTTTCTCTTCACAATCTGAATTGTTTCCCTTACTGTGCAGAAGCTTTTAAAGTTGGTGTCATCCCATTTATTAACTCTTGGCATTATTTCCTGAGCTTTAGGGATTCTATTAACAAAGTCATTGCCTGTGACTAATAACTGGAGTGTTGATCTTATGTTTTTTCTAGTGTTTGCAAAGATTCTGCTCTAATTCCTATATCTTTATTCTCTTGAGTTCATTTTTATGCAGGATAATTCTAGTTTCAATCTTCTTTTTTTTTATTGGTTGTTCAAAACATTATAAAGCTCTTGGCATATCATATTTCATACATTAGATTCAAGTTGGTTATGAACTCCCAATTTTACCCCAAATACAGATTGCAGAATCACATCAGTTACACATCCACATTTTTACATAATGCCCTATTAGTAACTGTTGTATTCTGCTACCTTTCCTAGTTTCAATCTTCAACATATGGATAACCAGTATTTTTAGCATCATTTGTTAAAAAGGCTGTCTGGTTTTTTTTATTTTATCAAGGACCTACAGTGTGTGTCTGTGCCTTCTTTTTTGTACCATTGGTCTATGTGTCTGTTTTATGCCAGTACCATGCAGTTTTTTTTAGTATAACTCTGTAATAGAATTTGAATTAAGGTGGTGTGATGTCTACCAACAGCATTGTGTTGTGATGCCTGGTGACATACTGCTTAGAACTGCTTTGGCTATTCTGGGTCTTTTTCCAAATGAATTTTAGAACTATTTTTTCTAGTTCTTTGAATAATGTAATTGGAATTTTGCTGGGAATTACTTTGAACCTGCATATTGCTTTTGGTAATGTAGGTGCCTTTTCCTTTGTCCTCTGACTTCCTTCAGGATGGAATGTGTCTTCTGCCTCACCAGGTGCCCATATCCACACTCTCAGGATTCTTTGCTTGCCTCAGGAAAGTTTGTCTCAAGTGAGTGATCCTGCACCATATATGGACTCAGGTTTTTAAAAATGTAACCATTGAAATCATTACATTTTTATCTGGTCATAAAACTGAATGAGACAAAAGTGGATCAGGAGAAGATGATCAACTTTTCAAATAAGTTCAAAGAAAGAATTGTGTGACAAAGAGTGTGCTCACTGAGGATTAGGAATGCCTCTGGGAAGACAGAATGTGAATTCTGGAGAAGAAACTGGGGTCCAGATTGCTGTAGAGGACCCTCCCATGGAACTTACATCAGGGTATGTTTGCTTGTCCACAGGTCACAAGTCCCATTTTCCTCTAAACTCTGTGCTTTAGGAGACCACCTCAATTCACAGATGTGCATCTTCCTAAGGTAAGATCGCCTCCTCCTTCCTCCTTCTAGAGGAAGATGCTTAGTCTAGCAGGTTTTTTCAAGAAAGAGTTGAATTGGGGTTACACAGTGATCAAGCCTGACTGCTCTTTGACAGAATGGAAAGAAGAATGTTCCTTCATAGCCTGCCATAGTGGCACATTCCTATAATTCCAGCTGCTTGGAGGCTGAGGCAGGAGGACGGTGAGTATAAAGCCTCCGTCAGTAACTTAGCAAGGCCCTAAGCAACTCAGCAAGGTCCTGGGTCTAAATAAAATATTTTCTGAAAAATGGCTGGGATGTGTCTCAGTTGTTAAGTGAGCCTGGGTTCAGTCTCTGGTACAAAAAAAAATATCTTTAGGCATTTTTTAGAGCACAATCATTATGAACAATCACTTTAATGTCATTGTTCACACTACATCCACATGACAAACATGTTCATTAGCATAAAGAGAGGTGATTGAAAAGGTGGCAAAAGATGGCCTCTCAGCATGGGTAGAAGGAATGTGTGTTTGGAGCAAAAGATTGTTTGGGAACTGAGATTAGGGATTGTGTGTGTTTCCAACATTATGAGATACACTCTTTGAGGAGTTAATTTAAATTATAATGCCTGTTATTTTAGATATTAATAAAATAGTAGTGTGTTGTTGACCTTCTCAGAAACCTTTAGATGAACCCATAAAGCCAGCATCCTGTATCATTGTTGCCTGAGATCACTGTGTATAGTTTCCTGGGAAAATTCCTGGTTGCCTGGCTCTTCCTGAAAGAAGCAAATTCTGATTCTCATGCCTGTTTCATTGTACTATGTCATATTGCCACTGTGAACATATTCAGGGTACCCATGCTGAAGGAGCCACTGTTTCACTTAAAGTGGTTGTGGAATTTTTTTCATCCAATAATCCATGACATAGAAATAATAAGCATGAGTTCCCATAAAGGATGACATAATGACCATTGCATAAAACATGATTAATAACTGATGAACCTAATCAAAACAATCAAAACATACAAATACTTTCCCAGAACATAGTGTTGATGAAAAGTCAATATGTTTGTTCCTTGTACAGTAGCAATGACATAAAGGACAAAATATGCACATGAGATGCAATGGGAAATGAGTGGTCCCTAATCTTGAAAATCTAAAGACCATGAATTATCATTGCTCTGATATGCCAAGTTCCTATGGCATTTAATGGTAAAGTCCTGTGAATATTTTGATAGTTAATATTTTTCAAATTACCTCTATTATTAGTGACCTTTTTGTTGTCTCATCTAAGTATTTATGAAGAAATGTTGGTGAACCTGTACTATGTTACAGTCAGGCAAGATAAATTAGATCTACTGTTCTATAGCACTGTAGGGTGAATTTTAATCAAGATGATGTAGTATATTTTAAATGATTTCATCATTACATTATAGTCATTTGTAATAGTGGGGTTCACTTAGACATATTTTCTTCCATTTTAATCCATGGTACATACCCTTTCCCTCACTTTCTTCATCTACATTAACCTTTTTCTCTACACTATTGGTGTTTATTCTGTATACTTATTACTTTTTTTAAATTGGTGCATTATAGATATACATAAAAGTGGCATTCATCATTATGTATTCATCTGTGCACATAGCAGAGTTGGGTCAATTGCACCCTGTAGATGCTTCCCTTCCCCACCCCTCTTACTTTTCTTTCTATTTCCTTCTTCTACTCCCATGTTCTCTTTTATATTTTCATGAAATCTTCTCATTTTTATTCTTTATTTCTCTTTAGCTTCTGCTTATGAAATAAAATAGTTGACCCTTGTCTTTCCCAGTCTGGCTCATTCAACTTGGTATCATGTTCTCAAGTCTTGTCAATTTACCAGCAATTGACATTATGTCATTCTTCTTTATGGCTGAATAAATCTATGTACTGCATATATACCACATTGTCTTCATTCATTCATCTGTCAAGGAGCACCTGGGCTTGTTCCATAACTTTACTATGTGAATTGCCCTGCTATAAACTTTGGTATGCATGTATCACTATACTATGGTGATTTTACTTCATTTGGAGAAACATCCAGGTATGGAATAACTGTGTTATTTGGTGTTTCCATTCCTTATCTCTTAAGAAATCTTCATACTGCCTTCCAAAATTGTTGTACTAATTTGCTGTCCCACCAAAAATGTTTAAGTGTAATTTCCCCCCACATCCTCAGCAACATTGATGATATGATTTCTTGATGATTGACATTCTAATTGAAGATAAATAAAATCTCAGTGTAGTTTTGATTTTTATTTCTCTGCTTCTTAAGAACACTGAACATTTTTTCATACATTTGTTTGGCCATTTGTACTACCTCCTTTGAGAAAACTTTCTTTAGTTCCTTTGCACTTTCATTGCTTATAGTATTTTTTGGTGATAAGTTTTTTAGATAATTTGTAAATTTTAGATATAAAACTCTTTTCAGAAGAGTTCCTGACTGCCGCAATCTGGATGGGCACAATTCAGGAGCCACTTGTCAAAAGAAACAAACTTTATTTTTAGAACACACACACCAAACCACACAGCTCCTCAGGAAAAACCATCAGAGCCCAACTGCCACCACTGGCTTCCCACAAGCCTCTCAACCTCCCCCACTCCTCCTGCTCTTGAGGCTGATTGGCTGGGTCGCGTGGGCAGAGCCAAAAACTCCCCCAATGAGCAGCTCCGTGGTCTGAAAGGGCGGGGAAACAGCCCAATGAGCATCACCATAGAGGAGCCAAACAGGTGGCAGCTAGAAGTTTGCTGGGGCCGCTGTAAGCCAATCATCAGCTGGCAGCTGGAAGTTTGCTGGCAGCTGGAAGTTTGCTGGGGCCCCTTTGGCTGTGGCTCTAAACACCTGACCAACATTTTCCCCAATTCTGTAGGCTTTTTCTTTAAACTTTTTATTGTTTTCTTTACTGTGGAATATAAAAGGTCCCATAGAGACATGTTCATATAGATACAATCATCTGATCCTTTCCAGAATTGACAAAAACACACATTGCAGTAAAGGTAGTCTTCTTAAAAATTGTGCTACTGGGCTGGGATGTAGCTCAGCTGCAAAGCGTCTGCCTTGCATTCGCAATGCCCTGGGTTCGACCCCCAATTCCCCCCCAAAAAAAAGACAAAAAAAAGAACCCCACCAAAAAAAAAGATTAAAAAAAACCTTTAAAAAATTGTGCTAGGAAGACTGTATATTCATATACAGAAGGATGAAACTAGATCCCTGTCTCTCACTCTGAACATATTTTCTTCTAACTCAAGTGAATCAAATATGTAGGTATTAGACCAGAAACTCTCTAACTTGTAGAAGAAAACATAATGTCAACATTGGATTATATTGGCACAGGAACATACTTCCTTAATAGGACTCTTAAAAGTTAAGAAATAAAACTAAGAATCATCAAGTGGGATAAATTTATGTGGACTGTATTTTTGAAAAATGTAGTGGAAAGGATTTTGAATGTTTTTATCCCATGCAAATACTGAATATTCAAGAATATAAATATGCTTCTCCTGATTTGAACAAAATTCATACATAGACCAGTTTTGAAATCTTGCAGAAGTTTGGTATCAAATATGCAAAATTTTTATGTCTCAACAAAAACAATACATTGAGACATTATAAGAAATCTGATCTATGTATATGTGTATGCATACGCATTTATTTGAATGCATACTGTATAATCATTTGAAAAACCACAGAAAATTTGCTCTTGCAGTTTGAGTCTCTACATACACAAGATACAAGTGCTAGAATACCTGCACAAATATCATATTGGAAGGGTCATGCTCTCTGAACATGTTGCTACTGCTATTCTTTGTAATGCTCCCTATTATAAATTAGTAAGTACATTATCGTGAGGAACCTGCCATCCCCCTTAAGAGCAGAAACACTAAAATGGGCCTTGAGCAATCCCTACCCTTTCTGCTCATGCAGATATTTGATAAAGAATCCATATTCATGCAACTAGAGTCAGGGAGCAAGTGTAAACTCAGATGCCTGAAAAAAAGGACACAGTGCCCTCTCCACCTCCTGCTGGTTGTCACCACAGGAACATATGCTATGAACAAATAAAGCCTCAGATCAAGCTTGCAAACAGACCTGGACACTAAGAACATTATTTCAAGTCTCCAATACCAGAACCCCCTTCCCTCTGATGCTATGGCTTTGTTGTTTAGAGGTTATATTTTGTGTCTGTTGAAGCCTCAATGACTACAGTTTGAAGGTATAGATTATTGATGGGGATAGAGATATGGTAATAGGAAAAGATATTGGAAAAATAATTTAAAAGAACATGAAGAGAAAACTTGGGTTCTCAGGTATAGTAATCATCCTCTCTGATTTTCCCCAGGAAAGAGGTTGTTACCAGGCCATGGAACATTCAGTGTGAAAATGCAATTTCTGAAAAACTGGGGAAAATTGGTTATTGGGCTAGGTCTTCTGGGAACCAAATCTAATTTAATTTGAATATAAAAGTAAGTTTTGTATTACATATGGAACTATTTAATTTTTAAATGAGAACAAGTAGCTCTGTTCTGGGAAGATTTGGGTACCAGAAAACAAGATTATATCCCCCAAATTCACTTCTCATTTTACCACAAGAGATAGTGACTGCCTGTCCAGAGACAGCCTGATCAAGTTTGACTCAGAATAGATTGGGCCCAGGATCCAGAAAAATTTTGGAGTTTTGAAGATATGTGTGTGTGTGTGTGTGTGTGTGTGTATGTATTTATATATATTTCCATTCTGAGTCTATACTTCTCATCTTGCTCTGTCCAATCTTAAGCAATGATCATTTTCTTCCTAGACTCTGAAACATCATCACAGAAGTGAGGATCATGAGGTCAACTGCCTGTATAAGGTATCTACAGGTAAATATAGGCAAGATACTGTTTTATCTTACACTACCCTCCCTGAAAAAAGAAATACAAAGTTTAGAGGGACACTTTGGTTTCAGAAAATAGCATGGTTCCATATTGGGACTTTTGCTCCAATTTATATGTGAGGAACAGAAATTTGAGAAAGGGTGTGCATTCCAGGGAAGTGATGTTCTGCAGCAGTTTTCACAGTGGTGCCAGTTGTCCTCCTGTGTGGACAGTTGTATCCAGTAGCTGTGATAATAGGAAAAATGGTGATGAGAGTAGAAGACTTGTGATATGTCAAGCCACTTTTGGGAATCCCAATATAGACCACTTGATGATGGATTTACCATAGACTTGTAGTAGGAATTACACACCTTTTGAAAAATAATTCCTGGTGCCTCTCCCAGGCTTGAGAGATACAGGACACCCTGGAATATCAAGAGACCATACTTTCAGAACTGAAAGATCCGCAAATCATGAGGTCATGTAGGCCCAGCTGTGATCATCATGAGATGGATGTTGTGTTTCTAGGATGGGGCAGTAGCAATGCTGATGCTCAGTATCCTACAGAGCAGGTGGTTTATTTCCCACCTTTCTATCTTACATCAGCACCTCTGTATGAGCTCACACTTGTGTATAGCTAATGATAGGGTTCCTGTACCAGGTTACTGTAAAGTACTTGTCAAAATCCAGAAAAGTACACATTAACAGCTACTAGATAAAAATAAAAAGGCAAGTATAATTTTTTATAGAATTTGTTATGGATCCAAATATATGAAAAATAGTATCATTGCCATGGGAATTGGTAAAATGTACTTATGATATTTTTCATCTTTTTTATGCTTTTTGAAAAATGTTGGCTGCAAATAAACTTTTTTTGAAACATAATATATATTATGAATTTACATAAAATCTTATTTTGGACAAAAAAGTGTTCTTGGAAATACTTGATCAGCATTCATTTCAAAAAATTTGTAATTGATTAAGTAGATTTTTATGTCTAATTTGTCTCAGACATGTTTAAAAATATTTAGTCACTGGATTGTTTATAAAAAAACATCATTTATCTTATGTTTGTAGCCACATTAGTAATCCTGTTCCATATAGTCTAGAAATTATTTGACTTTGTAGGAAAATACTATTAGTTTCAAAAATATTTCATAGTCTTATATAAAACCCATCCCTGTCCTGAAATAGTGTTTATCATGTTCAAATCTAAAGCAAGTTTTTTCATATAAGAATCAAACTCAATTTTTAGACATTTTATGGTACAAACATTCTATTATTATATCAGTTACATTTATTTTCTTGAAATAGTGTCTAATAATGATAATGCTTGATTCAAAGTGAAAGCATGCATAAGTGTTTTAATATGTGGGAAATGCTGGGTGGATCTTCCTCCTATTATCATTCTCACCCTCATTCCAGATTGATACTGTAGTGCAAAGATACAGGAGAGAGGTGAAGGGTAAAGTTAACGAAGCATAGAAAATACTTGTATTGGGTCATTTGGCATTGACAAAACATCCTGTGACATATTTTGATAAGTTCAAACTGGCCTGCACACATGTGTGTGTGTGTGCGCGCGCGCACACACACACACATTCACACAGTTGCACCAACCCAGATGACCTATTGCTTCATCTGGCAGGGACCTGGTCTCATTTCTCAGAGACTTCTCTAGGATATGTTCAAGCAGAATTACAGGAATTTCTTCATCTTGTCCATACTCTGTGATGAGTATAACATCTTCTCTAGTTGTCTCACTAGGTTGGATGCTTGTGATATCCTGGTTCTGGGAAGACCTTAACCTCAGTAGTAAGTAAAAACATGACCAGTGCAACCCTTAACAATTTATGTCCTCTGATCTATTCACTAGGGCCAAGAAATGGAAAGTCACCACCTATGGAAACCCAGGGACTGTGACCACTGAAGTCACTGACTGCACTTTTCCTCAGATCATCTTTCCCTCCTATTCCCCAACCTAGAAGATACAAGAATAGACTGGTCCTGCCACCTCTAAAGTCACACCTGTTGTCTACTCTACAGAGTTTTCCTAAAAAGATTGAAGGAAAGGGCAGCATTGGGTTCAAAGAACTGGAAGGGCTGGATAATACTTGCTATTTGTCTTGAGTTCTGCTAGGGCTGGGGAAAGAGTGCACTGCAAATAGAGAAGGGATTAGGTCTCATTTCCCCATCTGTATGTGACACTGTGCAATGTTTACCATCACTGTCCCATGACCAACAGCAATAGTGAGCCTTGTCATCCACCTGGGCTCTGTTGATGATAAGGGTAGTGGTAGTTCCTGACCTGGAGCCAGAGAATTTCTTAGGATCCCCAAGGGTTGCTTTCTATCCTCTTAAATGATAAGCAGAATGGTCTGGTCTGGGTTCTGATAGTACCAATTGGCATGTTTTTTGGCAACACAACTCCAGAGCAGTTGATTGTCATTGTCTGTCCCAGCACCAACAACACCAAGGGTGGCTAAGTCACCTCATTTAGACAAAGTCATTCCTCTTTTTGCTATGAGACTCCAAAGATTTGTAAAATAACCATCATCTTATTGAACAGGAGGTTTTGATTGGTACCTATGGACCTATTTCTTTGGGCTGCAGCCAGGGTTGCATTTGTGGACTGTTTCCACTAAGGATGTATAAAGAGATATGATGCTGGGAATTGCCAACTGGAACAAAATGCATTAATGAGTAAATGTATCTGTATTCTTCATTTTTTTGTGTGCTTCCTTTTATTCACTAGTGCAATTAGAATTATTCATCTGTAATGACCTGTGCAGGATTGTTCAAAAGCTCAGAACTAAACCTCTGCCTCGTTCTTAGAGATCATCTTTAAAAACTGTCAGCTAGGATGAACATGCACAATATAAAAATGACTCCAAATTATATTGGTAAGTAGAATAAGCCACATTATGTGTATACACAACAAAAAAGCAAAATCCTTAATTTAAAAATGACAAAGGAACTAAACAGATACTTTCCAAAAGAAGAAATACAAATGGCCAAGAAACACATAAAAATGTTCAATATCTCTTTTAATTAAGAAAATACAATCAAAACCACACTAGGATAGTGGTATACATACACAATGGAGCCCTAAAGAGAAAAGAAATTATGATATTTGCTGGTAAATGGATAGAACTGAAGACTGTCATGCCAAAGGAAATAAGTCAATCCCAAAAATATCAAAGGCTAAATGTTGTCTCTGATATGCAGATGCTAACTCACAATAGGGGATGGTAGGCAAGAACAGAAGTACTTTGGATTAGAGAAAGGGAAATGAAGGGAAGGGATGGCAAGATCCTAGACTGAATCAGACATTACTTTCCTTTGCTCACATGTGTATACACAGTCAATGTAATTCCACATCATGTACAACCAAATGAGTGAGAAGTTATACTCCATATACATAAAATACGTCAAAAATACATTCTACTGCCATGTATAACTAAAAAAAAAACAAATATAATTGTAATTTTTAATGCAGGGGCTGGGGTTGTAACTCAAAAATAGGGCACTTGCATAGCAGGTTGGAGACATTGGAGACAATCCTCACCACTACATAAAAATAAATAAATAAAATAAACATATTGTTTCTATCTTAAATAAACACATTGAGATTAAGTCTCACTCTAGTCAGAATGGCAATCATCAAGAACACCAATAATAATAAGATTTGGAAAAAAGGTACACTCACACATTATTGGTGGGATTGCAAATTGCTATAACCATGCTAGAAGGCAGTATGGACATTTCTCCAAAATTTAGGAATGCAAAAGCCATATGACTCAGCTATCCCACTCCTTGGTATATATCCAAATACATAAAATAAACATACTATAGGGAAACCATCACATCACTATTTATAGTACCAGAATTCACAATAGCCAGACTATGGAACCACATATGTGCCCTTCAACAGAGAAATGGATAAAGAAATGCTGTTATATATACACAACGAAGCATTATTCAGCCATAAAAAGAATGAAAGTTTGTCACTTGTCTGTAATTGCATGGAATTGGAAATTATATTGCTAAGTAAAATAAGCCACATTATGTGTATACACAACACACCAATTTTACAAAAAAAAAAAATGTAAATAAATAAAAGATCAGTAAAGTAGAGAAAATGGAACAGGAGGAGGGAGAAGTGGGAGGATAAATGTAAGTACTTGGAATTTAATTCAAACCAATTATATTTCATGCATTTGTAATTATGTCAAAATGAAACTTAATGTTTTGTGTAACTATTATGAACCAATAAAAAAATAAAAATAAAAGGTCAAAGGGGACTTCAGACAGGATTGGAAAAGAAGCAAAATGAAACAGTAAGTGGACATACCTAATAGATAGTCAAGGGGGGAATGGGAAAATCTTGAAATTTCACAATTCTGTTCACTTCTAACACATGTAATCTGTGCCAATAAGGTGCATGGAGATGAAGTGTTTAGGGATAGTTGAGCACATGAAAATTCCGTTTTTATGCTTACAAGTTCCTAAAACTTCCTGATTGTTCAATAGCCCTTGTCTACTTCTGTCAGTCTATGAATAGCACTGTCATCAATGACATACAGTTTGAGCCATTCAGTGCCCAACCATCAAGAAAGATCTCAATTCCGGCACTAGAAATTAAAAATGTTTATGTTAAAAGTTTGGTGTGTATGAACATTAAAATATTCACCAGAATGAACCTTGTCCTATTAGGTATAACGAATTCAGTCTTACTGTGTTTAATGAACACAGGTAAAATGGAATAACAACAGGCCTAGAAACAGAGGGTTTCCTGATGAGCTCCATGGAAAGACATACAGATCCACAGATAAAACTCAGGCCATACAGGAAGCTGCAAGAAACTCTGTAAGGTTGTGAGGAGGGTATGATATTAGTGATAAAATCAGTGAGAGTCAAAACATCCAGGAGAAAATACCTAGGAAAGATAAAATGTGGCATCAGTATTTCCTCTATAGTTTTAGTGAATATCAGTGTGAATCACTACTACAGTATGAGTGTTTGGGTTTCCTCCAAAATTATGTTGAAACTTAATCCTCAATGCAACAGTATTAAGAGGTTGACTTTTCAAAAAGGGACTGGGCCATGAGGGCCCCACTCTCAATGATGAGATGATTGCTTAATAAAGACCTAGAAAATATTAATTTGGCTCTGGTTTCCCTGTCCATCTCTTCCTTCATTTGACAAAGAAACACGAAGGCCTTTACAACTCATTGAATATGTTGGTACTTTCAGGTTGGACTTTCTAGTCTGCAGAACTCTGGGAAGTAAATGTCTGTACTTTGGAAATTAACTAATTGAAAATATGTTATTATACCATCAGTAATGGACTGTGACAATTGCAACCTATATTAGGGACAGGAATAGAAAAATACTGGTGGGTCAGATTTAACCCTGGATATGTCTTGAAGGACTACCACACTATCATGAGCATGCTGGGAGTGAAATGTAATTTAGCAGCATTTACAGAATGAACAAGGCTAGAAGGACGATTGCAGAGTAAAACTTGCAGAGAAGATCACTAAAATTTGGTGTCACATGGATCAATCTAAAAAATGCACAGTTGATTAGAGACTTTTTCCATCTAAATAGGTAAAAGTCATCAAAAATGGCCAAGGGCAGTGGCCCAATGACAGGACCAATCTCTTCCCCATGTTCCTAAACTAAAAGAAATTTCTAACCCAGAACCCAAGTCATCAAGAAGATAACCCAAAAGAATATCCCAGTGACAACATGAAAATGGTATATTTCAGGGTGAGCCATTTCCATTGGTGACTGGACTTTTAGATAACATTATATCTAAAAGCCATGACCACTTATCAAATTTTGTCAATGGATACTTCTTGCCTCTCTGACAACATGGAGGAGTTGCACCTGACATTATATAGCTCTCAAACATAAATTACATCTGTTAATACAAAAAAAAATCATTCCCAGCTCCATTCCACCCATGATGTTTAATTTTATCCACAGTTCTATCCAATGTCAGAAATGGTGTAGACTAGTACGACATGTTAAGATATAAAAGGTTCTTGAGTTATGCTGGTCTTTTACATTGATTGAATTAATTGGCTTGACCTTACCATAGCTGAATGAATTCTGGAAGGTTAAAGTTCATTTCAACAGAACCAGTGAGATTGTATCCTAATTTTCACTGTTAGCAAAAGCTTTGGATTTTATAGAGAATAATAACATGTCTGCAGGTGCAGGTATGCACCATTGATGTGGAAACAGTTCTTCTCTATTCCTCTTAGAGTGCAGGAACAAAAACAGTACATATTCACACCTTATTTCTTCAGCTATCTTAACCATCCCTTACCTGTGTTAACATAGTATTTAGGGATTAGAGTATCTAAATACAAAGAATACCATCCCAGGGATCTACCATGTCATGATAATTGGATCATACACTTTCTGTTTACTTGAAATGGCAAGTACATTGGAGGATTGGAAGAAACACATGCACTCAGGTTATGGGACATTATCCATAAGAAGATTCATGTTCTCATATTAGTAGAAACTATTAGGGTCTAATTGTTTTCAGAATTTTAACCCATCTTCCATAAAATAATGGACATATTACTATGTTCTACAATTCCCATCAAGAAGAAAATGGAAGTCTTTATGTGAAGCAGTTTTCTGAAAGCAGCATATTAACACTGGTGATGTTACTCCAACCAAAGTTTCAAGAGTGAGAAAAGTTGTACAGTGTTTATCCTGAGCAGAAGACTGTGTAGCAGGTGCAGGCGAAGTATTTTTTCCATTCTCCGTGTTAAATAGTGAAATTGGTCAATAGTGAAATTTACCAAAACACAATAATCTTGGGTGACTTTAACAAAAAAGCTAAACACACACACAAAATAATAATAATAATAAAATAATAATAATAATAATAATAACCCAATCAACCAAAGGGCCAAGGACCTGAATAGACACTTCTCAGAAAAGGATATACAATCAATCAATAAATATATGAAAAAATGTTCATCATCTCTAGAACATACTGAAATGCAAATCAAAACTACTCTAAGATATCATCTCACTCCAGTCAGAATGGCAGCTATTAAGATAAACAACAATAAGTATTGGCAAGGATGTGGGGGAAAAAGGTATACTCACACATTGCTGGTGGGACTGCAAATTGGTGCAGCCAATATGGAAAGCAGTATGGAGATTTTTTTGGAAAATTGTGAATCAAACCACCATTTGACCAAGCTATCCCTCTCCACGATCTATACCCAAAGGACTTAAAAACAGCATACTATAGGGACACAGCCACATCAATGTTTATAGCAGCACAATTCACAATAGCTAAACTGTGGAACCAACCTAGATGCCCTTCAGTAGATGAATGGATTAAAAAAATGTTGTGTATATACACAATGGAATTTTTTTTTCAATTCAAAATAATTTTATTTATTTATTTATTTTTCCCTTACATTTGTTTGCAGATACAGATCAACTTGCATAGAAGATTTAAGTATACGCTTTTGTTTTGTATTCAACATTAAAATAATTCATTAATTACTATTGTTTCAAATGAAAGTTTATCAATAGATATAATTCTAAAATGCTAAAAACAGTAACTGATCATAATGTAAATAGAATTTACACTTTCTGTTACCAACTACCAATTGTTGAAAATATTGGAATGATCAATAAATTTTAATTATACATAAGATGTAAAACTGCTTGTTATATAATTTTATAAAGTAAACTTCATAATAATTGGAATCACATGTATAGCATCACCAGCTGTCATATATGTTTATTATAAATTTTTCAGATAACAATAATTATTTTTTATTTACTAAAATAAAATATGTTCAACATAGACACACACACACACACACACACACATATATATATATATATATATATATATATATATATATGTATATATATACATATATATTATTTTATATATATGTATATATATATATATTATTTTATATATATGTATATATATATAAAATTTTATATATGTATATATATATATATATATAGAGAGAGAGAGAGAGAGAGAGAGAGAGAGAGAAGAACAATGAATAAACATTAAAAGCAAAGACTTTCTTATTCTATCAAAAAGTACATAAAGGATAATCATTGTTCATTCCTTAACTCAATGGATTTCTCCAAAAAGATAGTTCTTGTAGAGAAAAAAATTCCATTAAAAACCCTTAAACATTATATAGAAAATGTAGAAATCGTGGTGATCAGGGCACATAATAGATAGAGCACTGGAGCAATGATGGACAATTTTTTGAAACTTTCTCTTGTGAATTAATATCATATATCTTAAATAGATTAATCCATATCATGTAAGTAATCAAAATCACTGTTTTATCCAGGCATGGTGGCTCAAGCTGCAAATCCCAACAGCTCAGGAGACTGATGCAGGAGGATCACCATTTCAAAGTCAGCTTCAGCAAAAACAAGGCACCAAGCCACTCAGTGAGACCCTGACTTTAAATAAAATATAAAGTTGGGGTGGGGATGTGGCTCAGGTGATCATGTGCCCCTGAGTTTAATCCCTAATATTTCCCCCTTACAAAATATATTAACTTTTCTTCAGGAGAATGATCCTTGCTAGAAGCAAGGGAGGAAGAACATACAAGTTGGGAGAATTACAGGTGTGCAAAGAATGTCAATCTTAGGATGTGTTGTGAAACAGTTAAGGAGCACATTGCAGGCAAGACCCCTTACAGTGAGAAGAAGGTCTCCATGCTATTGTAGCAGCATGTCATTGTGTACAGGGAGCAGGGTGATTTCAGAAGCTTAATCAGAGTAGATGATCAGCCATGATGACCTGGGTGTTAAGTCATTTCCTAGCAAATGGAATCATAACAGTAGAACTGCTGCTATATATAATAACAGCATTAGTAGCAAGAGCCAAAAAATTCTCTGCAAAGCTGTTCTCTGTGGTATAATGATTTTATGTATATAATATAATGGATTTAAAGCCATGATGTTAGAGTTAGATATGATAAATAAGTTGCAAGAGGGTTTTAAATGTAATCACTATAAAGAAATTATACAAGTTTTATGTGCCTTAAACACTAATTATCCTGAATTTATCATTGCTCAATCTATGCATGGATCCAAACATACATTGTATTTCATTAATATGTTCAAGTATTTTGTGCAAATAAAAATTAAATTAATTAATTAAAAAATTGTAAGCTGATATTCTCACCCCAGGATAAATAAATCACTACTTTTCAACAGCTGGTGGGTAGAAACAGATAAACTATGCCCATATTTAGAGACTACATTGCTTTTTTTAATTAATGTGATTTGTGAATTGTATAGTTTATTGAGATATTTTCTGTGGCCTTAGTAAGTATATTGACTTTCGCTGTCTCTTCATACATTTAATGACTGTGTTCCTGAAGTCAATGCAGACTTAAGAGTCCTTCTTGAAATAAATGCAGAGTGAAGTAAAAGATTTGAATAAAACTCTCGAAACTAAAGTTTATGAAAAGAAAAAAATGGGTCAAAAGATCACACAATGGAATTCTACTCAGCAAAAAAAGAGAAAAATCATCACTTTTTCAGGTAAATAAATGGTGTTGGAGAAGATAATGCTAAGTGTAATTAGCCAATCCCCCCAAAAAAATGCCAAATGTTTTTTTCTGATATAAGGTAACTTATTCTTAGTGGGGTAGGGAAGGGGAGCATGGGAGGAATAGATGAACTCTAGATAGGAAAGAGGAGTGGAAAGGGAAGGGAGTGGGCAGGGGGTTAGCAAAGATGGTGGAATGTAATGGACATCATTATCCAAAGTACATGTATAAAGACACAAATTGATATGAACATACTGTATATATAACCAGAAATGTGAAAAATTGTGCTTTATATGTGTAACAAGAAAAAAAAAGGAAAGAAAGAAAAAGTTACTTTCTTTCTTCACACACCTGAGAGTCATGTGTGCTTTTCATTCTCACCTGCAGGAGGACAATCAAATTCTCAGAAATCCAGATATAATCTGACAAGATCAGCATATCTCACCTTGAGTCTACCATCTCATTGAGTTCACAGTACTTTGTCATTCTTAAGGATAAGTTATAGTGGACAGAAAGTGTAAGACTAGATGCTTCTGTTTCCATATTCTGTGCTAAAATGGAGGGAAAGGCCTGTGATTATCTTATGCACAAACCAGGCTGTAGGGAAATGTTATTTTTTTACAGGACTCTGGAATGAAGTGACTGAATTTCAGCTTTAAAATGCAACCAACTTTGTGAAAATGCCACCTTTCAAATGGATATCTACACTCTTCTCCCATTGTTTGGTTTGAGTTGAGAAAGGGAGTGTGCAGGTTGAGGCCAGGATCTCAGTTATCACATGGAGGGCATGTGAGAGTGAGAGTCAGGCCTGAGTGGGGAATGTCTTTTCTCATCACTTGTCTGCATCACGGGAATTGTTCACACTGCCATCATAGGTAGCACAGTGATAGCCTCATTCAAACCTCCAGCCCAATGATGATCAGGGTGACTGTTCCCCAAGTTAGAGCCAGAAATTTGGTGGGGAACTCCTGGGGGCTGGTTGCTATTCTCTTAAATGACCAGCACAGGCACACAGGATTGTTTCTACTGTTAACAAGACACATGTTAATACTCCAATATTTCTCTACAGGATGTGATTGAGGCTTTCTGACTTGAGGTCGACCATGCTGGGTTTGCTGAGTCAGCATTGTGGGAAGAAATGGAACCTACAAGTAGAGAAGGAGAGGTGGACAAGATAATGGAAATACCCACCTGACTGATGTGGATGAGCTCCAAGGATCCTCTGGGCCTTCAAGGCATCCCCTTCAGCTCTGCTGTCCATGACTCAGCTGGAGGCTGGAACTGGAACTTTGAACAAACTGTATTTCTTTCCTTCCAGGTAGAGAACCAATGAGAAAAGCATGGATATGTCACACCCATTGCTCCTTCTATATAGCAGCAGGATCCTGAACATCCTGCCCACAACAGGGAGGGTCTTGATGAACTCAAAGGGAAAATCTCATAGCCAGGGCCCTAGGCTAGACAATTTGAGCTATGACTGAGACAGCATCTGTGGACTAAGCAATGATTCCAAGGAGGACAGTCTAAGCTATAAGAGAAGTGGACCTTCTGTTGCTTCTTAAGGGACAGCATGTGTTGGTTCTTTTTCAGTCCTCTATTGTCTCATTGCTGGAGAGAGCTCATTATGCAAGGCAGCCTGAGCTCACAGCTGTTATTTGCGGAGATTTTGGTTTCTGGTGCTTGGCTCAGAAATAGGGACAGAAAGTGCAGTGGCAGTCCTGTCACCTCAGCCTCAGCCCAAGGGGTGCTCTTCACACTTACTGCCCTATATCACTCTGTCAAGCAAGTGATTGAAGCACATGCAGATTGGAAGACGTCTGCATCACTGAAGGGCTCTGTGATCCAGTAGATATGATGGCAGGAGGCTCCTATAGAAATGGGTTCTTAATAGAAAGAAATAATAGTATTTAGTAATAAAAGGGCATGTGAAAGTGCAAAGTGTATAATTATCAAAAGCAAGGTGGTACATTTTAATGAAAAACCTGAGTGACAGAGCTGAGGTTTGACCTGTGGAGAGAAGTTGGGGAGATTCAGCATCCTTGGATCTAGTGGATGAGCAACCAACATGGGTCTTGTTGAGTGTAAAACCTCAGAAGTAATGAAAAATGTTTGAAGGTAGCTTCCTCATGCCAATTTGAACTCCAGTTTCTAGACTGGAGTCAATTTTCTCAGCTATAATATACTGTAAGAAGAGACTCTAAGCAATGGACCAAGCACAACAATCTATTCTTTCTGTCAGACTTTGTGAAATTGTAATGGACATAGCCATTAGTGGTGCTAATTACATTAGTGGTGCTGTCACTCTCTAAGGGCAGGGTCAAGTGATTGGAACACTAAACTATTTTCTACCTGAACCTTTATGAAGTTGATAAATTTTGAGTATTCCCTATCAAAATACTCAGTGCCACTGAAGAATAGTAAATGAAAATAATACAAGTTGGGTTAGAATGTGGCAGAGACCTTGCCAGGTCTAAAGAGTTTGGGTTGAAGTTGGTTGTTTTATCCATTTACATTACTGGTCTTCCCCCACTACAGTTCAGTGGATCATAGGAAGTAAAAGTATATTTCTATATATCCAGACAGGAAGTTATCTCATTAGCTCTTTTGCTTCAGTTATGGAATCTAATATAGCAGAATAACATGTGTATACATGCTTATGATATGCACCAGTAGTGCAAGTTCTTCTCTATTTTTCTCACAGAAGAGGATAAGAAACTATATGCATTCACATGGAATAGACAAAAGTATATGTCTTCATTTTGCTTCTTGAACTGCATTACTTTAGCCTTTCCTATCCTAACTCAGTCTATGCTGGTTTGAACATCCTGGAAATCCAAAAGAATTTCCTAGAATGTATGTTGTCACCGAAATTAAATGAAAATGTGCATGAAATGGCAAGTATATGGAATGGTTTGTAGAGACACAGGCATTTCAGAGTAGGCATGTGATCTTAAGAAGTGTTTTCCACACTATTTGCCAAAATATTTAGGGTTTAGTTGTTAGAAGATATTTGAGTTATCTCTCACAAAATAATGAATAATTGTTTCATCTCATACTACCCACCTAGAAGAAAAGAAGAACAAAGTTTATAGGGCCACTCTGATTTAAGGAAGTAGGATACTTCAAATTTGGGGATGTTGCTCCAATTTATATATGAGAAACGATGAAAATTGCCAAATGAATTAAAGCATTCTGAAGTGAAAATGCACTAGGGCAAAAAAGTGGTGCCAGTGGCATGGCTGTATGGACAAATTTACCCCCTAAATCTCATAGAATAAGAAATCAGTGATAGGGAAAAAAAGCTGGTACTTAGATGAAGACCCTTAGGAGAATCCCAGTTGTAGACCAGGGGTTTAAAGAACAGTCTTTATCACCTGATATAGAGAATTATATACCATTTGTGGAACAGCTCATGATACAAACCCAGGTCCTGATGAGTCACTTGAACACGAGGCCAGAACTGTGAGGTCCACCAGTCATGAGGTCAGGCAAGCCAAGCAGTGACCATTTCTTAGTGGATATTTTTCATCTGAGATGGAGCATGAGCTAAGGTTAGTCTCATGGGCAGTTTTTTGATGCCCCTTGTCTCTGACTTTCCAGTACAAGAAACTCTCTCTGGATTCACACCTATATCCTAGGATGGAGAAGTGGCTTCAGGTCCAAGGTGATATTAAAGAGCCTGACACATGAGATATCCAGTCCAGCAGCCTCTAATAATAGTGCAATCATTAATGAGGGTTTCTTATGCATTTGAGTCTACTAATTACATTAAAATTTAAAAAGGGATGCATAACTGTTTTAATAATATATATCATATAGTATATCAAAATAATATCAATTTCACAAGGAATTGATGAAAAAAGTTATTTATGATATATTTTACATTCTTTTTCTCATGTTATTTCTTTAAAATATTATATGTACTATACATTTACATCACATATCAATTTGGACACTAATATTTTCTCAGAAATATTTGATCTCTTTTCACTTTATCATTTACACTTGCTAAGATATATTTACATAACCAACTTGACTGAAGCATGCTTGATAATATTATAACCACTGGAATTATTAGAGAAATAATATTTATCCTCTGGTATTTGCAGGCACATATGTTAAGCTGGTTAATGTTTCCTGGACTTATTTTGACTCTGAAAAAAAGAATGTTAAAGTGTATACTGCTTTATAAAGTATCCTATGAAATTCCATCATTGAAATAATATACTATCCCAATATTTATAAACCTAAATAATGTGATTTTGGGGTATATGAATCAAAGCAATGTTTTGGGTGTTTAGAGTTAAAAGTTCCTGCTATTATTCACATTTATGTTCAAATAAATGCAATATTGATTTTAGCAATATTGACTGTTATTTATCATCACTTTTTTACTGTAAAAAATCCACTTCTTATCATACTGAGTGTGTTGCAAAGTCATGAAACTATTTTGGTACCATGTGATGCCATGCTCACCAAAGAGTAAGTAATCTGTGAAGGAAATGATCCTAGTGATCAGAAGATTCTTGCCTCATTCTGTGGCTGTCAGTTAGCTTCCTTCCCTAGACACGGATATTTTTCCCCAAAGAGCTCATTTTCAATGTGTCCATGATGGCATGGATGGAGATTATTCATGGGGTCATTAACATGGATTTCCACTCATGAATGTGACTGGGCTATATATTCTCTGTTCCATTTCAAAACAACAAAACCAACCCTGAGTTCCTAAAATGAGATTACTCCCTTTGGGAAACAGCTTTAGGTACCTGAGGGCAGCTTGAAGACATTAGATCTTTCATCATGGCAGACCAACACTAGTTCTTACTGAAATAGGCATTTACTCAAGAGACAGCTTGTTTTCCTTGTCTGTAATTCTTTTGCTAAACTGCTATCCATGAACTTAGGAAACACAAAAATCACTGTCATGGTATTCAACATGGGGCAACATTTATGTCACAGCCAATAAAGGGCAACAATGGGGCCATGTTCCTGTCATTAGTATTCTTATGATTGTCCCCTACATGCTAAAATACCAAGCTTGATGCAAAGGTTGAATAAATATTGAGAACTCAGTGATAAAGCCAGTTGACTGACTAAGTCCACATCCAATAAAAGATACTATTGTTGTGTAGCCAGTTTCCTGGAAAAGGAGTCAGGACATGGAATTGAGAGTCACATCACTCCCTATCCTTAGTCACCAACTAGCACAAGGTTTACCTCCCATATTGGAGACCTCATACTATGCTGGTCTGGTGCAGAGGTCTTATTTACAAAAGGGGGCTGCTTTCTCAGGAGGCACAAGAATGACTTCATTTACTTGGGTCTAAAGTCCCTTGGACTACTCTCAACAGGAAATTATTAGGGGGGCTATTAGGTCATGATTAGTCCTGATAATCAGGGCAGTAGCTTGTCACTGAAGACTTGAAGTAAGAAGGCACCTGGATGGAATGCAGATTATTCTATTAATACTTCCTTGGTCTGTATTTACAGAAATACTGCACAAACAAATTCAAAAGGACTATTGATGGACCAATAGTGTCTGCAATAAAGATGTGCACCATCACACTTGGAAAGACTAGTGAGGAATTAATAAACACTAGTTAAGGCATTTTTTGGTGGTAAAGCAGATATGAAGTGTGGAGTGAAGAATATAACAATAATGACCGCAAGAAATCTAATTACATGGGAAAACATTTTTTTGTATTTTAATGTGATTGTATTTGAATATCTTTTCCTTACCAAGTGAAGTCCAATGTAAAATGTGTTAAAAATCATTCACTTTATATCTCAGTATTAATGTGACAATACCAAATATTCAGAAAAAAAATGAACATACTTGAGGATGAAAAGTATGTTGTATATTCTTGAAGGCAAAAGATTGTCATTTTTAAATTTTTTCCTTGTCAGGTAATTTTGTCATGTTAAGGGTAGCATTGTTATCATAATTGTCCTTCTTTTGAGTTGGTGTGATCATGGAAATTGGAATGAATTTCTGGTTTACATACGTGGGATGTGGTAGATTTTTTGTTCCAACTTTGATAGGTTTACATATATTTCCCAGAATTACTCAAATGTATATTTCTGGTTGGGATAGTAGCAAGAATAACTTTTGTTGTACAAGAAATGGAGGTTAGAAATGAAGGATGTTGATTCTGTAACTCACATCTGTAGTTGCGTATCTGTTGGGTCACTATGAAGACATAAGGGCTCTAGTCATCTACGTGTCCTTGGATTCACTTCCAGTATATTGGTATTAGATGTGGTATTAGAATATTTACAGTGGGAATTTAACAGAAGACAGCAGCTTTTTGGGTACAGAATGGCTTTTGTGGTCACTGTTTTCATCAGCAATTTTGTTGCTGTAACCAAAAGACCCAATAAGAACTATTTAGATGTGAATATTTTTGGTGCATGCTTTTAGAGGTCACAGTCTGTAGATAGCCAGCTCCATTGATCCGAGCCCAAGGTGAGGCAGAATATCATGGAGAAAGACATAGAGGAGGAGAGCATCTCAAGTCATGGCGATCAGGAAGTGGAGAGAGCATTACTCACAAGGGACAATAAACAAAACACACAGATATATCTCCAGTGATGAACTCATCCAATCATGACCTACCTCTCTACCATTACCACCCATATCACTGGATTATGCCATTGATTAGCTTACACTTTGTAACCTGATCATTTCACTTATAAACATTCTTGCACTTTGTCACATACAAACTTTTTTGAGAGACCACATATCCAAACCAGTATAGTCCCTGAATATTCATAGTGGGAACACCTACCTGCACTTCATTGACTAGATGTCCTGGTGCAGACTCTGAGATGGAGAATGATGCTCAGGCTGCCTTGAAAATAGAGAGGGGGGACAGTACTATGCTGAGAGAGACAGTGACCCCATGAGGAGACAGTTGATCATTCAGCATCCCAACAGATTGTTTTGGAGCTGGATGGCCTGCAGAGTACCCTAAAATGGGGCAGGGCTCAGAGGTCATGGCCTCAAACAGCCATTAAACTGAAACAATCTGAGAAAGATGTGAATCTGGAGAAGCAGTTTTCTGCAACCAACATTTCTTTGCAGTGAGGGCATGTCTGAACTGTGAGAAATCCAAGGTTCTGTGGATGGGTGGGTGAGCTCTGAGGAAATCAAGGCCAATCTCTTTCTGTACATTATACTGCTCTTCTGTGTTCAGCATGAAGGTTGTCATGAGGACCTGGGGTTTCAGGGACTGAGAAATGTTAAGCAACTCAAGGGGCTAGAAATCTGAAATATTGGGGCCTTGGAGAGGTCCAGGCACCATGATATAGAAATCCAGAGATCATGACACGGAGGGCTGTCTCTTCCTATCTGTATTTCCATTCATTTTTGCTGTTCTTTCTCACTGCCTGGTTCAGAAAACATAATGAAAATTTGTCTCAATGGCCCTAAAATCATCGCTGACTTATCCTGTGTTGAGCCTCGCTGAAGGACTGGGAAGAAAAGGCAGTATAGGGGCCTCATCTCTGGATAAGCTGAGCCAGTTCTACTCAAGGCTCTGTTCACAGTCCTCCTGAATCTAGAAAGGAGTGTGACACTGATAGGGTAGAGGTTTGTGTCTCACTTCCCTATCTGCCTTTGTCACTGTGGGAACTTCATTACCGCTATCATCATATGATGATAAACAGTAATAGACAGCCTCATCTTCAGTCTGAGTTCTGGTGATGGTCAGGGTGGCTGTTGTCCCTGAGCTGGATCCAGAGAATCTCTCTGGGATCCCTGAGGGTCGCTTAGTATCCTCGTATATTACCCGGAGAGGGGTCTGTCCTGGGTGCTGCTGCTGGAACCAGTATGCATAATACTTTGAGAGTTTATCTCCAGAGCAAGTGATTGTGGCTGTCTGTCCCAGGGCTACTGAGACTGAGGGTGGCTGAGTCAGCTCATAGGAGACCACAGAACCTGCAAGAGAAGAGAGAGATGAAGGAACCATACCCAGGAGAACCAATAAATCTATGTCTCTCATGAGCTTAGAGTTGGAACGTCCATCTCATGATCCTGTGGTACCCCCACAGGTAAAGTCTGAGAAAGGACACAAGAGATCACCTGTGCAGAGCAAGAGGAGTGGGAAGAGTAGAGGTATGCAGTTCATGGTGGAGACACACCAAAACTCTGTCCTGATATGCACGGCACAGCTGGGTTCTCCAGCACCTCTCTTATTTCTTTCAATATTTTATGTAAATACATGTCTGGTGATCATGCAAATTATCCATCCTCTGTAACCACCAATTATGGGAAGTCACTGAAACCAGCTTTGGGTACAGAAGAAAAGACTGTAAAATTGGAGGTTGAGCATTCAACTTTCTCCAAGCTACTTTGGGCAAAAAAAAAAAAAAAAAAAAAAATCAGCCTTGATTTCCATGACCTCTGATTAATGTCATTTTCCAGGAATTTAACCCTTAACCAGTGTTTCAGTTCTTCTGGGCTGTTCTCCTGTAACTCTGTTTCAGCAGGGCTATTAACCTTGTAGAAACCTGGCCATGGGCTGAGCTTGGCCCAGCTGTGGTGGACAATGGACCCTCACCTTCCTCATTCTGCTTTCATGGTTTCCCAGACACACTTTGTTTTCATCTTTAGTATTTTGTTTAATGTTTTTCTGGTTGTTGAGATGCTTTTAATTATGGCACATATTATGCCTTGTTCATTTAATCAACCACCTTCTTTCATGTGTTTCCTACATTTTCTGACCTCAAAAACACTTTTTAACATCCCTCATTACACAATATACCAGCAATAGTCAAATTTATGCTATTTTTTTTAAAATCATCCATGTTTTATGTAATATATTTAAAAGTGTCAGAATCCAAACTTGATGGAGAAAACAACTTTAGGCCCCATGTTCTCTGTGAAGTTCATCAGTGTCACAGTTTTGAACATGGCTGAGCTCTGGAGTATGGATTTTCAAGGACCTGTCATTGAACCGAGGATCCTGTCATTGAACCGAGGTTAATTCAAGGTTCAGGATTGTGATGTGAGGCAGATGAAAGGTCAGTGTCACTCTGAGAGTCTCCTGAAGGAGCCTGTGCATACTCCATCCAGGGACAAGGGACCAAATGCCCTCTTCCCTCATCGAAGACTGTACCTGAGTATAGGAGACAAAGCCTGGGGCAAGATATGCCTGGAGGTGGAGAAAAGTCCAGGTGGGAGTATACAGAAATCTTTCAAAGTGTCTAGGATGGAGCCTTCTTACCTGGGATGACTTCTGGACAGTGATATATGGTGTCTTGAGGTTAGGAGGAGGCCCATGCATTCATGCTGAGAAAATTACACATGTTGTAAACTCATCTTCTCATGCTGTGCTCCATGCTAGAGCACCTGGACCTCAGCTTTATCCCTCCAGTGAGTTTTAACCAGCAAGGACTGCCCATACTGACAGATATGACCAGGCTCCTCCTGGGTATTTCCCAGCTGAAGTCCTCTTTGTGCCTGGGCTCTTGACAGTATCCTGTGGTGACCCTATATTAGCCTGACTCTAAGAATGTACTCACTGAAGCCCAGAGTATAGTTTGGACTCTTCTGATGTCTAAGTTTGGGACTGAAATTGGACTCCTGTTAGGTTGTAGAGCTGGCTTCAGTCTTGGACTAAGCCTGTTCAGCAGTCTGTTTCCTGTCTGCTTCTGTCTACTGCTCTGCTGCCCCCTGCTGGTTGAGTATTCCCGGAGCAAGAGCCTCTCTCTCCTTGGTGAGCTCAAAGCCTTTCTTACCAAAGAGGCTGTGTCCAGCCTCACTCCTGTGACTACTGTACCCATGCCACCCTGCCCTATAACTCTCAGAATGGGAAGTCATTTCAGTTCCAGGTCTTGTGAACAGGTGTTTTGTTTTTGTTAGAAGATGGTCAAGTCATCTGTGGCCTTTCTCCAAAAATACAACAGAGAAAATGTATTAAACTGTAAGGGGACAAGGCTTCTTATGTATTAAGTAACCAAGTCTCATATGTTTATTTGATGTTATTAATGATAATGAAATACTTCTGAAAATGTGCTGTTAGTTTTCTACATGTAACTTACATTTTTTTATGTTCTTCACTGTTCCACTACTGGTTTCCATTGTGATTGGTTGATTATTCCCCAGTACCATTTTGAGGTACCATTTTGGTTATCACTTCATGTCCTTTGACCTATATTTTCATAGTGGCTATTATGTGTCTGACACATACTGACATACCTAAATAACAATATAGTTTGAATTGATACTTAAGTAGTTCCATCAGCATATGATCATCATCAAGGGCTCAGTCATGTGCAAAACTCTGATAAACTTCACTGAGAACATCAGCATATGTTACCTTTCCACATATCCTTATCATTCTCCTTGATTTGTGTCCATTTTGTTCCCATCTGTATTATCAATTCCAAATGTGTCTTGTTTCATCTTTTCATTCATGCAATAAAATAATACAAAATATAATTACAATATTACACATGTATTAGTGTTTATGTTCACCTATGTAGTTAGCTTTACCAGAGATCTTGAATTCTTCAGATCCTCCAGCTACCATCTCTTGTCCCTGTCTAGTCTTAGAACTGCCCTTAGGATGTCATCGTGGGCAAGACTACCGGAACAAATAATGTGCTTTATGACTATCCCATTTTTATTAGTTATCTTTTCATCACTCTGACCAAATACTGATAAGAACAACTTTGAGGAGGACATATTTATTTTGACTCACAGTTTCGTAGGTCACTATAATCTGCTGACTCAATTGTAGAAAACTCATGATAGAAGGGCTTCATGGAGGGAAGTTGATCAGCTTATGGAATCTGGGAGTGAGAAAGAGAGAAGGAGACAGGAATAAAAGAAAAAGAGGAAGAGGAAGAAAAAGAAGAGGAGGCACAGGGAGAGGATAAGGAATAGGAAGAGAAGGAGGAAGGGTGTGTGTGCTGTAGCCAGGGAGAAGATAAATCCTTCTAAAGCATCCCCCCATTGATTTACTTTCCCCATGTAGGTCCTACCTCCCAGTAGTCCATTCAGTGTATTAATCCATAGAAGACATAAGAGCCCTCATGATCAAATAATTTCATAAATACCCCACCACTCTAACTATAGAGAGGGCAAAGGGGAGGGAGAGGAAGTGAGGGGATACAGGGATAGGAAAGACAGTGGAATGAGATAGACATCATTACCCTAAGTAAATGTATGAAGACACAAATGGTGTGAATATACTTTGTATTCAACCAGAGATATGAAAACTTATGCTCTATATGTGTAATATGAATTGTAATGCATTCTGCTGTCACATATAACAAATTATAATTTTTAAAAAATGTACTAAAAATATATTTATGAAGACATGAATGGTGTGACTCTACTTTGTGTACAACAAGAAATATGAAAAATTGTGCTCTATATGTATAATATGAATTGTGATTCATTCAGCTGTCATATAACAAATTTAAATAAAAAAGATAATTAACATTCTACTAGTAATTTGTGTTTCTTTGAATAAGTATATTCATACTTTTATCAATTTTAATATTTTCTATAAAACTGAACTTTTCCATATATAATAAAAATTTGAAGCTGTATTCATGTATAAGAGTTATATTAAAAATGTTGGTGTGAACATACTTTATATACAAACAGAGATATGAAAAATTGTGTTATATATGTGTAATAAGAATTTTGATGCATTCCACTGTCATGTATTTAAAAAATGAAAGCAATTAATTTTTTTTAAAAAGTTGGATTTTACAGAACTATATTTTTAAGATATTTTTGTATTTAATATTTAAATTTATGTGAGGATATGTGTCGTATTTGTAGTCATCCTCCCTTGTGATATAACAAAACGCATGCAAATTGTGAGATTTGTTATAAAGAAATATGATGCTAAAACAATAATAATAAAAAGCATGCACTTAAAAAAAACTCACCTCTGAATTTTCTCCCTTGGTGAGCTTACTTTAAACACTTGTACATTTTGGGAAACATGGAAGATCCAAACCATAATAACATTTCTAATTTAGAAGAATAGTTTTGCCTGGCAATATAATTCTTTTTTTTAATCTTTTTTAAATGTTAATGGACCTTTATTTTATTTCTTTATCTATGATGCTGAGAATCAAACCCAGTGACTCACACATACTAGGCAAGCACTTTACCACTGAGTCACTACCTCAGGCCCAGGTATTTAATTCTTGAAAGAAAGAAACTCTTTTCTTTCATCAGTTGACATTTTATCCCTACCTTGTGACCTGAATGGCTTCAGATGAGAAGTCAAATATTAATATTACTGAGAATCATTGAGTGTAAAGAGTTTCTTCTCTCTTGCTCTTCTCAGTATTTTGTTTTCAAACTTGACTTATGATAGTTGTCATAAAATATGTCACTCTCAAACTCTGATTTCACCTCATTGAGCTCCTTGAAAAAGATGCAGATCTTTTCTCATGTTTGTACTTTTAGTTATTATTTCACAAGATATTTCTTCACCTTCATCTTTTTTCTTGTGAAACACACACAATGCATCTATTGCTTTGTTTAAGGTTGCCCATAGGTCTCTCATATGTTGTTAATTTTATTAATTAATTAATTTTTCTCTTCATACAGTGGGATTTCAATTAATGGCTCTTCAGTAAATTGATTATTCTTTGGTCTGCTCAATGCTACTGTTGAACACCCATGAAGAAGCTTTGGTTTTAGTTCTTCAAATTTTCTGTTCCAGAATGTTTGGCTCTTTTTTAATATGTATTTTTAATATTTCTTGCTTATGCAGACATAATTTTCCTAATATTCTATAGATCTTTTTCCATGAATTTCTTGATCACCATGAGCATATTAACAAGGTTAATTTATTTTTTCACCCTTCCTCAGGTATGCTATGCCTCCTCAGGAAATTTTGAGATGATTTCCCCACCATGAATGTGTTACACTTCCTTATTCCTTGGTAAACTTAGAAATATTTTGTTGAATTCTGGACATTTTGAATGTTCTAATGTTTCAACTTTAAAAACCAGATTAGTCACAGTCTCTAGTTGATGATGTTGCCTGCTGGAGGGGCACAATTTTTCTTTTGTTCAGTGAATTTTCCTTACTGTTTGCAAAGGCTATATTCCCAGTAATTGTAATCTGTGAAGTCTGTTCAGTTACATATGTGGTCAGAAATTCAGCTGAGAAAGACTTGCTTATGTATACCCGTTATCCATCAGCAGTCTCCTGAATGCAGGATTGCTATGGGTAGATTTCATCATTCCCATGCATTTGATTCAGATACTTCTTGCCAATTCAATAGCTATTTTTGAGGAGGTATCAATTTCTAGAATGCCCTTCTGTGAAGTTGCTCTAGAAGCAGCTATTTCATTATCTTCTTCATCACTATACCTCAAACAAAGGTCTCTCATATGTCTTCGACTGTATGTTGACTTTGAATTCGATTCATATTTGTTGAATGCATAGATAAATTTATCTGAATGAAGAACACTCAGTTCAGTTACCATGAAGCATGTACTGAGGAGCTCTTTTGTTTCTATGCAACAACAATCTCTCCTTTGATTCATATTTTATTCAGTGTTTATGTGTCCTCATTTTATGATGGATATTGAAGCATGAGTTCATGATTAAAAGAAAAAGGAAACAAACAAACCCAAAGCCATCCTACCTGCTGAATGAGGTAGGATGGTGCATGATTTTGATGATTGACAAGTCCTTTTGTATTATCATGTAGGGTTAGAATTTTTTCTTATTTTTAGATAATATTGAGATATCATAGAAGGCCTTTGGTCTGGAGAATTAGGAAATTGTGCCTGTGATTTGAGAAGATAACCCACTGAAATGAATCAAATGAAAATTCAGTTAATAGTGATGACATTTCTATATGTTCCTCTCAGAGACTGTAAAATGACCAGAAAAAAAAAATTTAACATGAATAGAGAATATGTGAACAACACTGTCAACCAAATTAAATTAAATGAATTTGTAGGAAAATCTCACCCACAACAGCAGGATACACATTATTTTTTTTCAAGTTTCAGTGAGAGGTTTCCCAAGATTATTCAAATTCTTGGTCACAAAACAAATGTTAGCAAACATGACTTCATGCATACTTAGATAATTCATTGAATTAAAACCTGAATAATTTTATGAAGTTATTCATTGTGTGGAAAGGAAAAAAGTAGAGCTCCATATGACCTCTACATGAAAAATAAAATCACAGATGATATAAATTAGAACATTTCAAATTTTTTAAATAAAAAAGCAGAATATGCAAAATTTAAGGAATACAGCTAAAGCAGGTGCTATAATGGAAACTTTAAATCTTAACAATGCAATGAGGAACCAAAGTATGTAATGGATAGGCAGGCTACATAGGCTCTGCCCACCATGAGTATGGACAGAATCCTCCATAATCTTTTATATTTTTTATTTGTTCTAATTAATTATATAAGATAGCAGAATGCATTTTGACTCATTGTACACAAATGGAGCACAACTTTTCATTTTGCTTGTTGTACATGATGTAAATTTGCACGACATCTGCAGTCACACATTTATCTAGGGTAATTATGCTCATCTTATTCTGCCATCTTTCCTAGCAACATGCCTCCTTCCCTTCTCTCCCTCCTCTTTGCTCATTCAAAATTCCTCCATTCTTTATCCCCATGCTACCCCACCCCCATTATGGGTTAGCATTCACTTATCACAGAGAATATTTGGCCTTTGGTTTTGGGGGATTGGCTTACTTTACTTTGCATGATATTCTCCACCTCCATCCATTTACCTGCAAATGCCATAATTTTATTCTGTTTTAATACTAAGTAATATTCCCTTGTGTATATGTACCATAATTTCTTTATCCATTCATATATTGAAGGACATCTAGGTTGCTTCCACAGTTTAGCTACTGTGCAACATTTGAAACATTTGAAGAGGCTGCATCACTGTAGGTGTATGCTGTTTTTAAGCCTTTAGGGTACAGATCTAGGAGTGAGATATCTGAGTCAAATGGTAGTTTTATTTCAAGTTTTCTAAGGAATCTCCATACTGCTTTCCAGATTGGTTGCACCAATTTGCAGTGTCATCAGCAATGTATGAGTGTGCCTTGCCAACACTTCCTTGCCAACACTTATTTTTCTTGTATTCCTAATAACTGCCATTCTGACTGGAGTGAGAAGAAATCTTAGAGTACTTTTGTTTGCATTTCTCTAATTACTACAGATGTTGAACATTTATTTATATATTTGTTGATTGATTGTATTTCTTCTCTGAAAAGTGTTTGTTCAGTTTCTTATCCCATTTACTGATTGGGTTGTTTGTTTTCTTGGTGTTAAGTTGTTTGAGTTCTTTCTATATACTAGAGATTAGTTCTCTATCTGACGTGTGTGTGACAAAAATTATTCCCAAAATGTAGGCTCTCTCTTCACCTCAATTGATCGCTTCTTTTGCTGAGAAGAAACTTTTTAATTTGAATCCATCCCATTTATTGGTTATTGTTTTTATTTCTTGTGCTTTAGGACTCTTGTTAAGGAAGTTGGTGGCATAATCTAAAACGATAAAAATTTGGGCATACTTTTTCTTATATTAGGTCCTCTGGTCTAATTCCTAGGTCCTTGATCTGACTTGAGTTGAGTTAAAATAAGAGACCCAGAATAGACAAAGCAATCCTTAGCAAGAAGAAGGAAGCAGGAAGCATCACAATACCAGACCCTAAACCAAACTATAAAGATATAGTAACAAAAATGGCATAGTATTGGCATCAAAATAGACATGCAGACCAATGGTACAGAATAAAACACACAGAGACAAACCCACATAAATATAGTTCCCTCATACTAGACAAAGGCACCAAAACATGCATTGGAAAAAAGATAGCCTCTTCAACAAATGTTATTGGGAGAACTGGAAATCCATATGCAGAAAAAAGAAACTAAATGCCTACCCCTCCATAATCTTTCAAACAACGTGTTTGTCAAGAGCTGTGGCACTGTTAGTGAGGCCATTGTGGTTTCCCCACTTGCCTTCTGTGCTCATCTCCATCTACAAGATCCCAGTTCTCCATCTTGATTCAGCATTTGTGTGCCTCATTTTCCTTCAGCCCTGACATCCTGATCCAGGTCTTGGAGACTGGGAAGGAAGGAATGATGGGAAAGCTGATGCACATTTATAAATAAACATATACATTTAAATATGTATTTTTTATTCTGGGAAGAAAGTTTGAATGACTATTATTCTGTATTCTTCAGTTTTTGTATGCTTGAAGCTTTTCTAAATAAAAAAAAATGTTAATGAACAAAGAAAAATCATATTATGAGTCCAAATGATGTAAAAGAAATAGGCCCAGGTGATTATGAAGAGAATTCATTGTTTTACTTTGTTTTAAATGACAAGTAGGATTGAGGATACTTTCATTATATATTTGTTTCTATCTTAATTAGATCTTTATTTTAGTTATACATAGTAGTTGTGTTCATCCTGACCCATACATGGAAATTGATTTCAGTTCATGACCCCCTTTTCTCCTCTCCTTTTCCCTTTCATCCTCCCTACCCTCTTCTATCCTCCTTCCTCTGCTCTACTTAACTTTTTTACGTCTATTAATTTGTATTTGATGCTTTATATTATCCTATCTTTCTTTTTGCATTTTCCTTATTTTATTGTAGCTTCTACAGATGACAGAAAACATTTTGTCTTTCAATTTCTGAGTCTGGCTAATTTCACTCAGCTTAGTATTCTCCATTTCTCATCCACTTACCTGCAAATGCCATAACATTCTTTTTTAAAGCTGACTAGAACTCCATCATATATATATATATATATATATATATATATATATATATATATATATATATATATCATATATGTCACAATTTCTTGATTCAGTTGTCTATTGATGGGCAAATATCTGGATTGAATCAATAATTTAGCTATTGTGAATTGTGCTGCTAAAACTTTCAAGAGGCTACATCACTATAGACTTCCAAAAATACATCTTGGAAAAAATACAGTCTTTTTAACAAATAATGTTGGGTAAACTGAGCCCTAATATCCAGAATATACAAAGAACTCAAAAAATTAAACAATAAGATAACAAAGAACCCAATCAACAAATGGGCCAAGGACCTGAACAGACACTTCACTGAGGAGGACATACAATCAATCAACAAGTACATGAAAAAATGCTCACCATCTCTAGCAGTCAGAGAAATGCAAATCAAAACCACCCTAAGATACCATCTCACTCCAGTAAGATTGGCAGCCATTATGAAGTCAAACAACAATAAGTGTTGGCGAGGATATGGGGAAAAGGGTACACTTGTACACTGCTAGTGGGACTACAAATTGGTAAGGCCAATTTGGAAAGCAGTATGGAGATACCTGGGAAAGCTTGGAATGGATCCACCATTTGACCCATCTATCGCCCTCCTCGGACTATTCCCTGAGGATCTTAAAAGAGTGTACTATAGGGATACTGCCACATCAATGATCATAGCAGCACAATTCACAATAGCTAGACTGTGGAACCAACCTAGATGCCCTTCAATAGATGAATGGATAAAAAAAATGTGACATCTATACACAATGGAGTACTACGCAGCAATAAAAAATGACAAAATCATAGAATTTGCAGGAAAATGGATGGCATTAGAGCAGATTATGCTAAGCGAAGCTAGCCAATCCTTAAAAAACAAATGCCAAATGTCTTCTTTGATATAAAGAGAGCAACTAAGAACAGAACAGGGAGGAAGAGCATGAGGAAAAGATTAACATTAAACAAAGACGAGTGGGGGAAGAGAAAGGGAGAGAGAAGGGAAAGCATATGGAAATGGGAGGAGACCCTCAATGTTACACAAAATTACATAGAAGAGGATGTGAGGGGAAAGGGGAGGGAAACAAGGGAGAGAATTGAACAACAGCAGATGAGGTAGAGAGGGATGATGGGAGGGGAGGGGAGGGGGGATAGTAGGGGAAAGGAAAGGTAGCAGAATACAACGGCCACTAATATGCCATTATGTAAAAATTTGAGTGTGTAACCAATGTGATTCTGCAATTTGTATTTGGGGTAAAAATGGGAGCTCATAACCCAATTGAGTCAAATGTATGAAAGATGATATACCATGAGCTTTGTAATGTTTTGAACAACCAATAAAAAAATTTAAAACAAAAGATTCACCAAGAAAATAATAATAAAAAAAAATCCCTCTTAATGTAGCAGATGGCATGATTTAGGTTATCTACCTAGGTTCATGACTTTTTTTAAATGCCATTTTCAAACTTGACCAGCTTTAACAAGATGAACTTTTGGAGGAAAAAAAAATAAAATTATATGCCTTAAAAAAAAAGAAAAAGAAAATTAGACCCTTCTCTCACCCTGCCTATTTTCAATCTTTTGGGAAAATATAAAAGAGTGGAATAACTGGATCATATGGTGGTTAAATCCCTATTTTTAAGGACAACATGCTGTTTTCCAGAATGCTTGTCCTAGTCTGTAGTCTCACCAACAGTATACAAGTGCACTTTTCCCCCACACCCTCATGAGCATTTACTGTTGTTTGTATTCTTGATTGTTGCCATTCTGACTGGAGTGAGATGAAATCTTTAGTGTAGTTTTCATTTGTATTTCATCAGCATTCCCTGATTGCTAAAGATGTTGAATGTTTTTACATGTAGTTGCTGGCCATTTCTATAACTTCTTTTGAGAAGATTCTGTTTATTGATTGGGTTGTTTTTTGGCATTGACTTTTTTTGTATATTCTCAAAATTAATCTTCTGTTTTTAAAATTTAGAATGGGTTTCTTGCACAGAAAATATATGTTTGGATCTTGGTGTAGAATTCAGCCTGACCATATGTGCCTTTATTAGTGGCATTTAATCACTTATATTTAATATAATTTATAATATAATCTACTTAAATATACCATGTATCTCTTCACTTTTTATTTTCTCCTTAAGTTCAAAGCTTTTATTTTTATTTCATTTACTCACTTGTTTATTCATTTTGAGTTTGTTTTTTAAAAAGTAGTCCCTTTCACCTCTTCTCTAGCTTAAGTGATGGTTGATTTTTATATTGGCTAGGCCACCTTCCCACATTGGTTTTGTCAAACACCAGTATGGATGCTGAATGAGATTTTTTTTTCATATGTGATTAACATTTAATTAGTCTTCACTGAGAAAAGCATGTTGCTCTCTATGATGTTCCTGGGCCTCATGCAGAGTCAAAAGCCTTTAGATCAAATCTAGAGATTTCCAAAATACTGTCCTTCTGAATTTAGATTCAAGATTTGAACCTTACTTTTTACTGAATTATCAGGCTCCATCCTGCCCAGCTGACTTAGACCTCACAGCCACCACAATCATGTGAGCCAATTCAATAGAACACTTGTCTCTCTGTACATGTATGTTCCTTTCTGTATATACAGATCTATTATATCTATCCAAACTTGCACTGCTGTAATGGTGTTTGATTATTATTGACTGCATATATAGTGGTGGCCTCAGAAGATTACAATGGAGCTGAAAATTCCTGTAACCTTGTGTTGTCATACCATCCTTGTTTGAAGTACAACGCATTACTCATGTGAATGGTGATAATGGAATAAATAGTACTACTGTGCAGCCAGTCATGTATAAGTGTCACAAAATTATATGCAGTAGATAATATTTGATAATGATAATAAATATCTATGATATTGCCTCTGTATTTATTGAACTATAATTCTAATTATAAAAATGTTTAGTGTAAATCTGTATGTTGTGCTTTGCTTACAACAGCCTCATACTTCTCATGTATACCCAGTCTCTTAAACTGCCAGCCTGATGCACTACTCCCTGCCCCAAGATGGCAGCTACTGTCTCTTGATTTCATTGTTTCTTGTGCTGGATTCAATCTCATGTTGTTTTATTCATGGTCCAAGAAGCAATAGACTTCATATAAATTATATACATAATATTAGCATATAATATATATGTATGTATGCCATATACATTCACACACACTCCATATAGCCTTGGTGTGTTGCAGTCTTTACCACCTACATTTGTTTTAAGTGGACTGCCTGATTTTCACAGAATGACGAAATTGCCTACCAATGTATCTTTTAATACATACCACTATTGCTAAGTGATACAGGATTGCATATAATACATATACGTATATCCCCACACTTGACCCTAAATATTTATATTTTCTGCATATTTAGATTTCAGAAAACATGAGTTGCTAATGTTTTGTAAAAATCTGCATCTGTACTAAAGATGTGCATATTTCATTTCTGTCTTTATCAATCCTTGCAAATAACAAAGAAATATTACACAGAAAAGAAATTGTATCCATATTGTCTATAATTGATACATCCAGCCTGATTCTCTCTTAAGGTCAGGAGCCATCTTGTTCAAAGTTATAAAATATTCATTTCTATTTTCTGTAAAATATTAGGATTTCTATTTGGTCTGGCCATATTTTGATGTTTTAAACTTACTTGGAATGCCTTCCCGTGCCTTGAATTCACTCATGTCTAGCTTTCCCTGACCAGATAACAACCCTCTCTGAAACCCTAATGGTGCCTCATAAATTCTGATGTTGGGATCTAAATTTACTCCCTAAGTGCTGAACCATTTAGATCATTAACCTACTACCTGCCTTTGTATTATGCTTGTCAAAATTCTGTTATCTGAAAGTTCTCAAGGCAACCCCCCCTCGTTTTGTGACTTTCTGTGCTGTAAAGCTGAGCTCCTACAGAGTGTAGTATTGTCTTCTATGGCATGGATTTCAGGAGAGGGACAGTCCTAGCTAGTCGGAATTACAAACTTGCTTTAATTTGATTTAAAATTGGAGTTGGTGGTCTTTTCCTTGCATTGTGGTTTAACATAATCTCTACCTACCCATTTTATTTTTTGTCTGCTTTCTGTCAACTGTCAAAATGTCTATATCTACATGTATCTAATTCTATGTCCATTCTGTCTCCTATTAATTCTATTTCCTTGGAGAATCCTAGTAAAGTTTATCATCTATACCTCTTTGATGTTTTATTTTCATCATACTATAAGGTTAACAGTTCATACATATATATATATATATGAACAATGGACAGCATTAAGTGATATTATATACTTCATTGATCAATATAAACTTCATAACATGTTCTTCATCCTTTCAGCTTTTGTGATACATGCTATGTAATTCCCATGTAATAAAATCTAATCCAAAATATATTTTCCTTCAAATTATCAATGATCTTCTATAGAGGATGGCAAAATTCAGAATTATTTCTTCTTATCCATGTTGTCACCATATCTGATACCATATTTGATGTTTTCCACATGTTTTGTGAATGAACTTTTCTTCATTATGTAATTTTCTTCTATGAGGAGTCTTTTACTTTTGCTACTTTTGCTGGAAGTGAGGATCTGCAGGTGAGTTGTTTTTTTTTTTTTTTTTTTTTTTTTGGCATTAAAAATTGGTCAGATGTTGCTTTGCAACAGAACCAGAATCCTAGCATTTTCAGTTTTCATTTTAAGACACGGTTTTACTAAGTTGTTGAGGCTCTCAGGAAGTTTCTGAGCCTCATCTCAAAGTTATAATCCTCCTGCCTCAGCCTCCTGAGTCACTGGGAATACACACATGTACCACTCTTCTTGAGTGCAGGTGAATTTTAATGTCTTGTAAAATTTTAATTTTGCCTTAATATTTAGAATTCCAGATTGACAGATTTTTTTTTCCTTTCATATTTTAAAGGTTTGGGGCCCTGTCTTCTTCCTTCCTTGTTTCTGATGGGCAAGCTTCTATCATTGAGCTCAAAGTGTCTCTTCCCTGCTAGTTTTATCAAGTGACATTGAAACCAGATTTAAAGATAGATAGTTAGTGTAGTAAGATATATTGGGTCTGTAAAGAAAATGGAGACCATATTGATAATGGAGTCCATAAAGAAGATGGAGTCCAATTTGAGCCCTGGAAACCAGAACAATACCTGGGGAAATTGAAATGTTAATGTCCCCCATGTCCAGGGCCCATCCTAAAGAACTGTTAATGAAGTAGCTCCCAGCAAAAAGGGAGGTGCTAATCAAACCACCCCAGGCCCTTCATGCCCAGATTACTCCTCCTGGCCACATCCTCCTTTTACCCTTCCCACCTGCATTCTATCACTGCAGGATAGAGGGAAACAAAGGACAGGAATGTGGAAGGATAAAAGAAGACCTTAGATATAAAAAGGGAAGAACTCTCCTTTCCCATTCCATCCCCTTCTTCCTGGGGGGAAGGGGGTCTTTTCTGCTATCCTTTAATAATGCCTCCCACTTTCCACTCTTACACTTGCCTTGGTGTGCTTCTCTGTGTTATACTTCAGCATTCAGGGAAGCAAGGACTCCTCACTGGTAAACAGCAGTAAGGACATCATATGTGCTAGCACTGGTTTCTTCATGTTTCCTAGGACTGATTTTTCTGACTTTCTTGAGCATGTTGGATTCTGGTTTTCCCTGCTTGCAGAACAGTTTTGGCCATTGGTTCTTCAGATACTCAATCTATTCATGCCCAATATCCAAACTGCCTCCTGATTCCACTCACACACTTTCGCCTGTGGGAAGCTGTCCCCAAACACACCAATTGCCTGATCATTGCTTTCATTATCCCCCATTTTTATCTTTAGTAGTTTCTAAAGTTCACTGATCTTGATTACTCAGTGTAATTGATAACTCGGTGTTTTGTTTGCTTGTCTCTTAATCTCAGACTTATGGCTTTCATCTACGTAAGGACAATTAGGTTGTTTGTTTACATATTTTGCTGATTCCTCTGGATCATGAACTATTGAAACCCAGGTGTGATAACTGTCTTCATATAAACCCCTGAGGCTACAGCAGGCAAAGCAAAGAGTAAAAGGCAGCCTCCTGTACTCAGATCTGGGTAAGCTGAGCCAGACCTGCCCCCAGCTTTGCTTCCAGTCACAGACTAGGAAGCGGTTTGTGACTCACTTCTGCATATGTCTGAGTAACTGTCAACTTTATCATTGTTGTCCCATCTGTGACAGTAATAGTCATTCTCATCAACACGATGGGTTCTGCTGAGGTTCAGGGTGGCTGTGTTCCCTGAACTGGAGCCAAAAAAATAGTCAAGGATATGTGAAGGCTGGTTGCTATCACCACAGATGACCAGCACCAGGACCTGGACTGGTTTTTGCTGGTACCAGTGAACATATTTTTTAGGAAAGTTTATTTCCAGAACAGGTAACTGTGGCCACTGACAGTGAGGGTGGCTGTGTCAGTATGTAAGTGGTCATGGAATCTTCAGAAGAGAAGAAGAAAGGGGTCTGAGAATCAAGAATCCATTCCCAGTGGACACACTCAAAACTGTCTAGGTTGAGTTTAGGGTTTGAGTCAGGCCAGCTTAGGATCCTGTGTGGATTCAATGTGGAACCAGGGATTGTAGAGGTCACCTGTGCAGAGAGTAAAAAGTGCAGCAAGAGAGGTGTCCAGGCCATATTAGAGATGCCCCAAATTTCAGTATCCTGAAATCCACAGCACTGCTAAGCTCTGCCAGGCCTCTTATTCCTTCTCAGGACCTTGGAGTAATGAGTGAGTGGTGATTATGCAAAGAGACTGTTGCTCTGCAATAACCACTGAAGGCTAGTGGGAAAGATGCTTCACAGCTCTGGGGTTAACATAGGAGACTAAGGGAGAGTGGAGTTCCAAATTTCTCCAGGTGCTTCACTGGAAAAAAAAAATGAGCCTTGACTTCCATGACCAGAAATAATAGTCATTTTTGATTGACTTGTGATCCCTTTCCCATCCCTCCTGTGCTGTGGTGTATCCTAGGCCCAAATCAGCAGGGCTGTTGACCTTCCACAAGCCTGGGCATGGATTGAGCTGGACCCTGCTGAGAGACATGGAAAACCTCTGACTCAGCAGAAGGTGTGAAAAACCAGCCTCTACCTCAGAGCAAAGCCTGTCCATGGAAAGTGTCATGACCCTTGTCTTTGGAAACACACACAGCGCACTCCTAGGCACATACCCACCCTGCTGAGTTGTTTGTCTACAAATAACAGGAGAGATCTGCTGCACCAGTTGTCCCTGACTCAGTCAGGCTATGTGGGGACCCATAGGAACCCCCTAGCAGCCACCAATCAGCATGAGACAGGGTAATACCTGGGATGCCAGATGACCATCCCAGTAGTTTATGGTGGTTGATAACATGTTGGGAAACCATGTAGTTCAGCATGTACTCTCTTCATGGCTTAAACAAATCAGTTCAAGTGAATCCCCCTCTTGTACTAGCCAATCACCCTTACCCAACATATTCCCACCAGTGAATGTGCTAATCATATTTTAGAGTTGTTTTATGGTTTTCCCGCAGTGTGTGACGATTTGCTAAGAGATGCTATGATGTATGTGAAGTACCTGCCTTCCCCAAAGAGTGTATAAAACTGCTGAAAACCCTGAGCTCGGGGACTCTCAGTGTCACCAGTTGCTGTGTATGCATGGAGGACTGAGCTAGCTCAAAATAAACACCTCTTTGCTGCTTACATCGATCTTGTCTCTGGTGGTCTTTTGGAGGCCCCAAATTGGAGCATACAGGTGGAATATGGACTTTTGTCTTTCTATTACTTTTCCTCTTTGGCTCCTCTTATTTCCTTATATCCATTACTTGTTTCATTAGAATGTGATCCAGTGTCATTAGGATTTCTTTTAATCATTTCTCACAAGACATGTTTAGCAGGAAACAATGGTTGGCTTTTGTGATTCATCATAATTTCTAATCTCATTTTTTGTTTGTTTGATTCTTTTGTTTTGTTTTCTTTTGTTTTTATTGTTGGTTGTTCAAAACATTACATAGTTCTTGATATATCATATTTCACACTTTGATTCAAGTGGGTTATGAACTCCCATTTTCACCCCGTATACAAATTGCAGAATCACATCAGTTACACATCCATTGATTAACATATTGCCATACTAGTGTCTGTTATATTCTGCTGCCTTTCATATCCTCTACTATCCCCCCTCCCCTCCCCTCCCCTCTTCTCTCTCTACCCCCTCTACTGTAATTCATTTCTCCCCCTTGTATTATTTTCCCCTTTCCCCTCACTTCCTCTTGAATGAAATTTTGCATACCCCTGAGGGTCTCCTTCCATTTCCATGCAATTTCCCTTCTCTCTCCCTTTCCCTCCCACCTCTCATCCCAGTAATATCACCATTTTGATGATGTTAGTTCTGCCTATCCATGAACAGGGTATATTTTTCCATCTTCTAAGATCTTCTATTTCTCTCTTTAGGGTTCTGTAGTTTTCATTGTATAAGTCTTTCACCTCTTTTGTTAGGTTGATTCCCAAGTATTTTATTTTTTTGAGGATATTGTGAATGGAGTGGTTATCCTCATTTCCATTTCAGAGGATTTGTCACTGATATACAGGAATGCCTTTGATTTATGTGAGTTGATTATATATCCTGCCACATTGCGGAATTCATTTATTAGCTCTAATAGTTTCTTTTAGACCCTTTTGGGTCTCCTAGGTATAGAATCATGTCAACTGCAAATAGTGATAATTTAAGTTCTTCTTTTCCTATTTTTATGCCTTTAATTTCTTTCATTTGTCTAATTGCTCTGGCCAGTATTTCGAGAACTATGTTGAACAGAACTGGTGAGAGAGGGCATCCCTGTCTTGTTCCAGATTTTAGAGGGAATGCCTTCAATTTTTCTCCATTCAGAATAATGCTAGCCTGAGGCTTAGCATAGATTGCTTTTACAATATTGAGGTATGTTCCTGTTATCCCTAGTTTTTCTAGAGTTTTGAACATCAAGGGATGCTGTACTTTGTCGAATGCTTTTTCTGCATCTATGGAGATGATCATATGGTTCTTATTTTTAAGTCTATTGATGTGGTGAATAACATTTATTGATTTCCGTATATTGAACCAGCCTTGCATCCCAGGGATGAATCCTACTTGATCATGGTGCACAATTTTTTTGATATGTTTTTGTATCCGATTCGCCAGAATTTTATTGAGGATTTTTGCATCTAGGTTCAGTAGAGATATTGGTCTGTAGTTTTGTTTCTTTGAAGTGTCTTTGTCTGGTTTAGGAAACAGGGTGATGTTGGCCTCGTAGAATGAATTTGGAAGTTCTCCCTCTTTTTCTATTTCCTGAAGTAGCTTGAAAAGTATTGGTATTAGTTCCTTTTTAAAGGTTTTGTAAAACTCTCCTGTATACCCATCCGGTCCTGGGCTTTTCTTAGTTGGTAGTCTTTTGATGGTTTCTTCTATTTCCTCAATTGATATTGGTCTGTTTAGGTTGTCTATCTCCTCCTGACTCAATCTGGGCAGATCATATGACTTCAGAAATTTATCGATGCCTTCACTATCTTCTAATTTATTGGAGTATAAGGATTCAAAATAATTTCTAATTATCTTCTGTATTTCTGAAGTGTCTGTTGTGATATTGCCTTTTTCATCCCGTATGCTAGTAATCTGAGTTCTCTCTCTTCTTCTCTTCATTAGCATGGCTAAGGGTCTGTCGATTTTATTTATTTTTTCAAAGAACCAACTTTTAGTTTTGTCAATTTTTTCAATTGTTTCTTTTGTTTTGATTTCATTAATTTCAGCTATGATTTTAATTATTTCTTGCCTTCTACTTCTTTTGCTGTTGTTTTGCTCTTCTTTTTCTAGGATTTTGAGATGAAGTATGAGATCATTTATTTGTTGGTTTTTCCCTTTTTTAAGGAATGAACTCCAAGCAATGAATTTTCCTCTTAGAACTGCTTTCAATGTGTCCCATAGATTCCGATATGTTGTGTCTGTGTTTTCATTTATCTCTAAGAATTTTTTAATTTCCTCCTTGATGTCTTCTATAACCCTTTGATCATTCAGTAACCTATTGCTCATTCTCCAAGTGATGCATGATTTCCTTCCTTCTTTTATCGTTGATTTTCAGTTTCATTCCATTATGATCAGATAAGATTCATGGTATTATCTCTACTCCTTTATATTGTCTAAGAGTTGCCCTGTGACATAATATATGATGTATTTTTGAGAAGGATCCATGTGCTGCTGAGAAAAAAGTGTAACTGCTTGATGTTGGGTAGTATATTCTGTATATGTCAATTAAGTCTAGGTTATTAATTGTGTTATTGAGTTCTATAGTTTCCTTATTCAACTTTCATTTAGAAGATCTGTCCATTGGTGAGAGGGGTGTGTTGAAGTCTCCCATGATTATTGTATGGTGGTCTATTAGACTCTTGAACTTGGGAAGAGTTTGTTTGATGAACATAGCTGCACCATTGTTTGGGGCATATATATTTATGATTGTTATGTCTTGTTGGTGTATGGTTCCCTTGAGCAGTATGTAGTGTCCCTCTTTATCCCTTTTGATTAACTTGGGCTTGAAATCTATTTTATTTGATATGAGTATGGACACTCCTGCTTTTTTCCGAAGTCCATATGAGTGATATGATTTTTCCCAACCTTTCACCTTCAGCCTATGTATGTCTTTTCCTATCAAATGCATCTCCTGTAGGCAGCATAATGTTGGGTCTTGTTTTGTGATCCATTCTACTAGCCTGTGTCTCTTAATTGGTGAGTTTAAGCCATTAACATTTAGGGTTATTATTGAGATATGGGTTGTTCTTCCAGCCATATTTGTTTATTCATGTTACTAAACATGGTTTGTTTTCCTCTTTTATTATTTTCCCCCCTTTACTGTCCTAGCTCCCACTGTTGGTTTTCATTGTTATTTTCCATTTCCTCTTCCTGTAATGTTTTGCCAAGGATGTTTTGAAGAGATGGTTTTCTAGCTGCAAATTCTTTTATCTTTTGTTTATCATGGAAGGTTTTAATTTCATCTTCCATCCTGAAGCTTAATTTCGCTGGATACACAATTTTTGGTTGGAACCCATTTTCTTTCAGTGTTTGAAATATGTTATTCCAGGATCTTCTAGCTTTCAGAGTCTGTGTTGAAAGATCAGTTGTTATCCTGATTGGCTTACCCCTAAATGTAATCTGCTTCCTTTCTCTTGTAGCTTTTAAAATTCTCTCCTTATTCTGTATGTTGGGCATCTTCATTATAATGTGTCTAGGTGTGGATCTCTTATGATTTTGCACATTCGGCGTCCTGTAGCCTCTAGGATTTGGGATTCGGTCTCATTCTTCAAGTCTGGGAAGTTTTCTCGTATTATTTCATTGAATAGATTGCTCATTCCTTTGGTTTGAAACTCTGTCCCTTCCTGTATCCCAATGACTCGTAAATTTGGTCTCTTGATGTTATCCCATATTTCTTGGATGTTCTGCTCATGGTTTCTTAACAGTCTTGCTGAGCTGTCTATGTTCTTTTCAAGTTGAAATACTTTATCTTCATTGTCTGATGTTCTATCTTCTAAGTGTTCTACTCTGCTGGTCCTATTCTCAATTGAGTTTTTAAGTTGGTTTATTGCTTCCTGCATTTCTAGGATTTCTGTTTGTTTGTTTTTTATAACCTCTATCTCCCTGTATAGTTGATCTTTTGCTTCTTGGATTTGTTTATGTAATTCATTGTTGAAGTGATCTTTCATTGTCTGATTTTGCTGTCTGATGTCTTCCTTGAGACTCCAGATCATCTGAAGCATGTATATCCTGAATTCTTTATCTGACATTCCATCTGCTGCAGATATTACCTCTTCTAACCTTGAGTTGACCTTCATTGCTTGTGGTCCTTTCTTTCCTTGTCTTTTCATACTGTTCGTGTTTCTTTCTGCTTGGTGAAACTGTTGTGCTATTGAATTTTCCCCCTATATATTTATATTGCTCTTGTATATTTTTAAAGTCTCCCTCGCAGGCGCGGGCGGTGGCTCTGCCCCTCCTCCAATTTGGGCAATGTGCCTACCATGCCGGCAGGCCGCTGGGGCTGTTCTGCCGGTCTGTATCAGGTCCAGCTACCTTGCAGGCGCGGGTGGTGGCTCTGGCCCTCTGTGGGCCGCTAGGCTTGTTCTGTTGGTGGTCGCAGTTCTGCCTACTTTGCAGGCGCGGGCAGCGGCACTGCCCCTCTGCAGGCCGCTGGGCCTGTTCTGCCGGTGGGTCGCAGGTCCACCTACCTTGCAGGCGCAGGGGGGGGCGGCTCTACCCTTCCGCAGGCCGCTGGGCTTATTCTGTCTCTTGGTTGCAGGTCTGGCCTGTTCTGTTGGTGGTCGCAGGTCCGCCTACCTTGCAGGCGCGTGGGGCAGCTCTTCCCCTCTGCGGAATTCTGGGCCCCTTCTGCCGGTGGGTCACAGGTCTGCCTACCTTGCAGGGGGGGAGGGGGCGGCTCTGCCCTTCAGCAGGCTGCTGCGCCTGTTCTGCCGGTGGTCACAGTTCTGCCTACCTTGCAGACGCGGGGGGGGGGGATGCAGCTCTGCCCCTCAGCAGGCCGTTGGGCCTGTTCTGCGTGTGGTCACAGTTCCGTCTACCTGGCAGGCACGGGGGGATGGGGCAGCTCTGCCTCTCAGCAGGCTGCTGCACCTGTTCTGTGGGTGGTCACAGTTCCGTCTACCTTGCAGGCGCGGGGGGAGGGGGCGACTCTGTCTCTCAGCAGGCCTGCGCCTGTTCTGCTGGTGGGTCGCAGTCCTGCCTACCTTGCAGGCGTGGTTGGCAGCTCTGCCCCTCCGCGGGCCACTGGGTCTTTTCCGTCGGTGGTCACAGTTCCGTCTACCTTGCAGGCGCGGGGGGTTGGGGGGTGGCTCTGCCCCTCAGCAGGCTGCTGGTCCTGTTCTGTGGGTGGTCACAGTTGCGCCTACCTTGCAGGCGTGGGGGGAGGGGGCGGCTCTGCCTTTCAGCAGGCCGCTGCCCACCTACCTTGCAGGCGTGGTTGGCAGCTCTGCCCCTCCGCGGGCCACTGGGCCTTTTCAGTCAGTGGTCACAGTTCCGCCTACCTTGCAGGTGTGGGGGGAGGGGGCGGCTCTGCCTCTCAGCAGGCCGCTGCGCCTGTTCTGCCGGTGGGTCCAAGTCCCGCCTACCTTGCAGACGTGGTTGGCAGCTCTGCCCCTCCACGGGCCACTGGGCCTTTTCCGTCGGTGGTCACAGTTCTGCCTACCTTGAAGGCGCGGGGGGGGGCAGCTCTGCCCCTCAGCAGGCCACTGGTCCTGTTCTGTGTGTGGTCACAGTTCCGTCTACCTGGCAGGCGTGGGGGGAGGGGGCGGCTCTGCCTCTCAGCAGGCTGCTGCGCCTATTCTGTGGGTGGTCACAGTTCCGTCTACCTTGCAGGCGTGGTTGGCAGCTCTGCCCCTCAGCAGGCCGCTGGTCCTGTTCTGTGTGTGGTCACATTTCCGCCTACCTTGCAGGTGCGGGGGGAGGGGGCAGCTCTGCCTCTCAGCAGGCCGCTGCGCCTGTTCTGTGGGTGGTCACAGTTCCGTCTTGTTTGTTTGATTCTTGGGTACTGAGGATTAAACCCAGGGCATTTAACCACTGAGACATATTCTCTGCCCTTTTTAAAAATGTATACTTATGTAGAGAAAGGATCTCACTGATTTCCTTAAGGCCTCCCTAAGTTGATGAAGCTGTCTTTGAACACATGATCCCCCTGCCTCAGCTTCCTGAGCTGCTGAGATTAGAGGAGTGTGTGACTACACCTTGCTCTAGTCTCAGTTTAACATTGTGTTTGCTTCCTTTCTAGGATATCTCCCTTCCCATACTACATTAGCAATGGTATATGGAACGTTCTTTCTCTTGTTCTTTTCTATTTTCACCAAGGTTAGACAGACTATTGTTAAGTTCTGGAAATCATACCTGCCTAAGAAACATATTTCAGGTCCCTGGGTCTCTGTGAAAGTCCTCAGTACATGGTAGAGTTTAACAGGGCTGAGGTCAGGAGGGCCAGTGGTCAGGTTTTCTCCAGTTAGGTGGATTCTGTCACTGAGCTGAGGTCAGCCTCATAATCAGATGGTGACTGAGGCAGGTGGTTTGTCCAGCTCACTCTGCAGAGTTTCCTAAAGGAAGGTGCACATGCTCCATGCAGATCAGGGCCTGAGTGCAGTCCACATCTAAGACTACACCTGAGCACAGCAACCGCAGCCCTCTGTGCAGATCTGCCTGGAAGTGAGAGAAGAGGCAAGGAGAAAGGTGCAGGCATCTTTGGAAGTGTCCAGGACAGGGATATTAGCTTATATACCACTGCTGAAGAGTAGGAGATTGTATTCTCAGATTGAACAAGACACCTGGGCCACTGTCCTGGGTGAAGGACAGAGACGCTCAAGTTCCATCCCCTCACATTGAACTCCCTCCTAGAGAGACCTTGGTATTGTTTACCCATTGTCTCTCAGGCAACTGCCAAGGCTGAGACCAGGAACCAGTCTCCTCCATGGCATTCTCCAGGTGAGGCCCTCATAGGTTCCAGGTTCCATGGAAACACAGTGTGGGTATGATCGTCATAATATGTACCCTGCTTCCCAGGCATATAATGGACGCTCGGGACTTTCACTACAAGTACTATGACCTGGAGACCTGTTGATCCACCTGGATGGCCTCCCATTTGGCTTCCCCTTTTGCTAACCCAGGCTCTTCTGGCTGCTACTGACTGTAGCTCTACTTCCCTCTGCTGGTGGAGGAAACTTAGAAGCAGTAGTTTGCTCCTCCAGTGACTCCAAAGCTCATGTCACCTGAAATGACATGTAGTGGGTGTACAGCCTCACTCTATGAGCTGCACACACCTTACCTTGCCAAGCACTACACAGAGAAGTGGCATCCCTGAGGTGCAGTCAAGCAAATACTGTGCAGTATTTTTTTTTACTCTGTCCCTGGAAAAGTTCCTTCCTGGTGATTTGTTTTCTTCAGATAAAGTATGCTTCTCAGCTTTTCTAAAGAAGCAGAAAAGTTCCCAGTGGAATGCTGACTATTGAGAAAGCCTCCTGTGTATTTGTAGCCAGAACTGGTGCTGCCCCATGGCAATGAGAAATGCTGCAGGGTCATTGGGAGCTCAGGATGTGTCTGTACTAAAACTCAGAAGTGCCCTTGCATCATCATTATCATCATTATTCATCACCATTTCTATTACCACATTTTTATTTCATCACAAACCTCATAGTTTATGGGGAAGGATTTGTAAACCAGTCTCACGTGCTCATTGTTAATCCTGGGCATCTCCTGCCTGTAAAACTGCAGAAAGGATTGCTTTGACTATAACCATGTAATCCACATTATCACATATATTGCTATTCACTGTTTATCAAAGTCAGCTTACATAAATCATACCTTTAAATATTATAATCATTAATAAAATTGCAGGCAGTTCTGTCAATAAACATTTTACAAATTTTAAAAAAATGACTAGAGGTATTGAACCTGAGATGGAGAAAACACCATTCATTCAGATCTCTTTTTCTTGGATTTTCACTGAGGAAAGACAAGAGATTCCAAGACCTGGGACACAATAAACTCATCATTAATAAATGAGACTATTTTATTGCTTTATGCCATTTATGATTGAAAATCCAGTTTCCAAATATCAGTATAGTTTCCCCATTACATATCACGTAATATTTGGACCAAGAAAGACTCAGTAGCCCAAAGAAGTGATCAGCAATGTAATGAAGAGAAGTTGACACAAGAACCCTGAATTTAGGTCCTAACCATTTAAGGGGAAGAAAGGGGAGGTGGAAAGATGAGGGTCACACTATGCCCCAGGAATTGTGTCCCACACAACTCATTGCTGCCTCTTATCATGTCATGACTGTCACCAGGAGCCCAGCTCAGTCTGCATGTTGGTGGTAAGAATGAGGCTGGTTCCAGGTGGGAGCTGGAGAATTTGTTGGGAGTGTGGGTCTTCTCTGCTCTATTGTGCTGTGCTGTGCTTAGCTGGACTGGTCTGGTTCCTGCTGATTCTCTCTGCACCATGGCCCACTCCCTTCTTGAGGGAGCACGTGACACTGAAAGCCACATGGGGTATCTGTGTGATAGGAAATGCCAAGTCCTGAAGGTTGAGGAGAATGTGGGGCTCATTCTCAGGGGTTCACACCAGCAACATTATCTGGACTTATTTCAGAGACAAGGCAGGATCCAGGTACTGTGGATTTGCTCCTGAGAATACAGACTGGGTGTAGAGAGGTGAGACCTTGGATAAGGAGCACTGTGAGGGAAGACCATAGAGTTGAAGAAGGCACTTAGGGTGATGGGAGAGAAACAGGTTCTGCAAAGAGGGGGGGGTGGGAGTCTGGGGATGTTTCTGAGGAGGAGCTGGAACAAAGAGGGCCAGGTATCCATCCCTGGCCCAGTACAAGAAGCCAAGGACCTAGTGAAGTCTGGACCCTGTACCCAAAACCATTTGGGACCCTGACTTGATCATCTATCCCTAGGGCATAAGTTATGCAAAGTTGGGGCTGCTGAGCCAGCAATTGCTAGCCCTCTACATGGAAGGGTGTGTGTGTGTGTGTGTGTGTGTGTGTGTGTGTGTCCCTCAGGGATCATCACATGCTCCTCTCTATCATGAACATTGTCACCCAGAAATGAGTGTGGTTGGAGCTGAGGACTGAGGCCAACTGTGTCAGCTTCACTATTGGACCCAAGACACTCATGCCCAGGAAGATGAGGGATTATATTGTAACCAAGTCATGCTCTGCTTCAAGCAATTCCTGAAAATCTATCATCCAGAGTTGACTGCTCTGATTATATAGTTTTCCTTGGTTCATGGTGACTGAATTTCCATAGTGAATATGGTATTAATATCATTTGTTTCCATGTGTGTTAAATAAGACACATTACAGTTTTCCTCTATATCAAGGATATAAAAGGAAAAATCTGCTCAGAATGCACAGAGCAGCTATGTGTGAACTTTAAATCACAAATCATAGAAGGAAGGATAGGATGATGGGATATTGATGTGCCACTTGTTCAGAGGTTAGTTTTTTTTTTTTTTTTTTTTTTTTTTTTTTGTCACTCCAGACAGGTATTTCCAGCAGTCCTGGGACTGGAAGGGTTCCCCCTTGAGAGAACACAACTTCCTCTTTCATGCTTGCATCATGAGGAAGATTATTCATTATGCACAGAATATAAATGAGAAATCATGTTTTTCTTTCTGTGTATTTTTTCTACAGTTCATTCTAAACCCACTAGTCTCTAAGACATTTTCCTGCATTGAAAGCAGTCACATAGAGGTAGGAATGACCTAATCACACTAGTGTAAGAGGACATTCTAATAATATGATATGAATTGGCACTGATTTTGTTTCTCTATGTCTTTTTGGTATTAACCCTAGACATATGCATAGAACAGCATGTGCATAGAAACATATTTACCATTTTTTCTTTGTTTTGTTTATTTTCATACTACTGGGATCAAAACCAGGACTTTGTGCATGCTAGGCAAGTAGCCTACCAACTGATCCACATGCTCAAACAATGCACATTCTTTTAACAGTGTGTGTGGGGGGGAGGAAATGGAGAATGGGAAGAAAAGGAATAAGGCTGGGAAATCAATTCTCTAAATTTCTTATGACTTTCTGGATTCAACTCTGCAATTCACTGCACAGATCTGATGCTGAAGAAGATAGATAGGATGGAAATAGGATTTTGAGGGATAGACCACCTCACAGTTTCTAGGTGGGAGATTGCATGATACACACACAGGATAGATAAGAATATTATTGCAAAACTTTTGCTTGTGAAACTGCAATAGCAGTCATCATCCATTCACAGAAATTCTAAACTTGTCTTCTAAACTCATCTGAGTATATTTTCCACTAATAAGAAATATTAAAATATGATTTGAAAGAGACACAGAGTTATATAAAATAATATTGCATCAGTCCATGATGGAATGTAAAGATCTTGACAGAAAAATTATCCATAAAACTGCAGCAGTCCAGGAAAGACAGAAGATGACAGAGGTGTTGACTTTCTCTCATAAAGGTTTTAGAGAAACTATAATAAAAATCATCCCAGAAATAAGGCAAACACTGCTGAAGTGAATGGAAATATACAGAATTGTAGGAAGGAAATTGAGGTATAAAGAACCAAATGGAACTAATTTAAGAAAAAGTAGGCCCAAATCTTCATCATATTAGATTAGGTCCTGTCTTCCTTAACCAGACTCCTAAAGTGCAAGAAATAAAATAAAGAATTAGTAAATGGGATGGATTCAAATTATCTTCACAGCAAAGGAAACAATCAATAATGTGAAGAAAGTGCCCACAGAATGGTGGAACATCTTTACCACACACATATCAGATAGAGCACTAACCTCCAGAATACATAAAAACCTTAACACCATAGAAATGAGTAACTGGATCAATAAATGGGCTAAGGAACTGAACAAGCATTTCTCAGAAGGAGATATACAATCGACCAACAAATATATTTAAAAAAAATGTTCAACTTCTCTAGTGATTAGAGAAATGCAAATCAAAACCACTCTAAGATTTCATCTCACTCCATTCAGAATGCCAATTATCAAGAATACAAGCACCAATAAGTGCTGACGAGGATGTGGGTGAAAATGTACACTCATACATTGGTGGTGACACTGCACTTGGTACAACCACTATGGAAAGTAGTGTGGAGATTTTTAAAAACTTGGAATGGAACCAAATGGACACATTTGACCCAGCTATCCCACTCCTTGGTCTCTACCCAAAGGACTTCAAATCAGCATATTATAGTGACACAGCCACATCAATATTCATAGCAGCTCAATTCACTATAGAAACTGTGGAACCAACCTTGATGCCCTTCAACATATGAATGGATAAAGAAACTATGGTACATATACACAATGGATTATTACTCAATATTAAAAGAGAATAAAAATATGGCATTTTCAGGTAAATGGATGAATTGGAGAATATCATGCTAATGAAGTAAGCCAATCCTCAAAAAACCAAGGCCGAATGTTCTCTCTGATAGTGAATGCTGACCCATAATGGTAGGGAGGACAGTGGGCATGGGGAGAATGGAGGAACTTTGATTGGGCAAAAGGGAGGAAGTGAAGGGGAGGGGGCATCGAGGTAGGAAAGATAGTGGAATGACATGAACATTATTAGCCAAGGTATATATGTGAAGAAACAAATGGTGTGACTCTACTTTGTGTACAACCATTCATTTGTGTACTTAATTTGTGTACAATGAATCAAAATGCATCCTATTGTCATATGTAACTAATTAAAACAAATAAAAGAAAGAAAAAGAAAACAAAGAACCAAAAGGAGTGACTATTTATGAGAACTATCCCAGGTGCTCTGAAGTAAAGACTACACACTACAGATAAGCAACCCGGAAAGCCGAGCAATAGAAACTGATGAAAATACAACACAGGGGGCAAACAAGATGAATCTTCCCAAAAGTAGCCAAAAATTGTCAGTAACCTTTGAGATAACCACATGGCCCATTTTATAGGTAATGACTGTTCAGATACACAATGAAAATCACATACTGGCCTCTTAAATACAATACTCTGTTATATTTTTATTTTTTTTAATTTGCTTTAGTTAGTTATACATGATGGTTGAATGCATTTTGACTCATTGTACAAAATTGAAGCACAACTTCTCATTCCCCTGGCTCTGCACTGTGCAGAGTCATACCAGTTGTGTAATATGCATATATAGAGAATAATAATGTCCATCTGATTCCACCATCCTTTCCAACCCCACACTCCCACCACTCCCCTCACTTTCCTCTGCCCACTCCAAAGTTAATTCATACTTCCCTACCACCCATTATGCCATTATGCCATTATGAATCAGCATCTGCTTATCAGAGAACACATTCGGCCTTTGGTTTTTTGTGTTTGGCTTATTTCACTTAGCATGATATTCTCTAGCCCTTCCATTTACCTGCAAATGCCATAATTTCTTTCCTCTTCAAGGCTGAGCCATGCTCCATTGTGTATATGTACCACATTTTCTTTATCCATTTATTGTGGAGTATCTAGGTTGGTTCCATAGTTTTACAATTATGAATTGAGCTGCTATACACATTGGCATGACTGCATCACTGTAGTATGCTTGTTTTGGGGTATAAAATAAGTAATGGGATAGCTGGGTCAAATGGTCATTCCATTCTAAGTTTTGTGAGGAATCTCCATACAGCTTTCCATAGTGGTTGCACCAATTTGCAGTTGCACCAAAAATGTATGAGTGTACCAAACTTTCTGGAGCCCGATCAAGTTTCTATAACTCTCCAATTGATAATAAAATATCATCTATAGAAATTCATTCCCTGGGGATTCTTTCATAAAGTTACATTTTCTGTATAGCCTCAGTGCTCACAGTGGAATCTTAGTCAAAGAACATCTTCACATTCTTTCACTGTGGATCCTGAATTCTGTTCACACCATCACAGGTGACCTAGTTATTCATGGCCTTGAGAATTCATGAAAGTTGCACATGGAATAGCTAATTGTTGTTTGAGAGAACGTGAATACACGTTTCTTCCTGAAGTCCCACTAAAATTCTATTGAAGAGGTAAAAACCTTCTCACAAGCAGGACATCAGAAACTGAATGAAGTATGACAGATATTTAAAGGAAGATCTCAAGTTCACAATTTTTAGTGGACTTGAATCTTAGAAAAACCAAAGCCCATTATTCACTAAGAACCATCCTGAAATACTTGAATGATTCTCAGTGGCCTGTGGGTGGACAATAATCAGCCTGAAGAAAACTGAAATAAGAATGAGTAAGCAGAGCTAGAAGATAAACAAATTGGTCTCTGACACAATTCACCTGCTGCCCCACCCTGATCAGTTCTCTGCAGAAGGTGAAAATCAGATTTGTGGAAGGGAGGTCCAGGAAGACCTGGCATTGTACCATCAGGAGGAGAACACTGTGTCCTCATTAATGCTGAATGTTGTGACCACTTCTGACTAATAACCATACCTAATCAGACCCTTTTCTCAAAGGAAGTTGTCTAGACAAGGCACTGGTAACAGAAACATCTTATATTATTTTTTTGAGAGAGAGAGAGAGAGAAATTTTTAATATTTATTTTTTAGTTCTCAGCGGACACATCTTTGTATGTGGTGCTGAGGTTCGAACCCAGGCTGCACGCATGCCAGGCAAGTGCGCTACAGCTTGAGCCACATCCCCAGCCCCACATCTTATAATTTTGAGGAGATAATGCCTCGGAGAGGCCTATATTTTTGTCTTTACTTTCGTACCTCTGCTACTCTTCATTTGATAATGAACAGGAAGTTACCTATATTCCTTTTATGCCTAAAGTCATAACATCCCAAATTATCTTTCTATCAGGAGAAGTGTTCTCAGACTAACTGCTGGTGACCTTCCTTAGCTAAGGAGCAAAGAGTATGGGTAACCTCTGACAAGGTTACTGCTAGATCCCCTTTAACTGGCACACAGCTCAGCAGTGACAGAGACCACCTGAAGAAGCTTGTCCTGCTTAAGATTAGTCAATATGGGAGTATAAAGTAATGTTGGCAAGCCATAGATTAGGGCTGAATATTTTCTAGTCACCTAACTACTCAAGACTTTGCATGTAGAATGTATTAAGACCTCTCAAAATTCAATAATATAATGAACAGATACATTTGCGTGATGAAAAAGGCAATAACAAAACAGATGCTACAGAAATACAGAAGACAATTAGAAATTATTTTGAAAACATATATTCAAACAAAAGAGAAGATAGTGAAGGCATCGATAAATTTCTTAAGTCATATGATTTGCCCAGACTGAGTCAGGAGGATACTCACAACTTAAAAAGACCAATATCAATGGATGAAATAGAAGAAGCCATCAAAAGACTTCCAACCAAGAAAAGCCCAGGACCAGATGGGTATACAGTGGAGTTTTACAAAACCTTTAAAGAATAATTAATACCAATATTTCTCAAGTTATTTCAGGAAATAGAAAAAGAGGGAGCTCTGCCAAATTCATTCTATGAGGCCAACATCACTCTGATTCCGAAACCAGACAAAGACACCTCAAAGAAAGAAAACTACAGACCAATATCTCTGATGAACCTAGATGCAAAAATCCTCAATAAAATTCTGGCGAATCAGATACAAAGGCACATCAAAAATATTGTGCACCATGATCAAGTAGGATTCATCCCTGGGATGCAAAGATGGTTCAATATACGGAAATCAATAAATGTTATTCACCACATCAATAGACTTAAAGATAAGAACCATATGATCATCTCAATAGACACAGAAAAAGCATTCGACAAAGTACAGCATTCCCTTTATGTTCAAAACATTAGAAAAACTAGGGATAACAGGAACTTACCTCGACATTGTAAAAGCTATCTATGCTAACCCTCAGGCTAGCATCATTCTGAATGGAGAAAAAATTGAAGGCATTCCCTCTAAAATCTGGAACAAGACAGGGATGCCCGCTATCACCACTTCTATTCAATATAGTCCTTGAAACACTGGCCAGAGCAATTAGACAGACAAAAGAAATTAAAGGCATAAAAATAGGAAAAGAAGAACTTAAATTATCACTATTTGCAGGTGACATGATTCTATACCTAGAAGACCCAAAAGGGTCTACAAAGAAACTATTAGAGCTAATAAATGAATTCAGCAAAGTGGCTGGATATAAAATCAACACGCATAAATCAAAGGCATTCCTGTATATCAGTGACAAAACTTCTGAAACGGAAATGAGGAAAAACACTCCATTCACAATATCCTCAAAAAAAATAAAATATTTGGGAATCAACCTAACAAAAGAGGTGAAAGATTTATACAATTAAAACTACAGAACCCTAAAAAGAGAAGTAGAAGAAGATCTTAGAAGATAGAAAAAAATATACCCTGTTCATGGATAGGAAGAACTAACGTCATCAAAATGGCGATATTACCAAAAGTTCTCTATAGGTTTAATGCAATGCTAATCAAAATCCCAATGGCATTTCTTGTAGAAATAGATAAAGCAATCATGAAATTCATATGAAAAAATAAAAGACCCAGAATAGCAAAAGCAATTCTAAGCAGGAAGTGCGAATCAGGCGGTATAGCGATAGCAGATTTCAAACTATATTACAGAGCAATAGTAACAAAAACAGCATGGTACTGGTACCAAAACAGGAGGGTGGACCAATGGTACAGAATAGAGGACACGGAGATTAATCCACAAAGCTACAACTATCTTATATTTGATAAAGGAGCTGAAAGCATGCAATGGAGGAAGGATAGCATCTTCAACAAATGGTGCTGGGAAAACTGGAAATCCATATGCAACAAAATGAAACTGAATCCCCTCCTCTCGCCACGCACAAAAGTTAACTCAAAGTGGATCAAGGAGCTAGATATCAAATCAGAGACTCTGCATCTGATAGAAGAAAAAGTTGGCTCCGATCTACATATTGTGGGGTCTGGCTCCAAATTCCTTAATAGGACACCCATAGCACAAGAGTTAATAACAAGAATCAACAAATGGGACTTACTTAAACTGAAAAGTTTTTTCTCAGCAAGAGAAACAATAAGAGAGGTAAATAGGGAGCCTACATCCTGGGAACAAATTTTTACTCCTCACACTTCAGATAGAGCCCTAATATCCAGAGTGTACGAAAAACTCAAAACATTAGACAATAAGATAAGAAAGAACCCAATCAACAAATGGGCCAAGGACCTGAACAGACACTTCTCAGAGGAGGACATACAATCAATCAACAAGTACATGAAAAAATGCTCACCATCTCTAGCTGTCAGAGAAATGCAAATCAAAACCACCCTAAGATACCATCTCACTCCAGTAAGATTGGCAGCCATTATGAAGCCAAACAACAAGTGCTGGCGAGGATGTGGGGAAAAGGGTACTCTTGTACATTGCTGGTGGGACTGCAAACTGGTGCGGCCAATATGGAAAGCAGTATGGAGATTCCTGGGAAAGCTGGGAATGGAACCACCATTTGACCCAGCTATTGCCCTTCTTGGACTATTCCCTGAAGACCTTAAAAGAGCGTACTACAGGGATACTGCCACATTGATGTTCATAGCAGCACAATTCATGATTGCTAGACTGTGGAACCAACCCAGATGCCCTTCAATAGATGAATGGATAAAACAAATGTGGCATTTATACACCATGGAGTATTATGCAGCATTAAAAAATGACAAAATCATGGAATTTGCAGGGAAATGGATGGCACTAGAGCAGATTATGCTTAGTGAAGCTAGCCAATCCCTAAAAAACAAATACCGAATGCCTTCTTTGATATAATGAGAGAAACTAAGAACAGAGCAGGGAGGAAAAGCAGGAAGAAAAGATTAACATTAAACAGAGACATGAGGTGGGAGGGAAAGGGAGAGAAAAGGGAAATTGCATGGTAATGGAGGGAGACCCTCATTGTTATACAAAATTACATATAAGAGGTTGTGAGGGGAATGGGAAAATAAACAAGGAGAGAAATGAATTACAGTGGATGGGGTAGAGAGAGAAGATGGGAGGGGAGGGAGGGGGGATAGTAGAGGATAGGAAAGGTAGCAGAATACAACAGTTACTAATAGGGCATTATGTAAAAATGTGGATGTGTAACCAATGTGATTCTGCAACCTGTATTTGGCGTAAAATTGGGAGTTCATAACCAACTTGAATCTAATGTATGAAATATGATATGTCAAGAGCTTTGTAATGTTTTGAACAACCAATAAAAAAAAGAAATGATACATGGATGGCAAAAACCTAAAAAGTGCTGGATATGATTTATCTTTAGAAAATACAAATTTAAAGTATGGTGAGATTCCACTGAACAATTATTAGAATGATTGAAATTTATCACAAGTGCCAATAAAGATATGATGGAATTGAAATTGTCCTACAATCTTGTAGAGATGTCAAATACTTTGTAAAAGAGGTTTTATTTATTTTTTATTGATTTTTTAAAAAATAAATGACAGCAGAATGCATTACAATTCTTATTACACATATACAGCACAATTTTTCATACCTCTGATTATATATAAAGTATGTTGACACCAATTCATGTATTCATACATGTACTTTGGATAATGATGTCTATCATATTCCACCATCCTTGCTAATCCCCTGCCCCCTCCTTTTCCCTCCAACCCCTCTGCCCTATTTTGAATTCATCTATTCTTCCCATGCTCCCCCTCCCTACCCCACTATGAGCCAGTCTCCTTATATCAGAGAAAATATTCAGCATTTGTTTTTTTGGGATTGTCTAACTTCACTTAGCATTATCTTTTCCAGCACCATTCATTTACCTGCAAATGCCATGATTTTATTCTCTGCAAAATGGGTTTAAAAAGTTAACATACCTCTGCAATGCTAACCTCTGAAGAGGATGAAAGGATCTGAAATACTCACTTATTTTTTGAAAAAAAAAATTAAAATTTACAGTCACTTTAGAGAATAGTTGGGCAATGTCCTTTATTTTCTACAAACATATTTTTAATTGATTGTTATTATTATTATTATTATTATTTTTAGTTACACATGATAGTACAATTCATGTTGACATAATAATGAAATCATGGAATATATCATGTTCTAGGTCAGAACCTAGTACCTTTCCTTCCTTTCCACTCCCCACACCTGCCGCAGTCTGGCTGGGCACAAAATAACCGAGCCACCACACAGCCTTGTAGGTTCAAAACAGGAACTCCTTTATTCTCCTCACTCCCACGAACTCCACACATGCGGCCTTCTCCCAGGACACACCACCACTAACCAGAAATCCCTCCTCTGGCACTTCCCCAACCAATGGGAACTCTCTGGGAATCCCTGTGAGAACTACAAAGTAGCAGGCCAAGGAGGATAGCAGGGGTCTAATATACAATTGAATACACAGCTTAACATAACCATTATCATCTCAATGGCTTGCTGGCCATAACTTCTCAACCACTCCATTCTGGCAAAAATGCCATGCATCATTCCATCTCGGCTATGGCTCTCAGCACACACCATGATCCTTCCCTCCATTGAACTTTCTATCATTAACCAATAGTTATTTTCTACTTAATTATTCATGTATGAAGTTGATATTGAGATTCACTGTGGCATATTCATGAGTGTACAGGAAATTTATGTCAGATTCATTCTACTTTTTCTTTTCCCATCCCCCTCCCTTATTTTCTTTAATCTCCATTGCCTACTCCACTGAATTCCTACCCCCCCACACACACACCTTATTGTGGGTTAGCTTCTAGTGATATTTCAAAGAGATGATACAAAGGGTACACTCCAGCAGTGGCCATTCAGGAGTCATAATTCATTTGTAGCCTTGAAGGACAGCTATTTCTTAGATCTTTTGGTGTCAGCCTTGAATTCTAGATGCCCTCATTCTTGTGATCTGTGAGTAGAAGAAACGATGTCTTATCCTAGTAGGGAAAGAAGGATAATCTTGCTAGGGAGAAGAATGAGAAGAGAAATGGGAAAAAACTGTTAGTTTTTAAAAAAAGATGCAGGAGTAGAGCAGCAAGTGTTGTAGCCAAAGCATGAAGTGAATCTCTGTTACATTATCACCATGGATGATCAGCACTGGGCCTGGCCTCACTTGTGCAGATACAAATTCAAACTTAGCTGCCAATGTTGTTGTCCCCATAGGTGATCCTGGCTGTCTGCTCTGGAGGCCACTAACACAGAGGATGGCTGGTTTATCTGCTCAAGTGCTACAGGGCATCCAAGGAGAAAAAAGGGTTGTGGACATAAGAATGAACCATCCCAGGGTTTCCCTCTCCCAGGCCTCATTGAGCTCCATGGATTCTCTGTGCCAACACAGTGGCCCCTTCCATGAATCTTAGCACCAGTGGAAGATGGAGCCTTTAAACACCTGAGTAAATATGCCCTAGATTCCTAGCAGCTGTAGCCCTCAGGCTCACACAAACCAGGGAGCACAGCATGGGGATTTCAGATCTGAGTCTCCCTATCCTGCACTAGATTCCTCAGCAACCTTCCCACCAAGAACAGGGATTTACTAAGCTCAGAGTCAGGGACAGGTTGTCCCAGAGCTTATGGCTATGTGGATGAGAAGGGTCCTTGGGGAAGCACTTTGGATATTCATCCAGGAGACTCAGGAAAAGTGGGGTCCATGCCATGGTGGAGCCTTCCTTGATGTCACATACTGAGTCCCAGCCCAGGCTGGCTTCCTCCCAGGATTCACCAGTGCCCTATCTGGGAAGTGCTACCCAATATGCAAATCAGTCTGAACTCAGGGCTGCTCCTGTAGGAGTTTTGTGGAGTATCAGGTCTCAGCCTCTGAGGAACATTTAGGAGAAGCAATGTTGTAGAATGACATTCAGCCTAGAAGAAATGACTTTACTAGCTGGTTTCATAGTCTTGGTGGCAACTCAATCCTGGACTTTGTCCTTGCCTTATTCTTAGGTGTCCTCACCATGCTTTGCCCAGAGGTGAGGGTCCCTGAATTTTCCACATTTTCTGAAACTCTACCTATGGGCTGATCCTGGTCCTGTTCAACAGTCAGGCTAAAAGACACAGTGCTAACTTCGTAATTAACCTGGAATGAATCCCAGGCATTCCTGTAATTCATCCTTCCTCAGGAGGAAGATGATTAATTGTGGTCTGAGCCTTCAAGGGTGTCCTGTCCATAAATGTTTTCCAGCAAAGTCCAGATATCAAGTGAGTTTCAGCTGCATTTTAGAGGGTTTTTTTACAGAACTGAATATGGCAACTCTCCCAATATTATTACAGGTGCAGAAAGAGAATTTGACAAGTGCAGGATCCTATTCAAGATCACCCAGCTCCAATAGAGAGCTACGATTAAAACTCCCGCATTGACAAATACACCTGGAGTGTTTAAAAATTCTTGAAATGCTGTAAGTTTCTGTCTTGTGAGCTCTTGGTGCAGATGGTAAATTTTGCCTGATGTAGTCAGTGTGTACTCAGGTCAAGGATCGGGTCACATTGTAATAGAAATTGTTATCTAGAAAAAAGTTCTAGTAGTCTGAAAACTTCAGGATCTTCTCATATAAGTGTTAATTATAATTATGTTTTCTTCATTTGCTAGAAAAAAAAATCTAACAAGTGATGAAAAGAGTTAAGCCAGGTTCAGTGACTCGTGTCTCTAATCCCAGGTATTCAGGAGGTTGAAACAGGAAATCACAAGTTCAATGCCATCTGGGCAATTTAGTGCTACTCTGTGTACAAATTCAGAAAATAAAAAGATATATGTATGTATGTATGTATGTATGTATGTATGTATAGGTGAAGGTGAGCGAGCTTCTGGAGAATGAGAAGATGCAATGTCTGGCATTAAACATAGACTATGGAGAAGAGTAGAAGAAAGTGGGACAGTGGTGAGCACAGGTTGCCCAGATGTTTATGAAGAGTGACAGAGGTTTAAGCCATATTGGTGGACTGTGAAAACAGAGCCTGTATATGCATCAGATAAAAAGGCAGGCTCTTCAGAGTAAGATGTGAGCAATGGGGAGCCTGAAGAGCTGATCATATGTGTCAAAATGATGCTATTGTAGCAAAATGTCCTTAAGGTGCCTGGAATGGAACAAAGAGAAAGACCTGGAAAGTCTAAGACTGACAACAATTACTTTTACTAAGCAAGGAAACACATATAAAAAGGGTATATGTATGGTGAATACTCAGCCAGTTTCTGCTACCCAGCAGTTCATTTCCCTGCCATGGGAGCACTGCCACAATCAAACCCTGGGTCCCTCAGGGCTTGGGAGGGTGGCCAGATCTGCACCCTTTGGTTGTTCAGAATCTGCCAGCAGAAATACTCCAGTTTTTAGTCAATTAGATCATTTACCTGAGTGAAAACATGAAGGATTGTCTAGGACTAAGTAATTTCCCCATATAAATAGTCTACCTGACATAATTTCTTATCAATTGGGTAAAGAAGTTGTAGCTACTGAAATCAAAGTGTGATTTTAACTGCTTTTTTGAGCAGAGTATGATTTTCTTTCATGTGTGTCCCCATTCCCATAGTATGTCGGTACTAATACAGACATATTTGGAGATATATTCTGTTTCTGTTTTAGAAATTTGCCCCCTCATAATTTGTCCTTAGGTATGTGTCATGAAAGGTGATTTCTAAAACAATTAACCAAGGCACTATGAAGGGAAGTGCAGACCATGTGGCAGCTTTGTTCAAACCCTGGAGAAGATATTTTTGGTGGAGTGATAATACTAGGCTCACAGGAAGCCATGGCCAACACAGCTGACCCTGTGCTATGAGTTACTCTGGGTCATACATGAATTGAGCACATCCTTCCCACTGGACAAGGTGGGACTTGTCCTGCAGGCATTTATAAGAAGCTCCTTCCATGTTCCCAGGTTTCCATGGGGAGCAGAGACCCTTTCTTCTAGAATTCCAGAGATGGGCAAACTTAAGGCATGTGAGGTTATCCCATCTCTAGGGTATACTATCCTAGCCTCATAAAACATACCCCTTCTCTAGACATCAAGTTCTCAGGGAAAGGAAGAGAAGGTGCTTCATCACCTTGTCCAGGTTGCATTAAAGAAATGGGAAAAGACTGTCCTTTTCTCAAGCCTTTCTCCCAGCTCTACCAGAGGAGGAGTTCACAAGGCTGAAACACTCTGAATCCATCCTCACTGCAACACATATAGAAAGGAACCCGATCAGAATTGCCTTTGCCTCATGATTTTTCCAAAGATTGAATCCCCACCAACTCACCTGCTGCTGCTTCTGCCACTATGCCCTCCTTGCTTCTTAGGCTGTAATAAAGGAGGAGATGGGAGCTATTTGGCCATCCACAAGTGGGGCCTCTATAATCAGGGAGGATCTGGGTAGCCACAGAAACAGTGAGAAAGCAGCAGACTACTATCTCAACAACTTCTTTGATTAGCTTTTAAATTCTAGAATATTTTTTACTTGAAACCCAGGGCTTTGGAGAAGCAAGGTCACTGGTTCCTGTGACAAGAAATAGCTGCCAACCAGGAGGTCTCTGCACTAACTAGGAGGTCTAGTATGTCCACCATACTAGAACCCAGTACAAACAGGGTGCCCATTTTCTGAAAAGTGCTTAACATTTCCCCCATTCACCTCTTTGACTCAGGTTTATTTCCTTTGCTACATCTCTGGATTTCTGTGTATACCTAGGAATCAATGTGCCCATTGTCCTGCTCATCATCCTGTTAACAAAACTTTATTCAGGAATATTTCCTGAATATAATTTTAGCCATCTTGTAGGCCATACAGACCAATCTTTATTGAATCTGCAAAGGTTGGACTCTCACTTCTGGGTGGAAAGCCATGTGCTGGGAGGAAGTCTAATTTTCTCATTGGAGGAATGTGGAAACTCTCATGAAGCCAGGGACTGATGGAGCATTAGGTGTCCAGGTGCCAACCCTGATCTTTCTGAAACCATGTTTCTGAGGAAGAACAAGATTTGGGATGTCAAGTGGAATGTCAAGCTGTGCTTGGTAGTAGTCCAATGTCATTATCATTCAAAATACCTACTTGTCAATAAACAATAAATAAATGATAGGTAGAAAGGAAACAAAAGGTCAGACAGGGAAATACAATGTATTAATTGAAAGGCTTGTGCTACTGTTCATTTTTTTACTCCCAAGATAGTCCTGTCCTAGGCCTGCCACTTACGAGGACAGTTCTCCCAGGGCTTCCACTCTCAAATTTCTGCTAAATCTGCAAATCTTCACTCACAAATTTAAATTTACTAAAAACCCACCACCTTTTGAAAATTGCACCATGCACTGTTACTTCACCCTACAAATACATCCATTTTTACAATAGTTTCAGTGAAGGTAGATACAAAACCTAAAGTACTTTCCCAAGAATCTACAAGATAGGGCACTTTGTAATGTTATCTACTATTCAGATATCAAGACCACATTAGTCAAATAATCCTGAGAATTTCCCAAACACCAAAAACTGTCTTATGATCACTATACTGATATCATCTTCACATTCCATGTCTATCTCTCAAGTTTCCTTTAAAAGAACAGGTTGAGAACTCCCAAAATAGCTTTTACTTTCCAGAATATCCCTATTCTCCATCGAATGCTTTTTTTTTCTTTCACTTTCCTAAATCCATGTGTTTACTCTAACTGATGTGTCTTTCAACTCATTTCAACAATGTTGTTTGGGATCCCCAATCAACATGAATTGAGCTCTCCTCTTTGGTAATTCCTCACATGTACATGAAGATGTGTGTATGCTCACACACTCACACACAGATCCATACACACAGAATGTCATGGGAAAAAAACTTGAAGAAAAATGTGTGTTAGCTAATTATAGGTATTAGGACATCGTAGCCAAAAAAAAGTCCCCCAATGAGCAGCTCCGTGGTCTGAAAGGGCGGGGAAACAACCCAATGAGCATCACCGCAGAGGAGCCAATCAGTTGGCAGCTAGAAGTTTGCTGAGACCGCTGTGAGCCAATCATCAGCTGGCAGCTGGAAGTTTGCTGGAAGCTGGAAGTTTGATGGCGCCCCTTCGGCTGTTGCTCTCATCTACCGGTCTCTGTTTAAACAACAAGTATGTGGCTTAGGGACCGTGCCTGCCTTAGGTTGTCCAATAGTACATATGGTCCTTACCCATCATCAGATGAGCTGACCTCAAGGCGTCAGCCTCCTGTCTTAGGTTGGTACCATTGCAATTGGATCTTACCTGTCATTGACTACCAGTCCAGCATACAGTCACACCTGTGGATAGGTCTTTGTACCAGCGTGGGGGTGAGGTTCTTTGCCTCACCTCTGTTGGCCCCCAAATTTTAGCTGAATGACCATGACAAGCAGAAGGGAGGAAGATACACCAAGACAATTGATGGCTCCTTTTGGAAAAATTGTACAACCGATGACACCATCAGCATTCCTGTTATATGAGTAATGCCAAATGATGAGCAAAATTGTTTAAAAGAGGTAGAAGTATAACCAGGGGCATTATCTGTTTTTAACGGTTTTGGAACGCCCACAGTGGCAAAATTTTGTAAGAAATGAGCTCCGAAGGGAGCCCATCAAAAATCCGGAAGAAGTATCAACTGTAACATGCAAATATTTTAATTTTCCAAATTCTGGCAAGTGTGTGACGTCCATCTGCCAAATATGGTTAGGTATCAGTCCTCTAGAATTGACTCCAAGATTAACTTGTGGTAAAAAGGTTACACAATTTTGATATTGTTTTATTATTTGTCTAGCTTGTTCCTTAGTTATTTTAAAATGCTTTTGTAGAGTATTAGCATTGACATGGAACTTTTTATGAAAATTTTGTAGCTTCTTCTAGTGTAGAGAATATATGTATGTCATCTGTAGTATTATCTGCTAAATCATTGACCAAACTAAGGGCTCCAGGCAATCCTGTATGTGCCCTGATATGTCCTATAAAGAACAGATCTTTTCTGTCCCAGATTAGAGTTTGTATAGTGGAAAGCAAAGAGAAAACAGTAGAGGAAGGGGAAATCCTACCAGCATCTTCAAGGGATGCTATAGCATTAACTATATACTGACTATCGGAAAAAAAATTAAATACAGAATCCTTAAACATCACAAAAGCGGCAGGGTTACAGTGCTGCAGTTTCTGCCAGCCGCGCAAGCACCGCACTCAGGGCTGAATTCTGGGTTCGAGACGGGGAAGGAAGCGGTCCATCTCGGTTCTCCACACCGGTCAGACCACAGAGGAGGCCAGCAGCCACCATGTTGGTAAACTGACGTCACCACACCTGTTTTTGACTGACCGCAGCTCATTCAGCCATAGAACAGGTAATTTCAGGCTGCAATTCGCCTGCGGCTTGCAGACAGATTGCTAGGGTTCAGCGCCTGGGGGCTTCTTAAAATCTGATCTTATCGGAGTGAACACGGAGCGCGGGGCGGCCGAGTCCCGGCTCCCGGAACCGTCCCGGAACCGCCCTGGCTCCGGGCTGCGGAGCCTGCGGAGGCTGCTTCTTGGACCCTGCTAATATCAGAGCAAACACGAAACACCAAGAAGCCGAATTCCAGCTCCCGGAACTGAGCCCGCGGGGACTGCTTCTTGGAGCTTACACTTATAGGAGCTTACACCGAGCACAGAGCGGCCGAGTTCTGGCTCCCGGAACCATCCCGGAACCGCCCTGGCTCAGGGCTGCGGAGCCCGCGGAGGCTGCTTCTTGGACCCTGCTACTACCAGAGCATACACCAAACACTAAGCGGCCGAATTCCGGCTCCCGGAACTGAGCCCGCGGGGGCTGCTTCTTGGAGCCTACACTTATAGGAGCTTACACCGAGCACGGAGCGGCCGAGTTCCGGCTCCCGGAACTTCCCTGGACCGGGGCTAGGAGCCCGCGGAAACTGTGTCTCGGTCCGGGTCCTGCTGAGGGCAGGTCAGGACTCACCCATTGCTTGGGTTGCCTGGCAAGGGGAACGAAATGCTGCCATTCGCATAGGATACCAACATGGCAGAGATCTGATGTCAGCAGAAAGTGGTGGAGGAGAGATCTTCATCAATACCAGCGGTGACATAAGCAGTTGGTCTCCTGGTAAGGGGGGTGAGGCTCAGTCACCCGAGTCTCCTCAATTTGTCCTCGAGCCAGAGGGAAGGAGCCGGGCAGCCGCCAGCCCCCGGAGCAGGCCCAGCGGCTCGCCAGCGTGGTGACCGCGTGACCCCAATTGGAGAGGGGGCGGAGCGGAGCCGCCACCCACACCCGCCAGGTGGGCAGACCCACGACCCAGTAGTACATGGGCGTGGTAGGAGGGGCAGGGCAGAGCCGCCCTTCGCGCTTGCAAGGTAAACAGACCTGTGACAGCCTGGCGGGTCAGGCCCAGTGGCCTGCCAGTGTGGTACACACGTCACCCCAATTCGAGTAGGGGCAGAGCAGATCCTTATCCCATGCCCGGATCAGGCCCTGCCGGTGTGGTGGTCACGTGACCCCAATTGGAGTGGGGGTGGAGCGGAACCGCCACCCGTGCCCGCAGGGTGAGCAGACCAGTGATCAACCTGCAGATCAGGCCCAGGGGTCCGCAGGCGTGGTAGGAGGGGCAGGGCAGATCCGCCGCCCGCGCCTTCAAGGTAGGCAGACCTACAACAGACCGGCGGATCAGGCCCAGGAGCCTGCCGGCGGGGTACAAACACCACCCTAATTGGAGTAGTGACAGAGCAGAGTCACCTCCCTTGCCAGGAACAGACCCAGCATCCTGCAGGCGGGGTAGTCACGAAACCCCAATTGGAGTAGGGGCAAAGCAGAGCCTCCACTCGTGCCCGAAAGGTGGGCAGATCTGTGACCGACCAGCAGGACAGGCCCAGTGGCCTGCTGGTACGACAGACACGTCACCCCAATTGGAGTAGGGGCAGAACAGAGCCGCCACCAGCTCCCAGAACAGGCCCAGTGACCTGCCGGCGGGGTAGCCACGACACCCCAATTGGAATAAGGAGAGAGCAGAGCCGCCGCCCGCACCTGCAGGAAAGATACGCAAGCAGTATGAAAAGACAAGGAAAGAAAGGACCACAAGCAATGCAGGTCAACGCAACTTTAGAAGAGGTAACAGCTGCAGCAGATGGAATGTCAGAAAAAGAATTCAGGATATACATGCTTCAGATGATCTGGAGTATCAAGGAAGACATTAAACAGCAAAATCAGACAATGAAAGATCACTTCGACAACGAATTACGCAAACAAATCCAGGAAGCAAAGGATCAACTATACAGGGAGATAGAGGTTATAAAAAACAAGCAATCAGAAATCCTAGAAATGCAGGAAGCAATAAACCAACTTAAAAACTCAATGGAGAATACTACCAACAGAGTAGAACACTTAGAAGATAGAACATCAGACAATGAAGACAAAGTATTTCAACTGGAAAAGAACATAGACAGCTCAGCAAGACTGTTAAGAAACCATGAGCAGAACATCCAAGAAATATGGGATAACATTAAGAGACCAAACTTAAGAGTCATTGGGATACAGGAAGGTACAGAGCTCCAAACCAAAGGAATGAGCAGTCTATTCAATCAAATAATACAAGAAAACTTCCCAGACTTGAAGAATGAGACAGAATCCCAAATCCTAGAAGCCTACAGGACGCCGAATGTGCAAAATCATAAGAGATCCACACCTAGACACATTATAATGAAGATGCCCAACATACAGAATAAGGAGAGAATTTTAAAAGCTACAAGAGAAAGGAAGCAGATTACATTTAGGGGCAAGCCAATCAGGATAACAGCTGATCTTTCAACACAGACTCTGAAAGCTAGAAGATCCTGGAATAACATATTTCAAACACTGAAAGAAAATGGGTTCCAACCAAGAATTGTGTATCCAGCGAAATTAAGCTTCAGGATGGAGAATGAAATTAAAACCTTCCACGATAAACAAAAGTTTAAAGAATTCGCAGCTAGAAAACCATCTCTTCAAAACATCCTAGCCAAAGTATTACAGGAAGAGGAAATGGAAAATAACAATGAAAACCAACAGTGGGAGGTAGGACAGTAAAGGGGGGGGGGAAACAATCAAAGAGGAAAACAAACAATGTTTAGTAACAGAAATAAACAAATATGGCTGGAAGAACAACCCATATCTCAATAATAACCCTAAATGTTAATGGCTTAAACTCACCAATTAAGAGACACAGGCTAGTAGAATGGATCACAAAACAAGACCCAACAATATGCTGCCTACAGGAGACGCATTTGATAGGAAAAGACATACATAGGCTGAAGGTGAAAGGTTGGGAAAAATCATATCACTCATATGGACTTCGGAAACAAGCAGGCGTGTCCATACTCATATCAAATAAAATAGATTTCAAGCCAAAGTTAATCAAAAGAGATAAAGAGGGACACTACATACTGCTTAAGGGAACCATACACCAACAAGACATAACAATCATAAATATTTATGCCCCAAACAATGGTGCAGCTATGTTCGTCAAACAAACTCTTCTCAAGTTCAAGAGTCTAATAGACCACCACACCATAATCATGGGAGACTTCAACACACATCTCTCGCCACTGGACAGATCTTCCAAACAAAAGTTGAATAAGGAAACTATAGAACTCAATAACACTATTAATAACCTAGACCTAATTGACATATATAGAGTATACCACCCAACATCAAGCAGTTACACTTTTTTCTCAGCAGCACATGGATCCTTCTCAAAAATAGATCATATATTATGTCACAGGGCAACTCTTAGACAACATAAAGGAGTAGAGATATTACCATGCATCTTATCTGATCATAATGGAATGAAACTGAAAATCAACGATAAAAGAAGGAAGGAAAAAGCATACATCAATTGGAGAATGAACAATAGGTTACTGAATGATCAATGGGTTATAGAAGACATCAAGGAGGAAATTAAAAAATTCTTAGAGATAAATGAAAACACAGACACAACATATCGGAATCTATGGGACACATTGAAAGCAGTTCTAAGAGGAAAATTCATTGCTTGGAGTTCATTCCTTAAAAAAAGAAAAAACCAACAAATAAATGATCTCATACTTCATCTCAAAATCCTAGAAAAAGAAGAGCAAAACAACAGCAAAAGAAGTAGAAGGCAAGAAATAATTAAAATCAGAGCTGAAATTAATGAAATCGAAACAAAAGAAACAATTGAAAAAATTGACAAAACTAAAAGTTGGTTCTTTGAAAAAATAAACAAAATCGACAGACCCTTAGCGATGCTAGTGAAGAGAAGAAGAGAGAGAACTCAAATTACTAGCATACGGATGAAAAAGGCAATATCACAACAGACACTTCAGAAATACAGAAGATAATCAAAAACTATTTTGAATCCTTATACTCCAATAAATTAGAAGATAGTGAAGGCATAGATAAATTTCTTAAGTCATGTGATCTGCCCAGATTGAGTCAGGAGGATATAGAAAACCTAAACAGACCAATATCAATTGAGGAGATAGAAGAAACCATCAAAAGACTACCAACTAAGAAAAGCCCAGGTCCCGATGGGTATACAGCAGAATTTTACAAAACCTTTAAAGAAGAACTAATACCAATACTTTTCAAGCTACTTCAGGAAATAGAAAAGGAGGGAGAACTTCCAAATTCATTCTATGAGGCCAACATCACCCTGATACCTAAACCAGACAAAGACACTTCAAAGAAAGAAAACTACAGACCAATATCTCTAATGAACCTAGATGCAAAAATCCTCAATAAAATTCTGGCGAATCGGATACAAAAACATATAAAAAAAATTGTACACCATGATCAAGTAGGATTCATCCCTGGGATGCAAGGCTGGTTCAATATACGGAAATCAATAAATGTTATTCACCACATCAATAGACTTAAAAATAAGAACCATATGATCATCTCGATAGATGCGGAAAAAGCATTTGACAAAGTACAGCATCCCTTTATGTTCAAAACTCTAGAAAAACTAGGGATAACAGGAACATACCTCAATATTGTAAAAGCAATCTATGCTAAGCCTCAGGCTAGCATTATTCTGAATGGAGAAAAACTGAAGGCATTCCCTCTAAAATCTGGAACAAGACAGGGATGCCCTCTCTCTCCACTTCTCTTCAACATAGTTCTCGAAACACTGGCCAGAGCAATTAGACAGACGAAAGAAATTAAAGGCATAAAAATAGGAAAAGAAGAACTCAAACTATCACTATTTGCAGATGATATGATTCTATACCTAGCAGACCCAAAAGGCTCTACAAAGAAACTATTAGAGCTAATAAATGAATTCAGCAAAGTGGCAGGATTTAAAATCAACACGCATAAATCAAAGGCATTCCTGTATATCAGCGACAAATCCTCTGAAATGGAAATGAGGACAACCACTCCATTCAAAATATCTTCAAAAAAAATAAAATACTTGGGAATCAACCTAACAAAAGAGGTGAAAGACTTATACAATGAAAACTACAGAACCCTAAAGAGAGAAATAGAAGAAGATCTTAGAAGATGGAAAAATATACCCTGTTCATGGATAGGCAGAACTAACATCATCAAAATGGCGATATTACCAAAAGTTCTCTATAGGTTTAATGCAATGCCAATCAAAATCCCAATGGCATTTCTTGTAGAAATAGAGAAAGCAATCATGAAATTCATATGGAAAAATAAAAGACCCAGAATAGCAAAAACAATGCTAAGCAAGAAGTGTGAATCAGGCGGTATAGCGATACCAGACTTCAAACTATACTACAGAGCAATAGTAACAAAAACAGCATGGTACTGGTACCAAAACAGGCGTGTGGACCAATGGTACAGAATAGAGGACACAGAAACCAATCCACAAAACTACAACTATCTTATATTTGATAAAGGGGCTAAAAGCATGCAATGGAGGAAGGATAGCATCTTCAACAAATGGTGCTGGGAAAACTGGAAATCCATATGCAACAAAATGAAACTGAATCCCTTTCTCTCGCCATGCACAAAAGTGAATTCAAAATGGATCAAGGAACTTGATATCAAATCAGAGACGCGCCGTCTGATAGAAGAAAAAGTTGGCTACGATCTACAGTCGGTGGTGTCGGGCTCCAAATTCCTCAATAGGACACCCATAGCACAAAAGTTAATAACTAGAATCAACAAATGGGACTTACTCAAACTAAGAAGTTTTTTCTCAGCAAAAGAAACAATAAGAGAGGTAAATAGGGAGCCTACATCCTGGGAACAAATCTTTACTCCTCACACTTCAGATAGAGCCCTAATATCCAGAGTATACAAAGAACTCAAAAAATTAGACAATAAGAGAACAAACAACCCAATCAACAAATGGGCCAAGGACCTGAACAGACACTTCACAGAGGAGGACATACAGTCAATCAACAAGTACATGAAAAAATGCTCAACATCTCTAGCTGTCAGAGAAATGCAAATCAAAACCACCCTAAGATACCATCTCACTCCAGTAAGATTGGCAGCCATTAGGAAGTCAAACAACAACAAGTGCTGGCGAGGATGTGGGGAAAAGGGTACACTTGTACATTGCTGGTGGGACTGCAGATTGGTGCAGCCAATTTGGAAAGCAGTATGGAGATTTCTTGGAAAGCTGGGAATGGAGCCACCATTTGACCCAGCTATTCCCCTTCTTGGTCTATTCCCTAAAGACCTAAAAAGAGCATGCTACAGGGACACTGCTACATCGATGTTCATAGCAGCACAGTTCACAATAGCAAGACTGTGGAACCAACCTAGATGCCCTTCAATAGACGAATGGATAAAAAAAATGTGGCATTTATACACAATGGAGTATTACTCTGCATTAAAAAATGACAAAATCATAGAATTTACAGGGAAATGGATGGCATTAGAGCAGATTATGCTAAGTGAAGCTAGCCAATCCCTAAAAAACAAATGCCAAATGTCTTCTTTGATATAAGGAAAGTAACTAAGAACAGAGTAGGGACGAAGAACAGGAGAAGAAGATTAACATTTAACAGGGATGAGAGGTGGGAGGGAAAGGGAGAGAGAAGGTAAATTGCACGGTAATGGAAGGAGACCCTCAGGGTTATACAGTGGAGGGGGTAGAGAGAGAGGAGGGGAGGGGAGGGGAGAGGTGGGGAGGGGGGAGGGTGGATGATGGGAAAGGCAGCGGAGCACAACAGACACTAGTATGGCAATTTGTAAATCAATGGATGTGTAACTGATGTGAATCTGCAATCTGTGTATGGGGTGAAGGTGGGAGTTCATAACCCACTAGAATCAAAGTGTGGAATATGATATGTCAAGAAATTTGTAATGTTTTGAACAACCCACAATAAAAAATTAAAAAAAAAAAAAACATAGCAAGGCTGTAAGCAACTTAGTGAGACCTGTCTCAATATAAAAAATAAAATAAAAAGATCTGGGAATGTGGCTTAGTGATTAAGCACCCCTGGATTCAATCTCTGGTACAACAAACAAACAAGCAAACAAACAAAAAATGTTTCTTAATTATTTAGAGTGGGGTTGGAGGTGGGTGACAGGGAAATGTATTGGGGTGGAACCCCCACCACCCGCCACACACACACACACACACACACACACACACACGAAAAAAAAAAAAAAAAAAAAAACATCACAAAAGCTTGTAATACTGCATTAAGCTCTACCTTTTGAGCTGATTGTTTGGGTACTAAAAATGTAAAAGTTTGATCGGGGTAACTATTGCTGCTGTACCATTATTTGACCCATCAGTGAATATATTTGGAGCATTCATGATAGGTGTTTTTCTTGTCATTTTTGGAAAAATTACAGGATGCGATGACCAAAAAGACAATAAAGGATTAGATGGTAAGTGGTTATCAAATGAAACATTAGATTTGCACATGATTATTGCCCAAGTATTTAACTCATTAGCTAACTCATCAATTTGATTCATAGTATATGGAGTAATAATTTTATTGGGAGAAATTCCAAACACTCCCTTTGCTGCTTTTATTCCTTTGAGTATTAGTTGCCCTACAGCCTCAGGATACCTAGTAAGAATCGTGTTAGGAGAATAAGATAAATGTATCCATAATAATGGACCCTCTTGCCAAAATACTCCTGTAGGAATATTTTTTGTTGGTAGTACAATAAATAATAAATGCAAACTTATATCAATTCTATCCAAATGCATATTTTCCATATATGTTTCAATGATTTTTAACGCCTTTCTTCCTTCAGGCGTTAACATGTGGGGTGAATTTGGATCTGATGGGCCTTTTAGGATATCAAATAAAGGTCCCAACTCTCCTGTTGGTATACCTAGATAAGGCCTTATCCAATTTATGTCTCCTAATAACTTTTGAAAGCCGTTAAGTGATTTGAGTTGATCTACTCGTATTTGAATTTTTGGTGGACGGACCATGGTTGAGGATAATAGAACACCTAAACAATTAATTGGAAAATTTAATTGTACTTTATCTATTGCTATCTCTAGATTATACTTTTTAAATAAGTTTGTAAGTGTGGCATAACATTCTAGCAATGTGTTTTTATCTTTGTGTGCTAATAATACATCATCCATATAGTGAAATATTTGTAGTTCAGGATTTTGATTTCTAAGTGGCTGGATTACTTTGTTAACATAAATTTGACACATAGTTGGGCAGTTAGCCATCCCTTGAGGGAGTACTTTCCATTCATATCTCTAATCAGGACCTTCATGATTCAGTGCAGGGATAGTAAATGCAAAATGTGGACTATCCTCAGGATGAATTGAAATTGAAAAAAAAAAAAAACAATCTTTAATATCTATAACTAAAACATACCAGGTTTTTGGCAAAGCAGACAATTGAGGAATCCCCAATTGAGCAGGTCCTATAATAACCATCTCATTATTAATGGCTCTTAAATCTTGCAATAATCTCCATGTACCAGATTTCTTTTTGATGACAAAAATGGGAGTATTATGGGGAGATACAAAAGGTTGTATATGTCCTTCTGCTAATTGTTGTTTGACCAGGTCATGGGCTGCTTGTATCTTTTCTTTAGTCAGGGGCCACTGAGGAACCCATACTGGTCTTTCTGATTTCCAAGTAATTTTTATTGTCTCAGTGGCCCATTCTGAAAATCCAACCCATGTCTGTCTGTTCCTTGATCTATTTGTATTGGTGCTGCTATAACTTGTTCTTGTTTTTCTAATCTTTTTCCTTTCCTAAAACCTTGTCTAGCCATAATAGTGGGTGCATTTTGATTGACGTTATTTGTTAATGTCAAACCTAATTGATCTAGGACATCTCGTCCCCATAAATTTATGGGAAGATGATCCAATACATATGGCTGTATAGTTCCTTCACATCCTTCAGGATCCTTCCAATCTAATACCATTGCACTTCTATGGGGATTATTCGCCACTCCTAGGCCTTGAAGCGTTTGAGTGGCTTGTTGTAATGGCCAATGTTTTGGCCATTCTTGATGAGAGATGATGCTAAGGTCTGCACCTGTATCCAGTAGCCCATTAAATTCATGTCCTTAAATATTTAGTTTTAGCATGGGGTGAGAATCTAAATTTAAAGAAACATAGCCCAATCTACACCTGTGGAGCCTAATCCCTTGGAACCTCTTTCTACAGTACGACTGGAAAATTTATCATGTAGGCTGGGTATTATTAGTAACTGTGCTATTCTATCTCCTGGTGAAATTACTGATATACCCTTTGGAGAACTGGCTATAATTTTTATTTCACCTTCATAATCGGGATCAATTACCCCAGTACTTATCATAAGTCCTTTTAGAGTAGAAGAGCTGTGTCCCAATAATAAGCCTACTGTTCCTTTGGGAAGAGGTCCTTTTACCCCTGTGGGAATGATTTGAACTCCCATCTCTGGAGTTAGTACTGCTCTGGCGGAGGCGCAGATGTCCAACCCTGCACTCCCTCTGGTTTGTCTGATGAGGGATCTGATGGACAATGTGTCCTGGGCACTACCCTGATAGGGTTGCTGGGTTCCTCCAGTGCTCCGTATATTTGTGGTTTTGGGCCCTGGAGCACTGGGCCCCCCGTCCATTTTTTGGCAATGGAGCCCGATGCCTTTCTCCACGATATCGTGGATAAACACCTGGTCCTTTTTCGTTTTTTAATAATGGAGTACCGTCTATGGTGGTTTGAGAATGGCATTCATTAGCCCAATGTCTCCCTCTATGGCATCGTGGGCAAATACCCGGTATTCTACTCCTTTGATACTTAGTTTTGTTAAACCCTCCTCCTATGGGGCAATTCCTTTTAAAATGTCCTTTTTGTTCACAATTGTAGCATGTTCTTGGCCTGGCATCTAAAGCCTGTTTTACTGCAGCTGCCACGACTTGCTCTTGTTCATTAATGTCTCTACATAATTTAATATATGTGTTGAAATCTTCATATTTCCATGATCTCATGATTTCTCTGCACCAACGATTTGCTTGGTCATAAGCCAGTTGTTTTATTAATGGCATTGCTTGTTATGTATTCCCCAAAACTCTGGTAGCTGTTTGAATAAGCCTATCTACAAATTCAGCGTAAGATTCATTAGCTCCTTGTATTACCTTAGATAATTGACCTTGTAAACCTCCATGTCCTTGTAAAGTCTTCCATGCCCTAACGCCTCTGCATCAATTTGTGCGTATATGCCAGGATCATATGCAATTTGTTGCTGCTGATCCTCATAAGGTCCCTTTCCTAACAACATATCTAGATTTCTCTGAGGATAACCAGCTGCTGCATTTTGCCTAGCGTCTCCTTGCAAAATTCCTCATTGGCAACCTTCCATAACAGGTATTGTCCTCCATTTAGCACAGCTTTACACATATTAGCCCAACCTGCTGGAGTCATGTTCAAGTTGGTAATGGATTCGACCATGCTTACAGTGAAGGGTGCTTGAGGACCATAGGTTGTTACAGCCTCTTTTAGCTGCTTCATTTTTTTGAAATTTAAAGCATGGTGAATTCGCTGCTGTCCTGCCTGCTCAAATACATGGCATGTTAATATTTGAGATCCTGTCTCAGGATCCCAACTATCAACTGTGGGGGTTGGAGGCCTCCCAGCATATGGAGGTGGCGCTGTTGATTGGACACTTATGCCCTATGGTGATAGAAAGGTGTTAGTAGTAGTCTCCTGTTGTAACTTTTCCCCTGATGGCTTTTCTGTTCTAAACTTTCTTCCTCTGTCTGACTAGCTCGGGAGACCTTCTCTTTTAATTGAATCAATATGTCTTCTCCTTCCTCTACCATTGTCTGAACTGAAGGCTTTGGACTAAGCAAAAGAGGTATGAAAGTCCACAATTGCAATGTGCCAACTGGCAGAGTCCCTGGGCTTTTCTGTTCTATTCTTTTCAAATCTTCACCATGATGGTTCCATTGTGATATATTTAACAACTCCTTCTTAAAAAGCCATGGGCTACATTTTCGTATTGTATCAAGATATGCCCTGACTGCCCTTGATTTTACTGGGATGCCTCCTTCCTCTAACAATTTACTTAACACTCTTTCAGTTTGTTTTTTACTAATTTCTGATCCTATGTTTCTACTATAATACAACCCAATAAGATGACGCCAATCAAAACCGAGACAGAATGAAACAAAAATGGAACAACACAAAATCATTATATCAGCCTTTCTATCCTCCTGAAATGTCCATCCGTCCTTTCTCCCTTTCTGTTCCTCAGATGCAAATAGTTTTTCCTCAGATGTGAGCGGTTTTTCTTCTGTCTCACTCATCTCCAGGGACAGGCAACTTAAAACAAAAGCGAAACAAAACAAAAGAAGAATCTTAAAATGGCTATCCGTCCTCTCGCCCTGCCCTCAGGGGCGAGCAGTTTACCTTATCACTTACCCTCAGTCATTCCCTGTGCGGCCCTCCAAATGCCGCAGTCTGGCTGGACACAATTCAGGAGCCACTTGTCAAAAGAAACAAACTTTATTTTTAGAACACACACCACACCACACAGCTCCTCAGGAAAAACCCTCAGAGCCCAACTGCCACCACCGGCTTCCCAGAAGCCTCTCAACCTCCCCCATTCCTCCTGCTCTTGAGGCCGATTGGCTGGGTAGCATGGGCGGAGCCAAAAAAAGTCCCCCAATGAGCAGCTCTGTGGTCTGAAAGGGCGGGGAAACAGCCCAATGAGCATCACCACAGAGGAGCCAATCATTTGGCAGCTAGAAGTTTGCTGGGGCCTCTGTGAGCCAAACATCAGCTGGCAGCTGGAAGTTTGCTGGCAGCTGGAAGTTTTCTGGGGCCCCTTTGGCTGTGGCTCTCAACAGTACCCAATATGGGGAAATAGTATTCTAGAATCTACAACAGCAAGAGAGGTCAAACTGTGCTCCCTGTGGTCCTGCCACCAAACCTCCGGACATGTACACTTTTTCCTTCTGGACTTGCTGTGTACTTGCCCCTGGGGTCAAGTCACCTGTCCTATGTCTTTTGAGGGCCAAGGGTTTCTTGGTGGATCCTGGAAAATTTGAAATGACTGTGCTCTTGTCTAGAGAATAAAAAGACTGTGTGGATCTTAGAGGTCGAAATTTGATAGGCCGCCCTTTTCTTTACAAAGACATTGACTGAATGTCTGAATTAATATTTTTTTGGGGGGGGAAATGTGCTCACAAGACTACTGATTGTGACAGATTCTGTGTGTATGTATCTGTGTGTGAGTATGTCGGCATACACACATCTTCATGTACATGTGAGGAGTTACCAAAGAGGGGGACCTCGATTCATGTTGCGTGGGGATCCCAAACAACATTGCTGAAATGAGTTGAAGGACACATCAGTTAGAGACAAACACAAGGATTTAGGAAAGTGAAAAATAAGCATTCAATGGAGAATAGGGACATTCTGGAAAGTAAGAGATACTTTGAGAGTTCTCAACCTGTTCTTTTAAAGGAAACTTGAGAGGTAGACATGGGATGTGAAGATGAAATCAGTCTAGTAATCATTAGACAGTTTTTGGTGTTTGGGAAATTCTCAGGATTATTAGACTAATGTGGTATCTGATATCTGAATAGTAGATAACATTGCAAAGTTCCCTATCTTGTAGATTCCTGGGAAAGTATTTTTGTATCTCCCTTCACTGAAACTTGTGCTGATATGCTTTCTTAAAAGATTTACTGCTTACTGTAATCCCCTCTGTGAAGTCCCCATAACAATAAATCATGTGTAGCTTCATTTATAGACAGAGCTCATAATCAATCCAAATTCTTCCAAAAGAACCTGGTTAATGTAAAGATCAATTGAAAGTTGTTCAAAACAAGTTCCTTCATTTGTTGATCTCCATTTTTATTTTTTGAACCCAAGTCTGCCTTTACCTGGATGGTTTCATTGTTTGATTTCTAACTGAAACTGAATCTCCCAACTTGCAAATCTATTCTGTACCTGAATATAATGTGCCTTTTCTTTGAGGTTAACCTCCTTTATCATTTCTTCATTTGAAATCCTCAATTTTGACAGGATCATGCGTCACTCAATGGTGACCAGACACACCACCATGTTCATAGTAGCCAAGCTCGATTTCTACCCATGGAACCCTCCATCAGAGTCCCTTCAACAAACAGAATTCCAGGTGGATTCCAAGGCCTAATGGGAATCTTGGACACATGGTCATCTCAGCCCAGCCCTTTTCCCAAGAACAAATTTTCTCTGGGCTCGTCTCATCTCTTGCAGCATTGTCCTCACTGGCTGATAGTGAAGAAACCTAATATTATGTTGTCAAAATGACTTCAGTTAACACCCAAGTTATCTCTCGTTAGGAATTTCCTCAAAGTAGAATTACAGAATAAGGGAATTTGCAAGGAGAAACATCACAGGACTCAGGGTTCCAGAGAGCGACATGGGGCTGTAAATCCAAGTCCCTGAGCAGGAAGAGGGGAGACCCAGAGGTTTTGCTTCCACTTTTCCTTTTGTTGTGTCACTGTGGCTTACCTGCTCTGACCATCAATTGTATGTCTATCTCCATAATAGTAATCAGCCTCATCCTCATGCTGGATGTTGGCAATTGTTAAGTAACATTAGCCCCAGAACTAGAGCCTGTGAAGCAATCAGAGATCCCATCCCTCTTGCTATGGCTGCCATCACTGGTCACCTTCATACACATTGGGGCTGTTCCCTGGCCTCTGCTGATACCATAAAATGAAATAGTCGCTATGTTCACTGTTTAGGGTGCAAGTGATTGTGTCTGAGGCTCTCAGAAAGGCAGATGAAGATGGATACTGGGTCAGCACAGGCAGGGCACAAAGACCTGGGAACATACAATTTCATGAGTGATATTAAATGCTCAAAAGAATGGGAAAGACCTACACTTGGGATATTTGGAGGGAAATAGAGAGAGGGTCCCCAGATTGCTTTGGGATGTTCTGACCTGTGGGGAAAATAAGACGCAGGAGATAAACTTGAAACCAGTTCATAGTGGGGAGGTGCTTGCAAGTGTTCTGCCTTGAGGTTGCCAAGCTGGGCTTGGATTAGGTAAGGCTCCCTTTTATCTTGTCTTCTTGTAGTTAGGGAATGGAGGAGCATTGCATGAAAATTTGTTCTTCTCTTCCCCAGTTTATTTGTCTGAATTCTTGTCTGAGCTCTGAGCATGATGGCTTTGTCCTGATAATATCCTAAATTCAGAAGAAGGGCCTCATTGAGGCCTGATGTAGTGGTGCATTCCTGTAATCCAAGAATCTCTGGAGACTGAGGCAAGAGTATTGTGAGTTCAAAACGAGATTCAAAAAATTATCAAGGCCATAAGCATGGTAGTGAGACCCTGTCTCTAAATAAAACATCAAAAAGGGGTTGGGATGTGGTTCAGAGGTTAAAACTAAAAGTTGGTTCTTTGAAAAAATAAATAAGATCGACAGACCCTTAGCCATGCTAATGAAGAGAAGAAGAGAGAGAACTCAAATCACTAACATACGGGATGAAAAAGGCAATATCACAACAGACACTACAGAAATACAGAAGACAATTAGAAATTATTTTGAAAACCTATATTCCAATACAATAGAAGATAGTGAAGACATCAATAAATTCCTTAAGTCATATGATTTGCCCAGACTGAGTCAGGAGGATACTCACAACATAAACAGACCAATAACAATAGATGAAACAGAAGAAGCAATCAAAAGACTTCCAACCAAGAAAAGCCCAGAACCGGATGGGTATACAGTGGAGTTTTACAAAACCTTTAAGGAAGAATTAATACCAATACTTTTCAAGTTATTTCAGGAAATAGAAAAAGAAGGAGCTCTGCCAAATTCATTCTATGAGGCCAACATCACCCTGATTCCGAAACCAGACAAAGACACCTCAAAGAAAGAAAACTACAGACCAATATCTCTGATGAACCTAGATGCAAAAATCCTCAATAAAATTCTGGCGAATCGGATACAAAGGCACATCAAAAAAATTGTGCACCATGATCAAGTAGGATTCATCCCTGGGATGCAAGGATGGTTCAATATACGGAAATCAATAAATGTTATTCACCACATCAATAGACTTAAACATAAGAACCATATGATCATCTCAATAGATGCAGAAAAAGCATTCAACAAAGTACAGCATTCCCTTTATGTTCAAAACATTAGAAAAACTAGGGATAACAGGAACTTTCCTCGACATTGTAAAAGCTATCTATGCTAAGCCTCAGGCTAGCATCATTCTCAATGGAGAAAAATTGAAGGCATTCCCCCTAAAATCTGGAACAAGACAGGGATGCTCTCTATCACCACTTCTATTCAATATAGTTCTCGAAACACTGGCCAGAGCAATTAGACAGACAAAAGAAATTAAAGGCATAAAAATAGGAAAAGAAGAACTTAAATTATCACTATTTGCAGATGACATGATTCTATACCTAGAAGACCCAAAAGGGTCTACAAAAAAACTACTAGAACTAATAAATGAATTCAGCAAAGTGGCAGGATATAAAATCAACACGCATAAATCAAAGGCATTTCTGTATATCAGCGACAAAACTTCTGAAACGGAAATGAGGAAAAACACTCCATTCACAATATCCTCAAAAAAAATAAAATACTTGGGAATCAACCTAACAAAAGAGGTGAAAGATTTATACAATTAAAACTACAGAACCCTAAAAAGAGAAGTAGAAGAAGATTTTAGAAGATGGAAAAATATACCCTGTTCATGGATAGGCAGAACTAACATCATCAAAATGGCGATATTACCAAAAGTTCTCTATAGGTTTAATGCAATGCCAATCAAAATCCCAATGGCATTTCTTGTAGAAATGGATAAAGCAATCATGAAAATCATATGGAAAAATAAAAGACCCAGAATAGCAAAAGCAATTCTAAGCAGGAAGTGCGAATCAGGCGGTATAGCGATACCAGATTTCAAACTATATTACAGAGCAATAGTAACAAAAACAGCATGGTACTGGTACCAAAACAGGAGGGTGGACCAATGGTACAGAATAGAGGACACAGAGACTAATCCACAAAGCTACAACTATCTTATATTCGATAAAAGAGCTAAAAGCATGCAATGGAGGGAGGATAGCATCTTCAACAAATGGTGCTGGGAAAACTGGAAATCCATATGCAACAAAATGAAACTGAATCCCCTCCTCTCGCCATGCACAAAAGTTAACTCAAAGTGGATCAAGGAGCTAGATATCAAATCAGAGACTCTGCGTCTGATAGAAGAAAAAGTTGGCTCCGATCTACATATTGTAGGGTCGGGATCCAAATTCCTTAATAGGACACCCATAGCACAAAAGTTGATAACAAAAATCAACAAATGGGACTTACTTAAACTGAAAAGTTTTCTCTCAGCAAGAGAAACAATAAAAGAGGTAAATAGGGAGCCTACATCATGGGAACAAATTTTTACTCCTCACACTTCAGATAGAGCCCTAATATCCAGAGTATACAAAGAACTCAAAAAATTAAACAATATGAAAACAAATAACCCAATCAACAAATGGGCCAAAGACCTGAACAGACACTTCTCAGAGGAGGACATACAATCAATCAACAAGTACATGAAAAAATGCTCACCATCTCTAGCAGTCAGAGAAATGCAAATCAAAACCACCCTAAGATACCATCTCACTCCAGTACGATTGGCAGCCATGATGAAGTCAAACAAAAACAAGTGCTGGAGAGGATGTGGGGAAAAGGGTACTCTTGTACATTGCTGGTGGGACTGCAAACTGGTGCGGCCAATCTGGAAAGCAGTATGGAGATTCCTGGGAAAGCTGGGAATGGAACCACCATTTGACCCAGCTATTGCCCTTCTTGGACTTTTCCCTGAAGACCTTAAAAGAGCGTACTACAGGGATACTGCTACATCGATGTTCATAGCAGCACAATTCACAATTGCTAGACTGTGGAACCAACCCAGATGCCCTTCAATAGATGAATGGATAAAAAAAATCGCATTTATACACCATGGAGTATTACGCAGCACTAAAAAATGACAAAATCATAGAATTTGCAGGGAAATGGATGGCACTAGAGCAGATTATGCTTAGTGAAGCTAGCCAATCCCTAAAAAACAAATACCAAATGTCTTCTTTGATATAATGAGAGCAACTAAGAACAGAGCAGGGAGGAAGAGCAGGAAGAAAAGATTAACATTAAACAGATACATGAGGTGGGATGGAAAGGGAGAGAAAAGGGAAATTGCATGGTAATGGAGGGAGACCCTCATTGTTATACAAAATTACATATAAGAGGTTGTGAGGGGAATGGGAAAATAAACAAGGAGAGATATGAATTACAGTGGATGGGGTAGAGAGAGAAGATGGGAGGGGAGGGAGGGGGGATGGTAGACGATAGGAAAGGTAGCAGAATACAACAGTTACTAATAGGGCATTATGTAAAAATGTGGATGTGTAACCGATGTGATTCTGCAATCTGTATTTGGGGTAAAATTGGGAGTTCATAACCAACTTGAATCTAATGTATGAAATATGATATGTCAAGAGCTTTATAATGTTTTGAACAACCAATAAAAAAAAATTATCAAGGTCATAAGCATGGTATTGAGACCCTGTCTCTAAATAAAATATCAAAAAGGGTTTGGGATGTGGCTCAGAGGTTAAGTGCCCTGGGTTCAAACCCTGGTACCAAAAAAAAGGGGGGGGAGCCATGTGATGTCAGGGGTGAAGAGGACATTTCACCTGGTAGCAGCAGCCTTAAAGGTAAATCACTGATATACTGGAGCATTTCTAGGAGTTCCCAGACTAAGTCTCAGTGCCCACTGCTGCCCACAGGACAAATGGCACCTGAAGTGCATCATTAGTTCATGCAGAATTGCCAATTCTGAAACCTTATTGTATCTCAGCCTCTTTGACAAATATCTTAAATAAGACACTTCAGGTAGACATTTGCAATACCCCAACAATAGCTTTATGCTTCAGCATAATCCGAACCCCTGTATTCTGAAGAAACCATCATTCAGAGATTAAGAGATCTCATCTATGTCCCCCAAGGAGAGAAATTTGATCAAGTGTCCTGCAAGGATAATTGCCTCAGAGCTTTCCTTTAATCCTCTCCTTGCCTTGTCTTCCCACCCATTTCCTCCTCCCTCCCTCATCCCAGGCCTCTTGTCAGAAGCCTCTCTTCCTTTATCAAGTGCACTTTTCTCCCTCAGTTCTGTGCACAGGGATAAGGATATTTTCACTGCTCATTCCATGGTATCTTACAAACAAGAATTTCTGGGACTATGAGGAGATACTGGTGTTCTGGACTTGAAAGCATGATGAGAGTGCACAAGATTGTGGATAGGAACAAAGACTCTAGTACTTGAACACCTGGAATGTGCTGCTGGGGAAGCTCCTTTCAAGTTCTGAACTCAGACAAGTTTTTTCTGCTCTCTGAGGAAGAACATAGCTTCCTCATTTGTGATGACAATAATGTTTGGATCAGAGGGGGATTGTGTTTAAATGTCTTAATTCATGAGAAGTGTTGGAAACATGCACACACTCAGATGCATACAGGTGCAGGAATGGCCATAGTTGGTGTACTGATCCAAGAAAGGTCTTTCCTAACAGCCAACTTAGAGGATTTTATGTGTCAGGTTCCTGGTTCTTGTCCTCAGTAATACCAAAAGGATGTCTCCCTGTAGAACTAAAGCCAATTGATTTGTCTTCTCACCACTCTGTGATGAGTGTCAGCACTTCTCTAGCTGCCTCTCTTGGTTAATGCTATCTGTGAGAACCTAGGGCTGGGAGGATGACCTTAGCTTGGAAAGAACTAGAAACACTATCAGCAATGCTTTTTTTCCAACTTTATAATGAACAGTGAAACTGTTAATACTTTTCCCAAAAATTTATTATTGCATTGGATTCCTCTCATCTGAACATAATTTAGATAAACCATTAAGATATTGGGTAAGACATCTCTTTACCTTATTCTAATGAATATTTTCCTAAAGAAAAATAATCCACTGTATATTAGTTATTCTAATTAATAAATGTGCATATTCTAAATGAGCAATGCTTTAAGAACTTTTTACATCTGTCACCTGCTGAATTGGATCAAGGAGTGAATAATCAGATCTTTCAGAAATCCAGGGACCATGACTGCAGGACATAAGAATCCCTCTGATTATACTTCCACTCTGGTCATCACCCCATTTCTCAAAATTTGGGCTGGAAAACAGCAGGTCAGACTGGTCCTCCCAGCCATAAATTCTCCCCTGATCCCTGCCACCCCTGCAGATCCTGACTAGAGAGCTGTGAGGAGAGGAGAGACTTTCCTCTGATCTGTGTGAGCTGAGCCAGATTTTGTAATGGCTTTGTTTCTAGTCCTTCTGGTGCTGGAAGAAAATGACACTGACAGGGAAGGAGTTTGTGTCTCACTTCCCACCTGTGTGTGTCAGTGTGAGATGTGTACCACTGCTGTCCCATGACCAACAATAATAGCCACATCCTTGGCTTCTGCTCTGTTGACAGACAGGGTGTCTATTGTCCCCTAGCAGGACCCAACATATCTCTCAGGTATATCTTAGGACTGTTCATGCTATATATTCATTTGAGTGGGATTCTGACATGGCATAAGCTGGTTCCAATGGATGTATTCTTTGTGCAGTGCATCTCCACAGCAGGGGAGTATGGCTGTCTGTTCCAGAGGCACTGAAACTGATGACATCTGTTGAGCTCTTAGGAGGCCAAAGATTCTACAAGAGAGCACAGGAGAGATGTCCTCAGGATGAAGGATCCATTCTGAGTAGCCCCACTTAGACTGTGTCTGGGTTTAGGATAGTGTTTGAATCAGACTCAGCTCAGGGTACTCTAAGGGCTGAGCCTAGGGACAGGACACAGGCAGATCACTTATACAGATCACTGATACAGAGTTCTGTGTTTTGAAATCTACAGCACAGCTGATCTCCCCTAGGTCTCTCTCAAGTTCTTTGGGACAGTGAGTGTTTGGTTATTATGAAAATCCTTTCTTCACTTAGTGTTTGTGGTTAACATTCTAACCAGATATGGGGTAGTATAGGAGAATAAAGAGAAGAGAGAGAGCCCCAACTCCCTCCAGCTGCTCATGGTAGAAATTCAGCCTCATACGCCAAGGCCACCTACCACAGTAACCTTCCAAATTTTGACCGTGACCATCTTCCTATTTTCTTTTGCTATGATTTTTCTGGGCCCAGCTAAGCAGGGCTGTTCACCTTCCAGAATCCTGGCCATGGACTGAACTGGAACTCTCTGAGGCTGTTGAGGTCACATGACAGCAGAAGAAGGACCAATTATCATTGCCTTCCCCCTCTTGTGGACTATAGATTCAGTTTGGCCCATTCCTGGTCATTTAATTATAATGAAGCACTTTGTTATTAGAACTGTTGCCCCCTTCCACAATAGACTAGCAACTGGCATCAAAAATTTATTCTTACTTTTTTCTCTTTGCAAAATGATTTACCTAATCTTGTTACTAGTTCCAGAAGCCAGAGTTGCTTGAGAAAAAAACCTGAAATCCCCTGATCTCTTCAAAAGTTATGGAAGTCACAGATGTACACGGATGATCTCTGGAGGGTGGGTGGATAAGGATCCCTCTAGCAAAGAGGATCCTTTCACTTACCCAAGGTCAGGCCCATCATCATACCTTAGTCCCTGAGTCAAGAGAGATTCCAAAGCACTCTGCAGAGTCTCCTCAAAGAGGTTGTTCATGCTCCATCCAAGGAAGGAGTCCATGGGTCCCTTCCCCAATCTGTACCTGAATATTATCACAGAGCCTTGAAGATGATGTGAGTGGACATAGGAGGAGAGGCAGGGATGAGTCAGACGTCATCTCTACAAGTTCCCAGCATGGAGGGGTAATACCTGGGACAACTTATAGACAGTGAACAATGGTATGCTAAGATTAGGCAGAAACCCATGCAGTCATACTGGAGGAAGGACACAGGCATAGGAGCCCTTTATTCTAACACTGAGTTCCCTACTGGGTACCTGGACCTCAGCTTGGTTTCCTGAGTGATTTTCATCCCTACAAAGTCTTCTCAGGCTGATTTCTGTGGCCCAGTTTCCTCCACTTCCTTTCTTAGGTGAGTTCTGTAATGTGTATTGGGCTTCTATAAATGTCCTGGAAAAAGACATGGAGATTCTGACCGTCAGATCATAAGGTATCCCAGAGCGTAGGATGGACTGTCCTGGCTTCCAGATCAATGCCTGACTCTTAATTCCTCTCCTGGACCCCCATGCTGGCCTCCCACTTGGTCTATTCTGGGCAGTTCTAGCCTCTGTCTTGGCAGCATCTCTGCTGCCAACTGTTGGTGGAAGAGACCAAGAACTGCTTCTTCTCTCTAGGTAAAAGCAAAGGCCTCTGTCACCTAAAATATTGTGAACAGAGTGCTGCCTCACTCTGTGCCAGCTGTACCCTGTTCAGCACAACAGAGAGGCAGCATTTGTGCTGTGCATGGAGGCAGGCTGGTGTAGTTGTGTAACTGAGTCTCAGTATAAAAAGCTGTCTATGGACCTTGTGTTTTGATAAGAAAATAGAGCTTACAGAATAAACTGTAGGTGTTCTGTAAAGTGTGCTTTCTAGAGAAACTTCTGTGATACCCTTTAGGAACATGAAGACTGATGTTTTTCCCTGATCCAACAGCAGTAGTACCAAAGTCATCAGATCACCTGATGCTCTATCACCACAGTCCAACTGTGTTTACATCACCAACACCAACAACATCTTTCTCCTCCTCCCATTATCAACTTTGCTACAACTATAACTTCATCACCACATTTGTGGCACATTTGGGAGGACTTGCTTATCAGCCCAGTATGACTTTACTTTCTAACTGGGAACTTGCTTTTCTGATCTCTGCACAAGAAGCCTGCTCCCATCACACAGAAAAATAAGTATTTTATGATTTTCCACATTTCCCCAGAGGAAGGACAGGACTCAAAGGATAGTCTCACTCAATGCAATCCAGGCTGAGCACCTTTTAATTAATGAGACTCCTTTTGGTATTGTATTATTTAATTTTAAAAAATATTAAAGATTCATACATGTCTTCCCATTTCACAGTAGATATAGTTGAGACTCAGGAAGGCTCAATTGCTAAGACAACAAGAACAGTGTTGTCAAATTGAGGAAATGACCCAGGTGTCCCACACTTAGGTCTTGGTCTCTTTGTAGGAGAATTTGTCCTGGCCACCTGAGGAAGGGTGAGGGCATGAAGGCCAGTCTGGGGGGTATAGCTTGTGTCCTAGACATCTCAGTGCCCACTCCTCCATGGTCTGGCTATCACCATGAGCCCAAATCAGACTGCAGGTGATGGTGTCCATGGAATTGTGCGCAGATTACAGCCAGAAAACATGGAGAGTGAGCAGGCTGCTATGCTGTGCACAGCTGGTCTGGCTCCTGTTGGTTCTCTGTGCTATCTTGCCTGTTCCCCCTCATTCTTGAATAGGTGTCTAACATTGTTCTCATGGCCACCTTTATGGGGGAATCTGATTCTCATAAGAACTCAGTTCCCACTTCAACATGCTCCCATGCTTTGAGGTCAGAGTCAGGCCAGGCTCAGAATCCTGTGGGAATGAGTCTGGGGACAGGACCTTGGCTTGTCACCTTTGTAGTGGGAGCAGCAGAGGATTCCAGGCCATGCCAGAGATACCTTAGAGCTCTGCCTCCTGAGCCCATAGCTGGGCAGGAATCCTGATCTCAAAACAGAAAGTTGAATCTCATGAGTCAGTGAGTGGTACTAAAGTTGGTGCAGTTCTAGATGATTCCAGAGCAGTTTAGAGTGGCCCAACATAATGCGAAATGGTTGGAGTGAATGGATCTTTCAGGCCCCTTGTCTGCCACCACTGAGTCCCCTAAGTAGGAGGAAGAGGCCCTTGCCCTTCTCACTGCAGCTTCATAGCTTGTTCAGAAGGAGCCCATGACTCTAGCACCACACCAGGGAGGTACTGAGGTACACTCTGGATTATAGGCTACACTGGCCCTACAGAGGGCTGGACCTTTGAGGATGTGAAAGTAAGAAGGAGAAAGAGTATGTCTATGAGAAATACTGAGTAAAGGAACATCAAATATCAGATTCTTCATAGAAAAGCTCTCTGCATTTTAAATTAGTGTCTATTCTTGTGAAATTTAGACTTTTTTTTTGCAGGCGCACATGGATTAAAGGAATGAAGGAACAAAGTCATCTTTTGATTAAAAATGGGTGTTGTTTTTTATACACTCAATTATCAAGTTCACATAAGTTATGAGTAGGATTCAGTGTTCAATACCCATGGATGATGGAAGACCTTAGTGTTGCAGGAGGTTTTGGTGGAGTAAAGTGTGGCCATCAGGAAGCATCCAAAATGATCTCATGTTCCATTAGAAACTGGAATGGATTTGGAATTCTTTGAGGTTTTGTTGGGCTGCTTCTGAAGTCAGTGAGTGGGTCTCAGGGAACTCAGGTCAGTCCCCTGGCACCTACTTAGTTGTGGAGGAGGCTGACCTCCCCAGTGGTGTTTGCTATGGTGCCCTAATGGCTTCTCTCAAGCTGATGGGAACAGAAGATTCTGGCTATGTCCTTGGGTCCAGCCTAGGCAGGACCTGACATGGAGGAGAAGGGGGGACCTGGGCTTGCAGAAGAAACCTTGGAGCAGAGGACACAGGGAGGGGAGATCATGGATTAAAGGCAGGCATGATGGAGGGGCGGTACTGTAGCAGGATAGAGCATCCTGAAGACACTGCTGGGAAGGAACTGGAACAGGGGTGGCCAGGTTTTCCTCCCTGTTGACCTCAGAGTAGCTCAGGCAGTCTAGGACATTTCTTCCAACTGAAATCCTCCCAAGGACACCACTGGGGAACTCTCACATGTTCCTTTCTATCCCAGTGGAGACGAGTCCTACAGAACTGGGATGGTTGACCTGACACCTCTCTACTCTGTACATGGAAACACGTGTGCCTATTTTTCTCTGAGATTTTCACATGCTCTCCTCTCTAGTGGTCATTTTCATCCTGAAGAAAGGGGTTGTTGGGACTGAGGACTGAGGTCACCAGTGTCAGTTTCACTGTTGGACCCAGGACACTTGTGCTTAGGAGGATGAGGAAGTAAAGTGCAATTCTTTGCTTTGGGACATTCCTGAAAACTGATTTCCCAGGTAAAGAGCTGGGTTCACTGAAGAACTAGTTCTTACCTGAACAAAGAACTACCTTATCAAGTAGAGGTTTACTAATCAACACCCACAGCAAAATCCTCCAAGCCTAGTGCATACCAACCCTTCCCAGTACAACGCTGGTTACACAATTACTCATCAAAACTCTTCTTGACGGACCTGCCTTGAAACTCCCCGGACACATTTTCCAACACTAGAACCATCCCCTCTTCTTCCCCTAGTTAACCATAAATAAGACCCTGCCATAGTGAAATTCTCCTTAATACTAAGATGTATTTTGTATGATTGATGACTTGGTGTGGCCTTTGGGATTGGCAGATTAAGTCAATAAGAATGACTTGCTCAGGTTCCGATGGAATCAACTGATCCTGTGGAGGTGCAGGAGCCCCCCCATCTCTCAGGAATGTCTAGACAGGGATAGGAGTACACTTCCTCCACAGCATGTGGCATGCTCTCTGCTGTCAGGGTAACCAGGGCAGGAAGAGGACTTTGGTGCCAGGCTGGTGGCAGGTTTTTGTCTCACTTCCCTGTCTGTGTGTGTCACTGTGAGGAGCATTACCATCCCACACCTGACAGTAATAGTCAGCCTCATCTCCAGCCTGGGCCCCACCAATGGTCAGGGTGGCTGTGTTCCCAGAGTTGGAGCCAGAGAATCGGTCAGGGATCCCTGAGGGCCGATTGCTATCTCTGTAGATGATGAGTAATGGGGACTGTTCTGGCTTCTGCTGGTACCAGTACACATTTTTACTACCAATGTTGTTTCCTCCACAGGTGATTCTGGCTGTCTGTCCTGGGGTCACCAATACTGATGATGGCTGAGTCAGCACATAAGAGGCTACAGGAGCTATAAGGAAATAAAAGAAGAGAGGGGTTAAATGGTAACACACACTTCCCATGAGATGCCCAGTTTCCCCCTGGCCTGAAAGAGCTTCAGGAAATCTATGGAACCAAGGGCATCCCCTGGCATCAAAATCATGAGCAAGCCCAACCCCTTTCCTCCTCAGGCTCATATAAGCCAGAGAGCATAGTGTTGGAATTTCAGCCTAAAGTCTCATCCTGAAGTAGGTCCTGAGCATCTTGCCCACCACAGACAGAGCACTGCTGAGATCAGAATTAAGGCCAGGTTAGTTATACAAGAGCCTTTGGCTGGGGTCTATATTGGAGCCTGGTGGCAGCACCTGTGTAATGAGCCAGGAGGCTGAGGATAAGGGCTGTCCAGGTCATGGTGTCCCTGTAGTGGTTTCTTGAGTCCCAGGCTGGTCAGTGTTCCCCCTAGGCCTCTCTTATTTCCTTGTTGGGGACAGCTGCCTGTTATGCAAATCATCCCAGTTCAGGGCTGCTACTGGAGGAAGCCATGTGTTGTCCAGAGAAGGTCTCATCCCCAGGGAGCCAGAGAGTGGGAGGGGCATCTCTGGAGAACTACCCTCAGCTCACAGAATGCTCCTTTACTTTCTGGTCCCAACTTCTTGGCCATGTCTCCATCCCAGGCTATTTTCTAGCAAGGAATCTGGGCTGACCTTGTTATATAAAGATGAGTCAGTCTTTGTCATAAGAACAAACTGTAAGGTTGACAATAAGAGGTTTCATCAGCTATGAAATTCTGTCCCAGATACAGCTCCTAGGCTGGGTGGGTCAATCAAATTCTTCCATAAGTGTTCCTGGTATCTTAAAGGTCCAGTGACATACAATATTTCCCTGTCCTTGGTGTGAAGGCCTCATGCAGATCTTGGGTTCTCTGCCTCACATGTCCTTATGGCTGTATGCAGTTACTATACCTGCCCTGCAGTACTAACAGTTACAGAGCTTCAGCATGAATGGTGGCCTGAGGAATCCTGGACTTCTGCCAAATCAACAGGGAGATTCTACAAAGAGAAGGGCCTTCTGGGAGACACAGACATCAATGAACATGTACATCAATGTTATTCCCCATACTGGAGAAAAATCCAGCATTTCCTCCAGGTCTCATGTCATGGTCACTAGCCCTCCTGCATGTGAAATCCCCCTTCTAGGGAGAGAGCTGGTGTTCAGGAAATGTGTGAAAGGTCCAGAGTTTAGCTCAATGAAATGAGGTGGGTGAGGGAAGGAGGTGTCAGGAAAAGCAGGAAGATTTTCAGTGCAAATGTCTAACAAATAGGAAAATTCTAGAAGACCTAGATATGAGAAAAATGAAGAACAAAAAATGTGTACTTGCTTAAAAGATGATACTGTAGAAATATGACACCTTTTAGTCTAGATCTCAAGTTGTGGTCACAACTAACACTCCTGCACTTTTGACTCCTGAAGCCCAGGCCCAGTCCATGCTTATGGGGCTTTGTTAGGTAGTTCTCATCTGCCCCCTAGTGGCCACTCTAAAATGGCTGCTGAATGTCAGGGCATCCTTGGACCAGGTGCAGATTCAGAACCTGCCCCCCCAGGCCCAAGGGAGGAAATTCATCTTCTTCCTATGGATATTACATTCTCAGGACCAGAAAGGAGAAGCTCACATTACACAGGAAAATATGGACAGATTCATGTGGTAGAGGAAGGTTAGAACCCACCTGAGTTATCACTGCATATTTCTTAGGGTGGCAAGTTGTCATGAAAGTGTTTCCAGGTCCTTTGGGATTGGCAGATCCCAAAGTGACACTGGACTCAGGAACTGGCTCTTCTTAGTGTCAGCTGCAGGTGCAGAGTCAATGTGAGTGGTGAGAAGCACAGACACAGACAGGAGTCCATTCACACCAATGCTTGTTCAAACCCAATGTGGTCTCCACCTGCTTCCATGTTGGGAATTCAGGGGAGAACATGATGCATCCTTTGCTCTAGGTGTTTCCATCTTCTGGTTGAAGCTGTGCTTTGGACACACCTAGTGTGCAGTCTAATAGTCTGTCCCACCCACCAGAGCCTGTGCTTGGTCTCCTCTCTTTCTTGAAAATCCAGACACACTTTTTTCCAAGATAAGCAGCCAGCATTGACCATGTAGTACAACATACAACCATGGCATGGAACTCTCAGTTCACCAGTGTTGAGAGCCACAGCCGAAGGGGCCCCAGCAAACTTTCAGACTGCCAGCTGATGATTGGCTCACAGCGGCCCCAGCAACTTCTAGTTGATTGGCTCCTCTGCAGTGATGCTCATTGATCTGTTTCCCCACCCTTTCAGACTGCCAGCTGATGGTTGGGTCACAGTGGCCCCAGCAACTTCTAGCTGATTGGCTCCTCTGTGGTGATGCTCATTGGGCTGTTTCCCCACCCTTTCAGACTACGGAGCTGCTCATTGGGGGAATTTTTGGCTCTGCCCACGTGACCCAGCCAATTGGCCTCAAGAGCAGGAGGAGTGGGGGAGGTTGAGAGGCTTGTGGGAAGCTGGTGGTGGCAGTTGGACTCTGAGGGGTTTTCCTGAGGAGCTGTTTTGTTTGGCGTGTGTGGTTCTAAAAATAAAGTTTGTTTCTTTTGACAAGTGGCTCCTGAATTGTGCCCAGCCAGACTGCGGCATTTGGTGGCCTGCACGGGGAATGACTGAGGGTAAGTGATAAGGTAAACTGCTCGCCCCTGAGGGCAGGACGAGAGGATGGGTAGCCATTTTACGATTCTTCTTTTGTTTTGCTTCACTTTTGTTTTAAGTTGCCTGTCCCTGGAGATGAGTGAGACAGAAGAAAAACCACTCACATCTGAGGAAAAATTATTTACATCTGAGGAACAGATAGGGAGAAAGGACAGATGCACATTTCAGGAGGATAGAAAGGCTATAATGATTTTTTGTTGTTCCATTTTTATTTCATTCTGTCTCGGTTTTGATTGGCGTCATCTTGTTGGGTTGTATTATAGTAGAAATATGGGATCAGAAATTAGTGAGAAACAAACCAAAAGAATGTTAAGTAAATTGTTAGAGGAAGGAGGCATCCCAGTAAAATCAAGAGCAGTCAGGGCATACGTTGATACAATACAAAAATGTAGCCCATGGCTTTTTGAGGAGGAGTTGTTGAATATATCACAATGGAACCATCATGGTGAAGATTTAAAAAGAATAGAAAAGAACAGCCCAGGGACTCTGCCAGTTGGCACATTGCCATTGTTGACATTCATATCTGGTTTGCTTAGTTCAAAGCCTTCAGTTCAGACAAAGATAGAGGAAGAAAGCTTAGAGCAGAAAAAGCCATTAGGGGGAAAGTTACAAAAGGAGACTGCTACTAACAACTTTCTATCACTAGAGGGCGTAAGTGTCCAACCAAGAGTGCCACCTCTACAGGAGACTGCTACTAACACCTTTCTATCACCAGAGGACGTAAATGTCCAACTAACAAGGCCACCTCCATATGCTGGGAGGCCTCCAACCCCCGCAGTTGATAGTTGGGATCCTGAGACAGGATCTCAAATATTAACATGCCATGTATTTGAGCAGGCAGGACAGCAGCGAATTCACCATGCTTTAAATTTCAAAAAAATGAAGCAGCTAAAAGAGGCTGTAACAACCTATGGTCCTCAAGCACCCTTCACTGTAAGCATGGTCGAATCCATTACCAACTTGAACATGACTCCAGCAGGTTGGGCTAATATGTGTAAAGCTGTGCTAAATGGAGGACAATACCTGTTATGGAAGGTTGCCAATGAGGAATTTTGCAAGGAGACGCTAGGCAAAATGCAGCAGCTGGTTATCCTCAGAGAAATCTAGATATGTTGTTAGGAAAGGGACCTTATGAGGATCAGCAGCAACAAATTGCATATGATCCTGGCATATACGCACAAATTGATGCAGAGGCGTTAGGGCATGGAAGACTTTACAAGGACATGGAGGTTTACAAGGTCAATTATCTAAGGTAATACAAGGAGCTAATGAATCTTACGCTGAATTTGTAGATAGGCTTATTCAAACAGCTACCAGAGTTTTGGGGAATACATAACAAGCAATGCCATTAATAAAACAACTGGCTTATGACCAAGCAAATCGTTGGTGCAGAGAAATCATGAGATCATGGAAATATGAAGATTTCAACACATATATTAAATTATGTAGAGACATTAATGAACAAGAGCAAGTCGTGGCAGCTGCAGTAAAACAGGCTTTAGATGCCAGGCCAAGAACATGCTACAATTGTGAACAAAAAGGACATTTTAAAAGGAATTGCCCCATAGGAGGAGGGTTTAACAAAACTAAGTATCAAAGGAGTAGAATACCGGGTATTTGCCCACGATGCCATAGAGGGAGACATTGGGCTAATGAATGCCATTCTCAAACCACCATAGACGGTACTCCATTATTAAAAAACGAAAAAGGACCAGGTGTTTATCCACGATATCGTGGAGAAAGGCATCGGGCTCCATTGCCAAAAAATGGACGGGGGGCCCAGTGCTCCAGGGCCCAAAACCACAAATATACGGAGCACTGGAGGAACCCAGCAACCCTATCAGGGTAGTGCCCAGGACACATTGTCCATCAGATCCCTCATCAGACAAACCAGAGGGAGTGCAGGGTTGGACATCTGCGCCTCCGCCAGAGCAGTACTAACTCCAGAGATGGGAGTTCAAATCATTCCCACAGGGGTAAAAGGACCTCTTCCCAAAGGAACAGTAGGCTTATTATTGGGACACAGCTCTTCTACTCTAAAAGGACTTATGATAAGTACTGGGGTAATTGATCCCGATTATGAAGGTGAAATAAAAATTATAGCCAGTTCTCCAAAGGGTATATCAGTAATTTCACCAGGAGATAGAATAGCACAGTTACTAATAATACCCAGCCTACATGATAAATTTTCCAGTCGTACTGTAGAAAGAGGTTCCAAGGGATTAGGCTCCACAGGTGTAGATTGGGCTATGTTTTCTTTAAATTTAGATTCTCACCCCATGCTAAAACTAAATATTTAAGGACATGAATTTAATGGGCTACTGGATACAGGTGCAGACCTTAGCATCATCTCTCATCAAGAATGGCCAAAACATTGGCCATTACAACAAGCCACTCAAACGCTTCAAGGCCTAGGAGTGGCGAATAATCCCCATAGAAGTGCAATGGTATTAGATTGGAAGGATCCTGAAGGATGTGAAGGAACTATACAGCCATATGTATTGGATCATCTTCCCATAAATTTATGGGGACGAGATGTCCTAGATCAATTAGGTTTGACATTAACAAATAACGTCAATCAAAATGCACCCACTATTATGGCTAGACAAGGTTTTAGGAAAGGAAAAAGATTAGAAAAACAAGAACAAGTTATAGCAGCACCAATACAAATAGATCAAGGAACAGACAGACATGGGTTGGATTTTCAGAATGGGCCACTGAGACAATAAAAATTACTTGGAAATCAGAAAGACCAGTATGGGTTCCTCAGTGGCCCCTGACTAAAGAAAAGATACAAGCAGCCCATGACCTGGTCAAACAACAATTAGCAGAAGGACATATACAACCTTTTGTATCTCCCCATAATACTCCCATTTTTGTCATCAAAAAGAAATCTGGTACATGGAGATTATTGCAAGATTTAAGAGCCATTAATAATGAGATGGTTATTATAGGACCTGCTCAATCGGGGATTCCTCAATTGTCTGCTTTGCCAAAAACCTGGTATGTTTTAGTTATAGATATTAAAGATTGTTTTTTTTTTTCAATTTCAATTCATCCTGAGGATAGTCCACATTTTGCATTTACTATCCCTGCACTGAATCATGAAGGTCCTGATCAGAGATATGAATGGAAAGTACTCCCTCAAGGGATGGCTAACTGCCCAACTATGTGTCAAATTTATGTTAACAAAGTAATCCAGCCACTTAGAAATCAAAATCCTGAACTACAAATATTTCACTATATGGATGATGTATTATTAGCACACAAAGATAAAAACACATTGCTAGAATGTTATGCCACACTTACAAACTTATTTAAAAAGTATAATCTAGAGATAGCAATAGATAAAGTACAATTAAATTTTCCAATTAATTGTTTAGGTGTTCTATTATCCTCAACCATGGTCCGTCCACCAAAAATTCAAATACGAGTAGATCAACTCAAATCACTTAACGGCTTTCAAAAGTTATTAGGAGACATAAATTGGATAAGGCCTTATCTAGGTATACCAACAGGAGAGTTGGGACCTTTATTTGATATCCTAAAAGGCCCATCAGATCCAAATTCACCCCACATGTTAACGCCTGAAGGAAGAAAGGCATTAAAAATCATTGAAACATATATGGAAAATATGCATTTGGATAGAATTGATATAAGTTTGCATTTATTATTTATTGTACTACCAACAAAAAATATTCCTACAGGAGTATTTTGGCAAGAGGGTCCATTATTATGGATACATTTATCTTATTCTCCTAACACTATCCTTACTAGGTATCCTGAGGCTGTAGGACAACTAATACTCAAAGGAATAAAAGCAGCAAAGGGAGTGTTTGGAATTTCTCCCAATAAAATTATTACTCCATATACTATGAATCAAATTGATGAGTTAGCTAATGAGTTAAATACTTGGGCAATAATCATGTGCAAATCTAATGTTTCATTTGATAACCACTTACCATCTAATCCTTTATTGTCTTTTTGGTCATTGCATCCTGTAATTTTTCCAAAAATGACAAGAAAAACACCTATCATGAATGCTCCAAATATATTCACTGATGGGTCAAATAATGGTACAGCAGCAATAGTTACACCTGATCAAACTTTTACACTTTTTTCCAAAATAAGCAGCCAGTATTGACCATGTAGTACAACATACAACCATGGCATGGAACTCTCAGTTCACCAGAGTTCCTTGTCAGTGCAATCCTGCACTTGTGAGGGAGAGAAATATGTTGTGTTTTGCATCATTTTGCTCCTTAAATTCAGGTGTGATGGCTGGAGATGCAAGAACCATCTAAGGTCTTAAGTCAACAACAAAAAATGGAGGGCTAAGATGGTAAGGATGATGGATCAGAAGATGGAAAAGGCCCCAGGTCCCACAATGAAAAAGTGAGTAAGGAAGCCAGAAAACATCATGCCTTAATTTTTTTTTTTGTTTTGTTTTGTTTTGTTTTTTCATAAGTATTTATTTCTAAGTGCTTTGCTTTTGCAAGAGAAAAATTAGCCTCCATGTGCTCATGAGTCTGTTTTAATGCATGTATTCTTGCATTTAAAAACAATCTACACACACTAGGGAAATAATTAACAAAAAAATAAAACAATTAACTAAAACAATGCTGGTGAAAAAGCATTCAGTGGTAATGATACTCAGGTAATTAATACACTGATTACAGAGAGTGACAGTCAGTCTGGGAAATAACCTGAGGCTGGGACTCCCCTGCAGATGTCACTGGAGCTGCCCTCAGGACTGATGAGAAATCACAGCACATTTGTGGGGACAGCAGAATCCATGAAGTGGGGGAAGAGTCTAGGTGTGTGACAATGGGAGAAGAAAGTGGCAATGTGACGGGACCAGGACTGCAACCTGTTTAGTCCAAGATAATAGTGTCTCCTAAGGTGGATTTTGATGGCAGGGCAAATGCAGAGTCAGAATTGTTGATGGTGAAATTTTCAGGTAATAAACTCAGTTCAATGGCATATTTGTATAGCATAATAGGAATCCCAATTCCAGGGAGAGATGAGACACAGTGGGTTCCTCTAATCACAGCCCTGTTTATATTGGACTTGCTATAACCAGAGGGTTGCTAGCTCCTCTCCTCTACCGAGAAACTTCCATGCTTCCAGGTGGGAACTTCGGCTAGAGCCTGTGTCTCCTGATCTGGGACAGGTGTTAAGTGTCTTCTAGTGTCTGGTGAGTGACACAGCAATATTTTCCTTGACAAGCCAGATTTCCTCACCTGGAAGCATGGAATATTGAGAGTATAATTCATAAGGAAGGAAAAAATGGGGCTGAGAAACAGAGTGACAATTCCTATGTCACTCAGGGAGGAGATGAGAACAAAATCATCTAGACTCCCAACAATTACCTTCCCTGGATATATAAGGGTCATCCTGAGCAAATCCCCCTCATTTTCTCATCCTGGGGTTTTTCCAACTAGATTCTGATCTCTTTCAATGAGAATATCTCGTGGGTGTGTGGAAATATCCTCAGTCAAAATATTAGAATCCTGAAGCTTCATCTTGTGATTGATCGGCTGCATAGAGGGGCTGCTGCTACCCCTCACACGGGTCTGGCAGACTATTGAAATTGTGTCCAGCTCCCTGCACCATTCCCAAAGACCAAATATCTAGATTAGCAGCAACTACAACAGTCATTTCATGGATATTTACCCAAACATGTTCCTGAATTATCACTTAGACTGTATGTATTAGTATACAAAATGTCATCTATTGTCAACTCAGGGTCTATTATCATTAAAGGGAAATTTAATAATCAGTAGTAGTTTGTGCATTAAATTATTTGAAGTTTTTTTTTTTTTTTTCCCAGTGTGGTCCAGCACTTCTACAAATTAGACATCAGTCCATATGTAAGTCTGGAAGGTATATGTAGAGACTTTTTATTTTGCTTTCTTAAAACGTCCATAATGGCATATCTATGTGATCTGAAATACCTGGGGTAAATTTTTTAAATCATTTGTCCTAAATATATGAAGAACCAGCCTGGATATAATATTATTAGGGGTTTCAGAAGACATTTTCATATAGAGGACAAATCTAAATATGGCTTTGCAAATCCCATGGTCATACACCTGTTCTACCTTCTGAGTGCTCGCTTGATCTCTCTAACTGTCTCTCTCCCTCCCTCCCTCCCTCCCTCTCTCCCTCCACATACCCAGCCCTATTTTGTATCTTATTTAGAGACAAGGTCTCACTGAGTTGCTTAGCACCTGTCTTTTGCTGAGGTCGGTTTTGAATTGTGATCCTCCTCCCTCAGCCTCCCTAGACACTGAGATTATAGGCATGTGCCACCACAACCAGCTAGATTCTGATCTCTTTCAATGACTTGTATTTGCATAAAAGTGTCATTCCAATCCAGAATCTATTTCTTTAATGACAAACATGTGCCTGTTTTGTGCTGCTCAGTATTTAATTTTTGATCAGAATTGGGAGGCTTATGAGCATATCTCCTTGGTTGTGGGAATGAGGGGGATTTGTCATCGATCAAATCTAAAAGACATGGAAACACTGCCTAATGCCATGGGCTATTGGGTGATCTTATATCAAACACCAACTTCTTTTCTGGGCACATCAGCCCTTCTCATCCTGAGGACTCCATATTGTTGGGCTCATAATTTTTTGTCTTAACCCAATGCCAAGTTCTGAGAGGAAGGTCAGAAACCAGGTGTCCCTTCTGACACACTCCACAGTGAAATGGAGGGAAGAGAGTACTTGTAACTAACCAGGCTCTCTGGAGTCCTTCCATCCTGGAATCAGTGAACTAGTTTCTGCAAGGCATTTTATGGAAGTGACAAGACTTTGCATATAAGATCCAACTAATTCCTTGGGAAAACCACATTTCCAATAGACATCTATGCTGTTCTGTAACTTGGCCATAGTGAGAAAGCAGTTGAGCGAGTGGAGACCAAAGTCATGGTCATTGTTCAAAGGATGAGTGAGACTCAGGACTGGGTGAGGAAGAGCCTGTCCCATATGTGTATCTGTGTTATTGTGAGGCAGTTGAGTGGCACTCACTGCCATGTGCTATGGCATAGAAATAATCACTCTTCTTCCCAACCTGGCCCCACTGAAGGTCAGATTGGCTGTTTCCCAAATTGGAGCTAAGGGATTGGTCAGAGTTGTGTGGGGGCCATATGTTATCATCATAGATGAGCATCACAGAGGCCAGCCTGGGTTTTGCTGACAACAATGTGCACATTTATTCCCTAATTTACCTTCAGAGCATATGGTTCTTCCTTTCTACCTGGAGGTCAATGATGCTGAGTAGTTGTACTGGGTCAGCTCTTAAGAGGCTATGAAGACTGCCAGGGAAAAAAAGAAGTGGGAATAATGATAAAGGAGTCTTCCAAAAGTTCTTCTGTCTGCCTGGTCTGTTCTCTCTCTAGGGAATCTTTGGGTCCTCACCCTACCCACTTCAATCTTAGTTCCAATAGCCCATGAGTCTGGGAGGTGAATGAAGCCTCTGAACTCATGAGTAAGCCTGTCCATCTTACTGGCAGTTGCAGCCCCTTAGGCTCATGCAAACCAATGATCACAATGTGGGACCTCAGGCATTTAGCCCCCTCTCCTGCATCAGGATACCTTGCACCTGCTCACCACATGCAGGGCCTAGAGAGCTCAGAATCAGGGTTAGGCTGATCCCAGACACCTTGGCTGGTAGGTGGGCAGCATCCCTGGGGCAGAACCTGTACAGTGAAGGGAAGTCCAGCTCATAGTAGAGGCCTCCCTGATATTGCTTCCTGAGGCTCACACTGGCCTGCCTTTCTCCTAAGCCAGCCTCATCCCTTTACTGGGGATCTCTGTCAATTATGCAAATCAGCTAGAATCCAGGACGGTTCCTACAGGAGCTCTGTGTTTTCCAGAGCAGAGCTGGGCCCCAGAGACACAGGAGAGATCTGGAACTGAAGACCCACCCTCACCCTAGGAAACACACTTTCATAAGCTGATTTCACAGTCTGGGCAACATTTTCATCCAGACTGTGTTCTCAAAGATGACTCTGCAATCAGTACAGCCTCGCAGTCATTTATTTCAGCAAATGAGAAGGGCATGCAGGTGTGAGGATACCTGAAGCACTGAGGGGCCAAAGTAGATGGCAGCATGTATTTATAGAATTGGGCTATTGATAGAAATAGTGATAATAGTACTCTGAAATAACTGGTCATATGACTATGCATCACCATTGGAAGCAAGGTAGCTACATTTATAAAGAATGATTCCAAGTGACTGCCCTGAAGTCTGATCAGCTGAGAAAAATGGGGATGATTCAGCATCTTTTGGTGTAGTAGATAGATGGCCAACTTGTTTCTTGTTGATTCTAGTCCCTCAGAATTTATGAAGAAAGTTCAAGAGGAACTATGCTAAGACCCATTTCAATTCTAAATGTGAACCAATTTTTTCAGGCAAAATGCACTGCAAGAAGTGTCCCCAAAGAACATCCTCAGCATAACAGAGTACTTTAAATGTCAGGGAGAGCAAAATATAGCTGCTGCCTATATTTCTAAAGTTTCATGGGCACCACAATGCCTGCTTCTTTAAGTTTTTCAATGATGCTCTCTCACTGCCAGGGCAGATCTGGTGTTTGCACTATGGACTATGTGACTGGGAAACACTAAACCATTTCATGCCAGAACAATTATGTTCATGCTACACAATGAATCTTCCCCTATTTCTACCCTATTCAAATTTGCAAATTAAGAATAGCATATCTTTGAATGGGGAATAGCATAAACTAGTGCCAACTTAAAGATCTAAGGTAATCATGGTTATGGTTGATTTTCATATTGATTTAATTTATGAGTTGCCTACAACAACATTTGAATGATTCCTGGAAGGTAGAAGTAGATTTCTGCATGTCCAGATAGAAAGTCATCTTACTGTCCATTTCTAAATGAGCTGTGGACTGTGCTAGACCAGAGTACCATGTCTTCAGGTGCATGGAATGCACAATTGATGGGGAAGTTGAATTCCTCTCTATTCGTCTAATAAGGCAGGGTCAGAAATGATGTGCATTCTCAGGAAATGCACATCACTGAATATATATATTTTATCTCTGTACTTCATTCACTCTCTATGTGTGCTTGGACCAATGTGACAACCAGAAGAAACTCTGACACTATACTATTTTATTGTAACTGTATTGGATGAGTATGAATTGGCAAGTATATTGAATGATTTTCAGAGAAGTGCATTCCAGAGAGTGAGAGAGATAACATAATAAATTGCATTCCTCCATATTAGCTCAAATGTTTAGGGTTTAGCTGTTTGGTTTAGCTGTTTCCAAGCCAAAATAATGGAAAAAATCTTCTACAAAATAATGTTTCCACAAATAATCTTCCATAAAATTATTTGATTTTCCCCTTCCCAACAATGGGAGGAGAACCCTCAAAAACTTATAAGATTTGCACAAACAGCATACTTCAAATTTGGGGATATTGGTCCAATTCTAATATTAGAAGGGATTGATGAGTAGGTGTGGATTCCAGATCAGGAATGATCTCTGGGTGTCATACAAGGGGATCAGTTGCCTATATGTGTGGGAAATTGTATCCAGTAGTCTCTGTGATAGTTTTGAAGTTAGCATGAGAGCACAAAACTTGTGTTTAGGTTAGTCTCCTCTAGGAGAATTTACATGTTTAATATGGAGTTCTGGATTAAGACCATGTTATCTATAACAGGAATTATGCATCTTTTGAAAACCAGATACTGCAATTCCAGGTCCTGGCAGAAGCAAGGTTACATGGGACTTCAAGGGATCACACATCCAAAATTGTGTGAACCAGCAGTCATCATGTCAGACAGATCTAATAGTGATCACTGTGTGATGGGGTTTATGTGTCTAAGGTGGAGAAGGAGCAGAACTGAGGCTCAGTGACACCTGGGCAGGTGGTCCATACCCTGGGTATATGGGTGGAGAGGCATTCTAATATTCAGTAGCCACTCACGGATTTGAAGTCTGGGCTGTTCTAGGTCATCTCTGGCAATCTCTGGTGAGGTTCTTCTTACTTACTGTTGGGAACACTCTGCAGAGCTTCAAGATGGAATAAGGCATTATATGGTAATATATACAGGTTGATAAGACTTGATAAGACTTCTCCTTGCTCAGGTTTCTCCTACTTGTCTTATGAAGTCACAGTCTTTTTGGAACTGTGCCCAACCTTACCATCTCATTTAAACTTAATTTCCCCCCAACATTCCCACCTCCATATATAATGATTATTTTGTTTTTGTCTTCTTACTATCTGACAATTAGGGTAAAATTCAACATAAGGTAAGGTGGGAACCTTAAACAACTGGTCCAAAAAAAAATCAGTTCAGCATGATTCCTTGCTTTTCCATCACAAAGATGGTCTTGCCTGCAGTTCTCGAAAACCCATTGTTCCTTTCCATCTGAGCCATCATCAACATGATGTCCTCATATGTCCACAAATTTATCAGTGTTCTGGTTATGACCACATAGTCAATCTCTAAGAAGTTATAAACTGTTCCTAATACTTCTGGCTCCTCAACAGAATCACCAATAACTTTCCATTTTCATCATTTTGAACTTTTTCTAACCTTTTCCTCTAAGGTCCTCCAGTCTATGATTCTAAATTTTCATGTATTCATTACTGACAAATGTCTTATTTCCCAGTTCTGATTTTCTTTATCTTTTTTTAGGTTATTACTGATTACAGACTGGTAACTTAGGAGGAAAAAAGGTTTATTTAGCTCCATGTTCTATATGTCCAGGAACATGGCACCAGCATACATTTGGTCTCTGGTGATGGTCTTTCTACTGACAGAGACTCTGCAGAGTCCTAAGGTGGCTAAGGACATCCTGTGGCAAGACAGAATCGTTGCTCAAGTTTCTCTTCCTTGTCTAGAGCCACAGTACCATTGGATTAAGACTCTGCTCTATTCCTTCATTTAACATTGATTACCTTAAAAGGTCTCACTTCTAAATATATAGTCAGATTACATTTCTATCCTCTAACTATCTCACAATGTGGACTGAATTTCAACCTCAGTGTTGGTTGAGACATTAAAGTCATAGCATAAAGAATATGGATCAAATGTAGGCAGCTCTTTGTTCACCAATGGTTCTTGATTAAAAATAGAAAGTTGCCATATACTCATTAAGGCAGGGCTGAAAAGGGACCAGGGATGTCAGGAATGAACTCTGGGTCCTCATACTGGGGAATGGAGGTGTCTGCTGAAGGTTCAGGTGATGTGGAATACATAGTGAAGAGTCATAATGAGTATCAGCTATGACCTTGGGACCAGTCACCAGGAGTTTCAAGTATTTAACATGAATATGTAGATACAGCTTAGTCAAATATTTCTGTTTTCTCAGCTCCCTTCTTCCTCTTATCTTCCAACATAAGACATGCTAACTTTATTTCTTTGTCTTTGAGATAAGTATTTGAAAATGGAATGTGAATCAGTTCTGAGAAGAATTATGTGACCCAAAAGTCAGAAAGGATTTTGCATAATCGTATGGTTAAAGAGTGAACATGTTTATGGTTTTTAATTTTTTTTTTAGTTGTAGACGGACACAATATCTTTATTTATCAAATTTTTGTATGTGGTGCTGAGGATTGAACCCAGAGCCTCAGGCATGCAAGGCTAGTGCCCTACCACTGAGCCACAACTCCAGCATGTTTATGGATTTAACTAGCATAGTTTCATGGGAGCATGTATCATGGTATCATCTTCCTTTGGACATTGTGTGGATTATAAATTGTGTAGGTTCCAGTTCACCAAGCACACCATCAGTTAAGAAATTGTCCAGGTATGGCATAAAACACTTGGCTGAATGTATTAATGACTATATATCCGTGGGGTTTAGAAGTCATACCATGATCACCAGGTAGCTGAAAGGGCAGTTGGAGCCATGATATCTGTAGTTAAGTGAAGTTGGATCCCTAGAGAGGCAGATCCAAGCATCTTGACCTCAGGCAGTCATCAGATCTGAATTGCCCTCTGTGTGTGAATGGGTAGTTGATCTTGCAGAGGGCTACCACAAGGACCACTACTCTAGTTTGCTGTGTTCAGAATCACAAGCTGCATAGGAACCTGTGGCTCCAGGAGCTTATCAAGAGTCGGGCACTCCTGGGACTAATCTGGGACATATGGACCTCAAGTTTCCCATCTACACTAAATATAAATTCAGGTATCAAGAACAGAGCCAGGCCTGGCATAGTGGCACATGCCTGAAGTCCCAAAGGCCTGGGAGGCTGAGACAGGAGAATCAAAAGTTCAAAGCCAGTCTCAACAATGGTGAGGCACTTAGCAACTCAATGAGACACTGTCTCAAAATAAAATACAAAATAGAGCTGAAGATATGGCTAAGTGGTTGAGTGCCCTGAGTTCAATCGCCAGTACTCCTTTCAAAAAAAAAAAAAAAAAAAACACAGGTCTGATGATGCCTTTTGTCTGTCCTTCCACTCAGGTCCTCTATCCCTGACACAGACCACACAAATACACACACACACACACACCAAAACAAACAAACAAACAAACAAACAAAAAACCACCAGAACACCCTAGTTATGTCACCTGTGTATCCACTCCTGGTCCCCTCTGCAGAGTCTACCTGGATGCTGGAAGGAAAGGGCAGCCTAGGGCCTTAGATCTGAGGGAGCCGGCAAGACCAGTTTATGACTTTAACACCTGTCCTCCTGGGGGTTATAAGAATGTGACACAGAAAAGAAAGGGGTTTGTGTCTCACTTCTCCATCTGCTGAGTCTCTGTGGGCTTCAGGATTGCTCTCCCACCTTTGACAATAATAATCTGCCTCATCTCCAGCCTGGGCCCTGCTGATGGTCAGGGTGGCTGTGTTTTCTGAGCTGAAGCCATAGAATTGGTCAGGGATCCCTAAAGCCAGTTGATATCCTCATTCAGGGGACTGAATTGGCTTTTGCTGGTACCAGTGAACATATGCCTTAGAACATTTTCTCCAGAGCAGGTGACTGTGGCCCTCTGACAAGGGAATACTCACCCTAAGGGTGACTTTGTCGAACACAGGAGCTGGTAGAATCTGCAAGACAATGTTTATAGCAGCTCAATTCACAATAGCTAAACTATGGAACCAACCTATGTGTCTTTCAATAGATGAATGTGAGATATATATATATATATATATATATATATATTCATTGGGATATTACTCAGCTTTAAGAAGAATGAAATTATGGCATTTGCCAGTAAATCGTTGGAGTTGGAGAATGTCATGCTAAGCAAAGTAAGCCACCCTCCCCCCCCCCAAAAAAAAAGGCCAAAGGTTTTCTCTAACACATGTATGCTAATTTACAATAAGTGTGTGGGGGTGATAGAGAATAATAGTATTAGATTAGATAGAGGGCAGTGAAGGGAGGGGAGGGGAGGAGATGTGGGGATTGCAAAGAAAGTAGAGCAAAACAGACATTATTTCTTTATGTATATATGTGACTGCATGACCAATATGATTCTACAACATGTATACTCAGAAAATGAGAAATTATACCCCATCTATATATGATATATCAAAGTGCATAAATGCATTCTACTGTCATGTATAACTAATTAAAACAAATTTAAAAATTTTAAAAATAGAGAGAGAGAGAGAGAGGAGTGGGGACCTGAGGATGAAGGATCCATTAGAAGAGACCCAATCACTATGTTGACTGAGCTCATGGTTTGGCGTGAACCCAGCTCAGGGTCCTGTGGGAGCATCAACACAGGATGATGTACCTAGCACATCACCTGTGCAGACAGAGACAAGGGTGAGTAGGAGGGGGTACAGACCATGGTTGAAATTTCCCAGAAGTTTGCCTCCTGAGATCAACAGCACAACTGGGCTCCCAGGCTCTCTCATTCCTTCTCAGCTCCTTTGAGACAAAGAATATTTGGTGCTTATGCAAACTTACTACTCCCCATGGGATCTTCATTGAGGGCAAGTGGAGAATATTTTCATTAGCTGTGGGCTAAAAAAAAGAGACTAAGGGAGGATAATGGAGTCCCAAATTCCTCCAGATGCTTCTAGGGGCAGAAAATTAGCCTTGGACTCCGTGGTCCCACATCAGAGCCTCCTTCCAGAAATTGATACCATGACAAAAGTCCCAGACCTCCTGGGCTTTCCTGCGTCCTGGGCGCAGCTCAGCAGCGCTGTTGACCTTCCAAGAGCCAGGCCATGGACTGAGATGGAGTCTGTCAGAGACCAGTGATAAACCCTTACTCAGCTGAAGGTGAGTCATGGATGCTCACTTTCCTCCACCTCTTCATGTGTCTCTCAGCTGCACTTTTGTCCCATCGTTATCATGTGTATTAAATCCTACAGTATAAGCCTTTTGGGTAAATTTTTTTTTCACATGGGATATTGTGCTTCGGAAATAAGCTCCTGTGTTTTTATTCATCACAGCTTCTGGTCTCATTTTATGTCAGGTATTTTCTCCTTTCTATGGCATCCTCCTTCTTGGAATAGACTAGGAATTAGAACAGGAAAGCTCTCTTTTATTAATCTTTTATCAGTGTTTTATGTAATCTTGTTAAAAGGGCCAGGCACCAGACCCCTCTGAGAGTTGAGATTTTGACTTGTGGTCTCTGGATGTCATCATGGTCACAGGTACACGGAGCTGATCTCTGGATCATAGGTTCTGCCTATAAGGAGAACCCTCTCAGTGAAACATGGACAGTCCCATGGTCAGTGCTGTGACTTCATCAGAGTGTCATAAATAAGGTCATGGATGCTCTTTCCAGGGAAAATTCCTGGAGTCTCCCCATATATTGAGATTGCAACTGATCAGAAGAGCTGCCATCTTCAGAGCTGATGTACTTGGAGGTGGAAGAAGAGGCCAGTGTGGAGGACCAGGTGTCTCTGCAAATTCTTATGAGAAATGATCAGCCCCAGGACCTCTAGTGGACATCAAGGGATTGTGCCCTGTAAGTTGGTAAGAAACCCAGGCAGCTGATGTAGCTGAAGAACCCAGGCTGGAATATCCATCCTCTCACAATGAGCTTGCTGGTAGAACACCTGCACATCATGTAGTCTCCACAACAAATGTAGAGCCCTGTAGCATCTTCCCAGCCTGATACCTGGAACCATTTTCTCCAGTGCATTTCCTCCTATGACCAACTTCTGTGATTCTGGGTTGAAAAAGTCTGAGTCTGACCCTCACAACCTTTGGTCACTAAAGTCCAAGGACATAGGATGAACTCTCCTGACTTCTAATCTGAGGACTGTTCCTTGGATACCTATTGACCTCCAAGGCTGGCCTTCCTCTTGGGTTACCCTGGGCATTTGTAACTTCTGTTTTGATTTCTCTTTGTATCAGTTCTGCTTCCCCTGCCAGTGTAGGAGCTTCAGAGTAGGGGCTTACCTCATCCAGGTGACCCTTAAGCCCCTGTCATCTGAAAGGGTGTGGGTAGGGATTACAGCCTCAATTTGTGGAAGTCTCACACACCCTGTCCTTCTCAGCACAGTGCAGAGAGGTGGTCTCTTCAGTGTTCTCCAAAATGGGCCATGTACAGCTTATGTAATTGAGTGTCCAAATATAAAATCTGTTTCTGCTCCATGAGATATGATAGAAGAGGGGAAAGTGCAGAATAAACTGCAGCCCTACTACAGAGGTTCCTGGTCAGAGAAACCTAAGTGACAGGCCTAAGAGAAATTTCCTTGCAATATATAAAATAGGCATCAAAAATGATGTTACTCCTTCTCTCATCACAGCATGTGTGGGGCTACTGGAACATAGGATGTGTTTGGCACCACAGCTCATCTGTGTGCTTATGCCACCACAGCATCCTTGTCCTCCTCCATTTCTATTTTCCTTCTCCTGCTCCTACTCCTTTTCTTCCTCCTCCTCCTCACCATCATCATATTTACTAAAATTATTATACTTCATCCCAATATATCCTTTGTATTTCACCACAAAATTTTCATCATTCATTAATGTATAATCATGAGTAGTCTGTGTATCATAATCTTGCATCAAAGCAATTTAGTAATAAATGGTTTTTAAATAATATTAGCAAACTAAAAAAATCTTCTCATAATGGTCACATCCCACTTTTTTCGAAAAAATAATTGGCATAAAATTTGTGATGATTATGCAATGAAATTCTAGTTTGTGGTGGAGAACTTCTGCAAATTCTCCTAGTCTCTCCCGGGGAAGTTCAGGCCCACCTCACAAAATATTTGGTTTGCTGAGTCCATTTTTCAGATTTCCTCAGAGGAAGGAGAGGGCTCCAATGACTGTGCCACTTAGCAAGAACTGGGATATCTCTTTTGAATTAAGATCATTTTTGTTCTTTGTGTCATTATGAGTAGTTTTTTTTTCCCCCTAAAGATTAATATACGCTTCCCCACTTCACAATAGGTAAAGTCCAGGAGAAGTGAAAACAATGGTGTCAAGTTGATCCAGGTCTTAGAATTCAGGTCCTAGTTTTATTAGACAGAACATGACCACAGCAGGGAGAGGAAGATCTGGGCTGCAAAGCAGGTCCCATGTGCTTTTGGTTCACTGCTATTTCCATTATGGCTTGACTGTCACCAGGAGCCCAGCTTGTTTGCAGAGATGCTGTTGGTAAGTGGATCTCCTGTTACAGATATTGTGACCTTGCCTGCAAATGTACCTTTTGTGTTCTGATCAGAAGGAGCCAAGTTGTACTGATGGCAAAGGAAAGTGCAAGAACCTCCAACCATGAGGATGGAGCTGGCCCCTCTTGTTGCCCAGTCTGTGTGATGGAGAAGTTAGTCAAGGTGCTTGGCATGAGGGTGTCACTGGAAGTGTGTCCCAACACAGAAATTGTGTTCATATTTGTAAACACAGGGCTGTGGTGTGCTCGTGTGAGTCCCAGGTACTATGGTGGAAAATAGATCCAGAAATATATCTTCATACATATTTTCTGGCCATGATTTTTCTGTTCAGGTGTGAGCAACATGCACTGATGGAGAGCAGAAAGAGATAAACTAGGTCTTCCTCTTGTCTCTGACATGCTTCTGTCAGCAAGATTCCCCAATAAATTGTGCTCTGTGCAAATCTAGAACTGTCTGTGTCACAACCTACATAACATCAACAAATGAATCATGAGTAGGGGCAACTGGAGATGGAGAAAAAAGAAAAACATACAAACAAAGAAAACACAGAGACATTTTTATGGAAATCTGGGGCCAGGTTGGCCACTGTCCTCTGATGGAGGAGCAATGACCCAGAACCAACTCTGCAAGTTGTTTTTTTATATAAGGTCTTATAATCAGGAAGCTAAACTATAGGGGCATTGTAAATTTTTCAAGGCTTATGAGTTGTCATATGCTTCTTTGTGCACTACAAATTTACAGAGCTGGAAACAATTTGCAGCTATCTTACTGTTGCACTGCTAAGAACATTCTGCTATTATCCTGCTATAACAAAGACAGCCATTGTCCTGGGATATCTGATAACTGTTAGCACCAGCAGTGAGAGTCAAGGCTGATAACATCATGGCCTTTGGCAAGGAATGTTTCCTAGGTTTTGATTTCTGAAAACTCCACAGGCTGAGCCAATGACAGTGGGCTCATCTACTCTCCACTGGGTCTTGTTATTGCCTAAGATCACACTTCTCTCCATAAGTTCCACAATAAATTGGAGTTTTCACAAATATAGAACTATTTTTCTTCACTCTTTTTGCACCTTGATCCTCATTCTCTCATACTGTGGCTGGACTGTTCTTGAAAAACACCCACATTCATTGGTATCCTAAAACAAATTCAAACAATTACATGTGAAGTTGTGCAAATCTCTGAAACTATGTGTTTAGTGTTTCCTCCATTTTTAGATAATATGTTGGCTAGACTAGCAAAAGTAGACTTGAACAGAGGTTCCAAAGTAGTTGGAATTAAAATACATGTGCTCTTTCTTCTGGAGTTCATTTAGCTAACACATTGGGTACAGAATATTAGACTGGAAGACATATTGTGTTTGTGTGTTCATGTGTGTTGTGGGGGGTGTGCTTCCTATGGGTGTCTTGCTGTTTTCTAGGTTGACCTCAAACTTGGGCTCAAGAGATCCTCTGGATTCAGCCTGCCAAGCATTGGGACTATAGGTACCCACCACCATATCTGGCTATACACCTTGCCTGAAAGGAAGCAATTTTTTTTTTCGTACTAGCACTGGAACCCAGGGGTGCTTGATCACTGAGCCACAGCCCTAACACTTTTTATATTTGAGACAGGGTCTCACTAAGTAACTTAGGGCCTCACAAAGTTGCTGAGGCTTGCTTTGAGTTCCTGATCCTCTTGCCTCAGGCTCTGAGCCACTCTGTGAACTAAAGAAAGAAAATCTGACAGGACTTCTCAATGACAATAGGAAGAATCGTTATTCTTAAAGTAACCTAATCTGAGATGTACACCTATTTTCACGTGAAGCATATTGTGTGATTGCAGTATAAACACCTGAATACATGGACAAGTGTCTGAACTAAAATTCTGAAATGAACACTATTAATGGCATTACAAATATGAGGTATCTACAGAGAGATGAGTGAATAAAAGGGATGTCACAAAACTAAGGGATCGATATCCAAACAACATTCATGTGGTTTCATGGCAAATTCCATAATTTCCTGAAAATTCATTCCAATTCATCTGTTTTGATTTTTTGAGTCACAGAAATATGTTTTTCTACATTTTTTGTGTGTTCCTCTGTCCAGGATAAAACTGACTTTGAAATTTGAAACACAGGATAAACAGAACCACTGAGAAAATGTGTCTTCCTCATGTTTCTCATTAAAAAATTATGAAATGTTTTTAGTCTCTGTAGTTTCAAATTTTTTGGTTTATACTAATAAAATTTTTATATTGAAAACAGCATGAATCTTTTCTTTTTTGCAGGTAAGATGAAGTAAGCACGTGTTCTCCGGTTTCTCTATCAATGCAGTTAAAATGAAATTCTGCCAAGAATGTGTGGAGCAGCTGTGTGTGAACCCTGAAATACAAGTCATAGAAGGGAAGGTAGGGAGAAAGTATGCTTAAGTGCAACTTACCCAGAGGTGAGCTGTCTGCTTGTCCTTTTTTCTCCTTGGCTTGGACTCCATGCAATCCTGGGACTGAAAGAGGCCCTACATGATATAGGACAAACCAAATGTTTACTATTACTCCTGAGGGTCAGAATAAGACTGAAAAATCATGTTTTTATTTCTTTTGTCTTCCTACTATCCATTTCAAAACCCAGCTACCAGGACACTGACAGCAGTCACAGCAGAGGGAAGAAGGACCTGATCTTCTTCTTCTTCTAGGGGTGCATTCCCAAGAGCATGGCATAAAGCTCCCTTGGTTCTGTTCCTGTGTCTTCTTGGTCCTCAGTCTAGACATGTGCACAGGTACAGATGGGCTTAGCAATAAAAGTACACATTGTTTAACCAGGGAAATAAGGGAGAACACCACAGATAAGGTAGAATTAAGGAGGTTTTTGAGAGGAATGAGGTTGGGAAAGCAACTGGATCACTTATGAGCTTCTGGTGTCACCTCTATAATGCAGACACATGAATTAGATGCTAAAGAAAATTAAAAAAAAAAAAAACAGGATTGATGGGTAGTCTACAACCAGTTCCCAGGTGGGAGACTGCATGTTGTATACAATAAGTAAATGCAAATAGTATTGCAAAGCTTTTATAGATTAACTTAAGATAGGAACCATAACCTACCCATGGAAAGTTAGAACTTGTATCCTGAACTCAACTTGGCAGATTTCCTGCTAAGAGAGAAATATGAAAATAGTGTCTGAATAAGATGCAGAGTTTTATAAAATAATACTGGAATCTCTGGGATAAAGTTCAACTATCTTGATATATAATGGATTAAGAAAACCTTAATATTCATGTGAAAGATCAAAAAGAGATGTCAGAGGTGTAGGCTTTAGGGTACAAAGGCTTTAAGGGCAACCTTTGCAAATTCCAGCCCAGAAATATGAGCCAACACTGCTGAAGTAATCTAGAAAAAATACAGCAAGGCAATTAAAACTTAAAGGCAAGCTGTGTAGAATGATAATAGATGGAAGCTTTCCTGGAAAATATGAAATAAAGAATAGGTACTAAACAGGAGTCACACTGATAGCCTTACATATAAACTAATCAAGGAAATAGAAGGGAAAATTAAGCAAGAAGAATCCTACCCACCCAAAAAAGGAAAATTTATTAGAAACCTGTGGAATTATCATGTGACCTACTATATAGGAAATGAATGTCTTCATAGGAGAAGAAACAGGTAGACATAGTCTAATATCTAGTTCATAAAATCGATAAAGTCCACACATTCAAAAATTTCAATAAATGTCAGCACAGGAACATGGAGGAAGCCACATGCAGGTTCATTAACTGCATCCCCTTGTTTTTCATGGAAACTTTTTGGAGCCTGGTCAGGCTTCAGCAATATTTTTATTATTAGAAAAATATTAGTTATGAAGTATGTTCCCTGAAGATTCCACCAGAAAGTTTCCTTTTCTCTCTCACTGTCCCTGGCCCCAGTAACAACACAAACTCCAATCTCAAGACACCTCCTCACTTTCTCAGAGTGGGTGCTGGATTCTGTTCATAGCATCACTAGTCAGCTTTTTATTCATGGCCTGGAAGACTACATGAAAATGCCCCTGCAGTTACTTATTTATTATGTGGGTGGAGAGCATGTGCCCCAGCAAAACTGAACTAAAATGCTTCTAAAAGTTTCACGAACAATGGTGTCAGGACAAGATAACAGAGAGCTACACAGATTTGAAGCCATGCACTACAATGAAATTTGTTTTTGGATTTAGATTTGAGAAATCCTGATTCCTATTGTGTAGTGAGAGCCATCCTGAAATACTTGTACTAGTCTCAATGCCTGTGGATAACAGTGATGGGCCTGGGGCAGAAGAAAATCAGAAAGAGTGAGTGGACCTGGTTAGAGCAGCAGGGCAGTTTCCATCCTTTTCCTATCCATGGCTCTACCTACCAGGCCCTCTCTACCCCATTTTTTTTTCTCTGCAGAAAATCAAACACAAATTTGTAGAAAGTGAGTCCAGTTGGAGTTGGTGATATGGTATCAGAGAGAGAACCCTTGTGCCTTATGAATGCTAAGTGTCCCCTCTCCGTCTCAGAAATGTCCCTATCAGACTCATTCAACTGGGGAAGCTGACTGTCAAAGGCACTGGCAGCAAAGACATCATGTACTCCTGAGGATATCATACCAGGTTGATGCTCTGGTTCTTGTCTATACTTTCTTATCTCCGCTAGTTTCATCAGGATCATGAGCAGGAATTTTCCTAATTTTTTTTCCTAATTTTCCTTCTCACCTGAAGTCCCATGTTATGGTTTGGATGTGGCGTGTTCCCCAAAAGCTCACATGTGAGACAATGCAAGAAGGTTTGGAGAAGAAATGATTGGGTTATAGCCTTCACCTAATCAATGACTTTATCCCTGAAGGGATTAACCAAGTGGTAATTCCAGTGGTAACTGGGATCAGGCACTGGAGGCTAGAGGAAGAGGGGCATTGGAGGTATGGCTTTGGGATATATATTTGTATCTGGCAAGTGAAAGTCTCTCTGTGCTTCCTGGTCATCATGGGAACTGCTTCCCTCTGCCACAGTCTTCTACCACGATGCCCTGCACCACCTCAAACCCTGTGGAATGGAGCCTGCTATCTATGGTTGAGACCTCTGAAACTATGATCCTCTAAATATCACTTTCCTACTCTGCAATTTTTCTGGTTGGGTCTTTTAGTCGCAGCAGTGAAAAAGCTGAGTGAAATACCCCATCATTCAGAACTATCATCAATCCCCTTCCCCTCAAAAGAAGTGTTATCAAACTGCATGAGATGGTGCAGGCCTGTAATTCCAATGATTTAGGAGGTTGAGCCATAAGGATCACCGTTTCAAAGCAAGCTTCAACAACTGAGTAAGACCCTGTATCAAAATTTAAAAAAAAATTAAAAAGGACTGAGAATGTGACTCAGTTGTTAAGTACCCCTGGGTTGATTCCATGGTATTGTCCCACCACAATCAAAAGTGTTTTCACTTCACTGGTGGAGATCTTAAGCTAAGGAGCAGAGAATATGATGAAACTTACCCGTAACAAAAGTCCTATTGGATGTAAATTTCCAGAAAAGAAAAATTTAAAAAAAAACATCAGTATCAGATAGCCAAGAGAGAAAAGCCCTCACTTTTTGCCATAATGCTTTCTTGCATGGGATGAGAAGAATGGGATGAGTGTTCATTGCATTGTAAATACTTATTTTATGAACCCCTCACACTGCAAAAATATATTTATATCTTGGAATATTCTTTAGATAAGATACATTACACAATTATTGATTGTAAAATTAAGTGAAATGAACCTTGATTATTTTCCTTTGTTTAACTACAAAGAATAGGAATTCAGAATATAATTTAAAATATACATAATTTCTGTAAGAAAAATATAAAGCAAGAGTAAAGTGTTAGTCTGAACTCTTCTGGTATTGGGTATAACACAATATCCTTGAATCCAGAAACAAAGAAAATGAAAGGATAAAATCTGGCCCAAGGCCCTGCACTGTCACCTTAGTTTGCTATGATAAAGTGGAAGTGGAAGCTGGATCCCTTTTCCTTACACTTCCGCAGGTCCAGGACAGACCCAGGCAGCAGGTTGGAAAAGAAGAAAAGATGCATCTGAAGGTAAAATTCCTGGAGGTTCATGAATAAGGCAAGAATGCAGCCTTGCCTCTTAGCCATGGAATTCCCTAAGGAAAGTGAGAATTGGACTGAATGCCGAGTCCCCTATGGCATTGAAGAATGAAATATTGGTAGGCATTTTGAAATAGGAAAATTTCAAATATTCAAATTTACTTATCCATGGTAGGTAGGCATTTTCACATATTTTTTAAAAAAATATATGCATGTGTAATTTAATTGTTGGAAAAAGCATAGGAAGATGTTGATGCCTGATGAATCATCACATCCAAAGCCTACAACATGCAATGGTGGGTATGGAAATGTCATATTGGAGTTAACATAAAGATGTCAGGACTTGGAAATTGCATTGCTAACACTGGAAATTTTTTGGCAAACTGGTGAATGGGTGAATGTTGATTACTGTTCTATCTTGTCTGGGGCCTCCACCAGATGTTTAAAGAATTCCTGAAAATATAATTGCATATATATATATATATATATATATATATATATATATATATATATATATATATATATATTACATAAACATATACCTTACTGTGGACAGTGGTGACAGAGAATGGGAGAGCAGTGTCTGAAACTGGGGTCTCTGATGATCTCATGGCTTTGGAAAGCATAGTGCTTGTGAATGTTCCTTTGCAAGTTTGCAGGATGCCTAGCTGCTGTGGCAATGTCCTGCGTGAGAAGGCTCTGTAGAAGAGTCTTATCAGCCTCAACCTTGATCTCAGGGCACATAGTTTCTGGGAATAGAGGAACTCTCCTACTGGACAACCACAATGTTTCACCACCTCCACTAATTCCAAAGCTGCCCACTTAAACTTAACAGTAATTTAAAAAAACAGATTTTCTTGAGAGCTACAGAAAGCTCCTAACATTGCACATTGCGACTGTAAACCACAACTGAAGAAAAAAAATACATAAATGTTTCTAGCCCTGTAATTTATTGAGTAGAAAGAATAATACTTTGAGTAGTCTTTAACCAACTAATGGGAGATATATATATATATATATATATATATATATATATATATATATATATATATATCGCCGCTGGTGTAAATATTTAGATCTTCTTCTCCATCAGAGAGTGGCACTCCACCTGATCCCAGCTACTTTGTCTTCAAAATCTGCATCTGTGGGTCTTTTACTTTTAAGCCCGTATCATACCTCACTGGAAACTTCTAGACTGGCTAGACTGGTCATGGCATATTACAACCAATAAAATTCATACTTCCAGTTTTCAATTTTGATCTTTTCTCAGTGTAGCTACATGTGTGTTGTAACTTGGTTTTAATTCTGAGGATCTCCATTAAGCCTTGCAATCACAAGGCAAATAACATACTCTACAGTATATGGTATTGGTAAGCAATAAAGTTCACCAGGCTAAGGTGAAAACTTGTACTTACATTGTGTCACTCCCTTGGCAACATTATTAAGACTAGTCTCAGTTGAACTTCCTTCAAGAAAAGGCAAAAAAGGAGATCACACATCCAGGATCACCCTGACTGAAGTGCAGTGAATATGAAATGAATACAATGTCATTGATACCAAACTGCACGAAGGTGAGCCTGCACCACGGAGGGACTTGAAGGCATTTACAATGAAGATTTCCCTGATAACTGGAGGATTTGTACCTATAGGTTTGGACTTGACCCTCTCTTCCAGCAAAATGAAGAGTTTGGAGAGATACACATCCCCTGAGACCACTTCACACTGAGCAGAGTATGCTGTCACTGTACCAAGAACATAAACTGGAGTATATTTTGTTCATTATTTCACCATGGGAGTAGAGGACAGCTGAATGGGAATTTAAATTTAGTCAATGTTGCAGGAAACTATCTCTTTAGAGTTTAGGAAGCCTCATCAGAGCAAGAAGGAGCTTTTGTCCTTAGGGGAGGTTTTGGTCTCACTTCTCCTTCAACTTGGCCCACTGTGGTAATTTTCATTGCCTGCATATGAACAGCAGTAGTAGTCAGCCTCATCCTCCAGCTGCAGCCAAGAGATGGTCAGAGAGGCTGTGTTGCCAGTCTTGGAGCCAGAGAAGTGCGAAGGGATCCCTGAGGGACGATTACTAACATCATAAATCATGAGTTTATGGGTTGTTCCTGGACGATGTTGGTACCAGGAGACATCATTATATTTCCCAATGTCACTGCTGGTTCCAGAACAGGATATGGTGACTGACTGTCCAGGAGTTCCAGAGATAGAAGGAGGCTGAGTCAGAGCAGACTGGGCCTGGAAACCTGAAAAGAGGAGAAAACTCTTGGTGTTGAATCAAACCCTGGCCAAGGTAAACCTGAGAAGGATGAAACAAAACGTTAGCCCAGATTTTCCCAAGACCTCCTTTTCTTCAAATGTCACATAAGTACCCTGACTGAGGAGTGTGAGGACAAGCAGAGTCCAGACCATGGTGGTGGTGCCCCAGAGCACTCCCTCCTGAGACTCCAGCACTGGACCTGGCATCTCCAGACTTATTTATCTGCTTCATTGCCTCAGAGAAATGAAGGAGGTCCTCAATGCAAATCTGCTTCCTGCATCTGCCTCTCCTCAGCCCACTCTGGCCTGTCCTGAACTCTACACTTTTACATTTCTCTCCTGAAGAGTTCAGATGAGCAGATATAATCTCCCTGTCTATAGATTTCCTGAGAATCAGAAACATAAATTATCTATTCTTGCTTGAACAGGAAAGAAAGATTTGCTGAAGTGCATCATCTCTGTGAGCACCTAGCTCTTCCGTGTCTCTGCTGAGATCTCACTGTGTCTGTCACCCTCCAGGCATGCGTCACAGTGCCCTCTTCTGGTGCTCATTCTCCAAGATCTCTCTACTGTGAGGAAACAAGTCTGCCCACCCAGGAAACACCTGCTATGTTTGTTGTTGGTGGGGTCTCCCCATAGGCAGTCCTGTTTCTGCCCCTCCCCTGTGCTATGTGTGGAAGCACATACAACATCAAATTCTATCAGTATTTGAGTTACTCCCTGGTCACTCATCACATGCCATGTGGATCATCCAGTGGTCACTGGGAAGGAGTCTCATGAAGGAAACTGGGTGCCCCACCAAGGGCCATAGTCCTGACCTGATTCTGTAGTTTCATTCCTGTTTGACCATTCCCAACTAATGACCAATTCTTGCTAAGTGACTGAATCTCAGTCTCAGAAGTGAGTTCCATGAATCCTTATTCTTGTTTAGGGGATCTACAAGGAGATGAAGGCAAAATGGGAAGAAAAATTTTGGAAAATGGGCCATTTTTATTAAAATAAGAGCTATTTATTTTAAGTTATTTTATTTTACCTTATTTTATTTTTTGGTTGTGGGAATTGAAACTAGAGTTACTGAACCACTAAGGCACATCCTCAGCTCTTTTTTATATTGTATTATAGACTGGGTCTCACTGAGTTGCTGATGGTCTTGGTAAGTTGCTGAGGCTGGCTTTGAACTCATAATCCTCCTGCCTCAGTCTCTCAAGCTGCTTGGATTATAGGCATGCATCACCTTGCCTAGCCAAATATTTTATATTTTAATTGATATTTTATATCTTAGGTTATACTACCTGGTACAGTGAATGTATAAATTGTTGAATGATTAATTCAGGCTAATGAATCTACCTCACTTTGTTTTTTAAAGCAGCTTTATTGAATTGTAACTCATATATCAACAATTCAATTATTTCACATAGACACTCCAGTCCTCTTACTGTGTTCAGAATTGTGCAACAATCACCACAATTAATTTTAGGGCATTTTCATCACCCAAGAAGAAAAATTCATGACAATCAGCAGTCATTCCAATTGCTTTCTCCCTCAACATACTCATCCACTCTGCCTATCTGTGAAAGAAATCACTTTTCCTCTTTCCATTTCTGTGTGATTCTCTCTTCAGAAATTTCAAAATCACTTTTATTTGAGGAGAATATTTAAGTTATATTTTACTCTATTTTGAGATACATAATCTATTATTATTAAGTACAGTCACCACACTATGCAGTAGACCACTAGAAATTATTTCTTCTGTCTGAAAATTTATGCCCTTTTTCTAAATCTCACTTTATCCTGTTCCCTTCCCCCACCTCACCCCTATTGTAGAACCATTTTACTGTCCACCTCTGTGAGTCCTTGTTCTTCTCTTATAGATTACACATATAATTGAAATCATGGAGTTTTTATCTTTCTGTGCCTAGCTTATTTCACCTAGTATAAACATCTTTAAATTTTACTATAGACTTCATTCTTACCTGAAGATTACATTCAATTTTATGTTTAACTTATGTGTCCAGTCCAACAGATGCAGTTATTTAGATTATTTTTATGGCTAATTTCCATCCTACCCCATGAATGTGGCATGACCAAGCAGACTTATCTCAAAGATAAAAAATAAAAACCACACAAGTGTAACAAAGAGTCCTCCATTCATTAAAGTACTTTCTATAATTCTGTGTTTTGTGTGGCTTTTGGTTCAGATTGATTTAATTTCCTAAGTAAAAATATCATTATTCTTTTCAGATTCCATTTAGGATTGAGTAAGCACACACTATCTTTTCAGACGAAATCCAGCAATTAAACTCCAGACAGCATACACAGAGATCTTTGTGACCACCTAGGAAAGCAAATCAGAGAAGGCAGACTGGAGGAGTCAGCAGCACATTAAAAATACCACAGTGGAGAGTTTTGCACTTCTACGTTGCGTACTTGGTCTGCTCTCAGGCAGCCTGGGACCTGGCTGAATTCCAGAATATGCCCTGTTGTTGGGAGCTGCAAATAAATTTTCAGCTTGTCTGAGACATTTTTAAGTGATGATTTGTCCCTCAGAGAACTCTTGGGGCTAAGGGGAGGTGTACCCCTCAGAGAACTCTTGGTGTTATCTCAGAGATCTGAGGCCTTCCCATTACCTTAGCGACTTCCTGCTCAAAGACAATTCTGTGATAACATGGAATTCATTGGTTCAGACAGCCCTATGTTCAAATGCAACTTTCTGGAGGCAGAAGAAAATACCAGAGAGCCCAAATAGTCTTGAGGCACCAGCTGCCTGGAGGAGGAAGAATTACTGCTCAAGTGATAAGTCTCCAATCAGGCCAGTTTCCGTATAGCCTCTCCCTTCTTGTTTATCTTGCAAAACTTTTCCTCACAATAAATCCCCCTTTGATTTTTTTTTGCTATAAATAACACATTAGTGGGCTTTTTCTCTTTGTTAGGGAAGGACTTCGCAGGACTGATCTACCCACCATACCCGAGCTGTGAAACTATATTCTGTGTCTTGGTTTTATCTCTAAATAATTTTTCAGATTTATATTATTTCAGACGTTTGATTTCCCAGCAAGTTCACACATTTGTTTGGTTTACTGATCCCTTGCTGTGCAGGACACAGTGACACCCCACTCTTGTCTCTCCTACAGAAGAAAAGGAATTCCTCATGCTCTGGGAAACTTGGAATGTGCACACTTTCTTTTTCTTAGGATTTTTCTTTTCTCCATTCTACTTGGTCTTGACTTGGGAAATTGTCTGTGTTCACAGTGGTGGCAGCAGAGACTGTGGGGGCTCTGCTTTCTCATTTCAGGAGCTGATTTCCCAAGAGAGTGTCACTTGATTCCACTACTTCTATTACTCTGTGTCCTCTTAGTACTTGGTGGCATCCTGACCTCTGTCATAGGAAATGGGCAGAAGACAAAGGAAGGCCCGAGGACACACATATAGTGGGAAAGTTGTGGAAAGGAATGAACTTAGAAAATTCACCCTGCAAATCAGGCTCAATTCTGAGCTACCCTTGCAATCATTCGGATCCCAGAGAGGATACAAAAGAATATGGACTAGAATTGACATGTAGAGTGTGACCTGGAACCCAGCTGATCCCTGCAAATGCCACAATAAAGACCCAAATATCATGGGTAAGGGTTTCTAAATTGGTACAAGGGGCTGGGGATGTGGCTCAAGCGGTAGCACGCACGCCTAAATTGGTACAATATAAAATCCACAATCCAGAGAAATTTGGTTTAATCTAAATGCATATATAGTCTACTGAAACAAAAATATAAACATAGGATTTTATTTATTTTTTACATTAATCATATATGACATTTTATTTATTTTTTTGTATTTTCAATAGATATATAATATCACAATACATAATTAGACATATCCTGTATAAAATACAAGACCACTAGACATATAAAGAACCAGAAAGTCTCAACTGATATTAGGACAATGAACATATATTCTTTTGACCAAATTGGTCAGCCAGTATCATAATAAAGACTGTATTGAAAAGATTCTGAATCATCCTTTAAAAATAATATCAAAATATCTGTAAATGAGTAGAGAGAGATAAAGTTACATCAAGGAAACCGAAGATAAAGCAAGCCACAAAGTGACAGTACCACAGATAAGAGGTATGCTAAAAGGGATTAAGAGAAGATTATCTCTGGAGAATGAAAGAGTAGTGATCTCCACGTCAGAGCAAGGAAACCATCCCATCATATAACACAAAAAGGAAAAAGGATTTATTTTTGCTTATTTAATCAAAAATGATTTCTGGTCTGGAATGTCAGAAACTTGCAAGTTATCACACTTTTCACTTTTACACCCTGTAGTCCATTCTGGGTACGAAAACTATAAAGCCCTTGATAGCATTATTGGGTTCATGGAGAACCTACAGAAGATTCCCTTGATGTGTTCAGACTGAGACCAGATTCCTCCTTTGATCCCCTTCCTTGCAGCATCACCTGATCCCATCCCTCCACCCATCGCTCCTCACACCCTCTTCACTCTGTGTCCTCTTAGTATTTTTGGGATCCTGTTTACTCTGATCCTCCCTCCAAGTCTTCTTTTCTGCTCTTCCAGATCCTGAGATGTCCTTGGCCCTTCTTTCCTTAGTTCATCACTCAGGCTTACTTCCAAGATTAGAGAGAAATAAACCTGTCCATTGTCTCTGAAAAGTGTAAGGAAGGGAACAAGTTTCGGATGTCTGTAAGTTCAGGAAAATGAGGTAGAAGTAGTTACTGTATCTCATCTTCTGGAAAATAAGCCTAAGTGCATTCACAAATTCACAAAGAATTTTGTGACTATACTTTTATGTGTAAATGTACTTACAGAAGCTTATAAATGGAATTCTAGCTAGAAATTGGTTGGAGTCACCATTGAAATCATGAACTGTTAGAAACTACTGAGGGGGAAGGGATACACCCACAAGACATCTCTTCCTTCTGGAACAAAACAAAACAAAAAAAAAACCTTCTCAGAATAAGCCCATCCTACTGAGAGACAGTTCACCTGCAGGACACATCCAGCACAGGGTTTCAGGTTTCTAAGGGAAGAGAGAATCCTGATTAGGAACACAGTCTCCACTTAAATTCTGTGTGGGACACCTCACTTGACTATGATGATAAATGTCTATGATTAAAAGAAAGACAGCATCTTTCCCTCTGTCCTCATTCCCTCAGTAATATCCTCAGATGTTCTCAGTGATTGTTACTTTACCAGTAGACACAAATAGAGATTTTGACTTCAGCATGATGGATGCAGAAGGGATTACAGGCAGGTCTGAACAAGGGAGTAGGAGGAAGTAAAATGAGGATTTCCCTGAGAAGTACTGGGACTGAACCAAATAGGCATCTTCATATTATTCTGCCCCTACTGTAAGGATGTGAAAAAAGTTGCACATGTAGGTACAACATCACATAGCAAATAGAAAGCTGTGGTTGTCCTTACACAATAAATTAAAAATTGTGTTTTCTATTACAGCTATGGTAGAACAAAAGTGGCACTGATAGAGAAATGAATTCTCAAGGGCCCTGTGCAATGAAGCCCTCTCTGTGAAGGACTGAGGAAGCATCTTCAGAGTGAAGAGGAAAATGTGAACTCAGGGCAGGTTTTAGACCCACTTCCGCATCAACTTGGATCACTGTATAAAGTGTTGCTGCTTGTATATGAGCAACAGTAATAATCAGGCTCATCCACAGGCTGAAGTCTAGAAATGGTCAGAGAGATGGTGTTGCCAGACTTTGAGCCAGAGAAGCGATCAGATATCCCAGAGGGACAATTAGTGACTCAATAAATCAAAAGTGTGGGGGGATGATCCCAGGAGATTTTGATACCAGAAGACATCATTATATCTCCCAATATCATTGTTGGTTCCAGTGCAGGAGATGGTAACTGTCTGTCCTGCAGACCCAGAGGCTGATGGATGCTGAATCAGAGCAGACTGGGACCAGGATACTGAAAACAGAGAAAAACACACTCTGGTATGGCAGTGTTGGTCCTAGGTACCCCCATAGGTAGAGTCTATGCCAGGGCTGTGGAGATCACCTGTGTAGAGCAAGAGGGGGAGCAGGACAGATGTGCAGATCTTGGTAGAGACACACCAGAACTCTTTCTCCTGACATGGACAGCACCACTGAGCAACCCAGGGCCTCTTGTATTTCTTTCAAAATGTTTGGGAAAGTACATGTTTTGTGATCATGCAAATTAAGCATTCTCTGTGACCACTAATTATAGGAAGTCATTCAAAATTTCTGTGGGTATAGAAAAAGAGACTGAGAAAGTGGAGGATGAGTATTTAATTTTCTCCAAGCTGCTCTGGGCAAAAAATCAGCCTTGAATTCCATGTCCTCTGTTCACAGTCACTTTCTAGGAATTTACCCCATGACTACTGTCCCAATGCTAGGCTCATTTTTATCTTGTTCCAGTTAATTAAGGCCTTTGACCTTCTAGGAGCCTGGCCATAGGTTGCACTCCACGCTGTTGAAAAGCCATTGATGACACCTGACGCAGCAGAAGATGGACCACTGGACCCTTACTTCCTCACCTTCTCTCAATGGTGCCCAGATGCACTTCGGTTTCATAGTTGGTGTTTCATTCAGTGTTTTTCTGGTAGGAGGATGATTGTTAATTGTGTCACCAATTAGGCCTTATTTATTTAATCAACCACTTTTTTGTGGGTTTACCACTATTTCTAGCCTCAAAATGAGAATGTTTTACATTCCCCATTTGACAGTATATAAGCCTTAGGCAAGTTTATTATTTTTAATTATCCATGATTTTTGTGATCTGATTAAAAGTGCCAAAATCCACACTTTATGGAGTAAACAAAATTAATCTCCTTGATCATTATGAAGGTCATCAATGTCATGGTTTCTAGGCCATAGCTCTAGAAGATGTTTTATCAGGGTTCCCTCAAGCAAAAAGGATACTATGATTGAAGAAAGGTAAACTCTGGATTCAGGGCTGTCACCTAAGGCATATGACAGACAGCATCACTCTAAGAGTTTCCTCAAGGAGACTTTGCATAGTCCATCCATGAATAAGGGACCAAGTTCCCCTTTCCTCCATCCAAACTTGAACCTAAGCATAGGAGATACAAACAGCCTGAGGGAAGGTTTGCCCAGAGGTAGGAGGAAAATCAGGAATGACTAAGCAGGCATCTTTGGAAGTTCCTCAGATAGAAGAGTCACCCTTGGGATGGCTTCTGGACAGCCACAAATGCTGCCCTGAGTTTAGAAGGAGGCCTGTGCAGTCATGCTGCGAAAATGACACAGGTCCTGGGAGCCTCATCTTCTTACACTGTGCTCCTTCCTAAGACCATGAAACTCGGCTTGGTCTCCCCTAAGGGGTCATACCAGCAGATGCTTTCCAGGCTGACCAGGCTTCTTTAGCACATTTCCAGGTGAAGTCCTTATTGTTTCTGGGCTCTTGCCAGGGTCCCAGTGTGATCTTGTATTAATCTGATGCTCAGAACATTGTCAATGAGACCCGAGGCATACTTTGGACTTTCCTGATGTCCAGGTCCAGGACTGAAATAGGAAACATTTTGGTTTCCAGGGCTGGCCTCCCTCTTGGACTCTGTGCAGCCCCAACCACTTTCTGGCTGCTTCTGGGTGCAGCTGTGTTTCCCACTGCTGATTCAGGATTCACATAGAGAGAACCTCCCACCTGCTGACCCCAAAGCCTCTCTCACCTGACAGCCTGTTGTCAGGGTGTCCAGCCTTGCTCTGTGCCAGGTGTGCCCACTCTGCCCTACCCTGTGCCTCTGAGATTGGTAGTATTCTCAGTTAGTGCATAGGGTTCATGGCAGATCCAGGTCCTGTTGCCAAGTGCTTTGTTTTTGTAAGAAAAGAATCACACTATCTGTAGCCTTTCTCCAAAAGTATTATATACAGAAAATACAGTTTAGAGAAACTGTGTTAAACCCTGTGAGGACTTACATTTCTTAGCTTATAGGAATTAAGACTAATGTGTTCCATCTAATGTCTGGAGTTCCATCTAATATTGCAAATAATGACAGACTTCTGTCAATGTGCTCTAGATTTCTACATGTAACTTAGTATTCTTATATGTTCCTCACTGCTCCACTAGTGGCTTCCATTGTGATTGGTTGATTTTATTTTCAGCATCCCATCTTGGTTACCTGTTTATATCTTTATTCAATTCATTTTTATTGTCGCTATTATGTGTATAAGAACTGGGTTGTAAATTAGTTCAACTATTTTGGAAATCTGTTTAGAGTTTCCTCAAAAGGCAAGGCATGGCCTCACTAAATGACCCAATTATACCACTCCTCAATATTCATCCTGAAGAATTAAAGTCACCATACTATAGTGATACAAACATACCAATGTTTATAGAAGCACAATCCACAGTAGTCCAAATATGCAACCAGGCTTGGTGTCCATCAGTGGATAACTAGATAAATAAAATGTGTTACATATATTCAGTCATAAAGGAAAGTGAAATTATGTCTTTGTACAAAATTGTATGGAAACAGAGTCCATAATGCTAAGTGAAATAAGTCAAACTCAGGTTAAGGGTCATGTTTTCTTTTCTATGCAGAAACTAGACAGGAAAAAAAAAAGAAAGACAGAAAGAAAAGAAAAAAACACAAAACAAACAAACAAACAAACAAAAAACATTAAGAAAGAATGTTGTAAAGGAGGCTGTGAATCCTCCCTTTAGATAAGACCCTAAGTGCCTTCTGTTCTCACCTGAGACTGCACCTGAGCACTGGAGCTGCCATTCTCAAGGCTCATATGCCTGAAACTTGTAAGAGAGTAAAAGAAATGGTACAGGCATATCTGGAAGTGCCCAGGATAGATTGATTAGTTCTGAGACCACTACTGGTCATAAGCAAAGGTGCCCTGGGATTGGGCAGGACACCTGGGAAGCTGTCCTGGGTGAAGGACGCAGGTCTGCAACTTTCATCCTTTCATATGGAACTTTTCCCTAGAGAGAAATTCATGTAGTTTCCCCATTTACTTGAAGGTATCTGAGAGCTGAAAGCAGGAACCTCCTCCAAGACATTTCCCAGGTGAGGCCCTCACTGTTTCTAGGCTCCTGTCAGTGTCCTGGGGACATACTGTGTATGATCATCAGAATGTGGTCATTGCAACCCAGGCATATGATGGATTCTCACGACTTCCATTACATGGAGACCTGTTGAACTCTCTGGATGGGCATTCCTCTTGGCCTCCTCTTTTGCTTACCCAGCCTCTTCCTGGCTGCTTCTGTCTGTAGCTCTAACTCCCCCTGCTGGTTAAGAAGCACTGAAGATTTAGTTCCCTCCTACAGATGAATTCAAAGGCCATATTATCCAAGAGGGTGTATAGGGCATTCAGCCTCACTCTCTGCTAAGTGCACCCACTTTGCCCTGCCAAGTTCAGTACAGAGAATTGACATCCATTAGGTGAAGTAAGGTGAATAGCTTGCAGATTCTGTGACCTTATCCCAGTGTAAAATGTTCCTTCCCTGTGTTTTGTTTTCTTTAGGGAAAGGAGAGAGCTCTTGCTTCTCAGCTCTTCTGAAGAAACAGGAAAGGCCCAAGATACATGCTGATGCTGTCTATGGAGCCAGGATTGGTGAAGCCCCCATGACAATGAGAGCTGCTGTGGGATCTGTGGGAGTTCAGGGTGTTTTTGAGGTAAAGCTCAGGAGGGTCCTTACATCATTATCATCATCAATCAACACAATTTTTATTAATAACATTCTTATTTCATCACAAAACTCATAGTTTATGATCAAACATTTGTACACCAGCTTCAGCAGCTCTTTGATAAAATTGGACCTCATCCCCAGGGTTCCACTCCAGCAGCATTACCTGGACTGATCTCAGAATCATGGAAGGATCAAGATGCTGTGGGTTTGCTGCTGGGGACAGGACCTGTGTGTAGAGAAGGGAGACCTTGGGGCACAGGCAGAGGGAGGGTCGGCCATAGTGTTGAGGTAGGCAGTTAGGTTGGTAGAGGAGAAGCTGGCTCCACAGGGAGAGGGAGGAACCTGGAGATGTTGCTGCAGAGAAGCTGGAACAAGGATAGCCAAGCTTCCATTCCTGGCTCAGTTGAGACAATGAAATAACTTGGGTTGTCCTTTCCCTTCATCTGAATACTGAATCCAAAATGTGTTTGCAGTAAAATGACTTAGTCATTTCTACTCTGGGGGGCATATGTTCTGCAGAATTACAGCAAGTGAATCAGCAACTCTCAGTCAGCCTTGCACTTGGAGAGGTGTGTGTGTGTGTGTGTGTGTGTGTGCATGTTCACATGTATTTCTGAGAATATCACAAGCTCCTGGCTCTAACATGATCATTGTTAACCTGCAGTAAGACTGGTTTGTACTAAGAACTGATGTCTCCTCTGTCAGCTTCATTATTGGGCCCAGGAAGATGAGGGAGTAAATAATATCTAACTTACTGTCTCTTTCAGGCCATTGTTGAAAATCTATTTTACACAGTTGACTCCTCTGATTACATAGCTGTCCCTAAGCCAAATTGGAAGTTTAAGCAATGAGTATTTTTTAAATTAAATTCCATAGTGAGTCTTCTCCGTGCACTGATTCCCTGAGGTCCACCAGTCTTATGAATTATGTCATAGACATATCCCGACCCCAAGAGGAACGTTTCATGAAGGATGTTCCTTAAATCTTCCCAGAGCATATCTTCCTATATATAACTGTTTCCTGGCCCACCTTGCTTTATAACCATAACTAAACCACTGTCACAGTGAAATTCTTCTTACTAGCAAGAGTTATTTTTGTGTAATTGAACACTTTCCATGGCCATTGGGAGCTGTCAGTTTCAGTCAATAAAAATGACCTGCTTGGGTTCCAATGGAATTAGTTGAGCCTGGAGATGTCCAGGTACCCCCCACACACACACACACACACACATTGCAGGAATATGAGGACATGGACAGGAGTAGTAATATAAACTCCATGTAGCAGACTATCACCTGTCAGTGTGACCAAGGCAGAAAGGACACCTAGGAAGCTAACTGGCAGATTTTCCCTCTTTCCTATATGATGACATCACTGAGAGCTGGGATGCAATTCCTACACATGACAGTAATAGACAGGATCCTTCCTGACTGGACCCTGGCTATGTTTCCTTAGTTGGATCCAGAGAATGATCAGGGAAAGCTGAGGAACTGGTGTCATCGTTATAGATGACAAGCACAAGGATTTATCCTGGCTTCTGTTGACACCAGGGATTCTCTTATTATCAAAGATGCTGCCACTTCTAATAAATCTAGCTGTATGTCCTGGTATCATTGCCACCAAAGGTGACTGAGCATGTAACCTCTTACAGAGCCTAAAAGCAGAGAAAAGAAGAGGCGGAACTGAAGATGAAAGACACATCAAAAGAAACATATTTCTACCATGCCTGCAAGAGCTCAGAAATTTTGAGGGCCTTCAGGGCAGCCCCCAAAATCAGCTTCATCAGCCCCTGTTTTGAGCTCCAGCCTCAAAACACTTGAGCAGGGTTATACTCTGAGGCTCACAAAACCAGTGTGTGGATTTCACCCTCACAGGCCCCCATCCTGTAGCAGGTTCTGAGAATCTTACCTACCACGGGCACAGCCCTGCTGAGCTGAATCAGGTCCAGGCTGGTCCCACATCCCTCGGCTATGTGGAGAGGCTGTGATCCTTGGGCAACACATGTGCAGTGAGCCAGGAGATTGAGAATGAGGGGCATCCAGGGGATGCTGCAGGTACCTGGGGATTCTGCCTTAGGTCAGGCTGGGCTGATTTCTAGCCATGCCTCTCTTCCCGCCTTGCTGGGAGAGCTATCTGTTATGGTAAATCAGACCAAGCTCAGGACTGCTGCTGGTGGAAGTTGTGGTGTACAGGTCAGGGCTCAGTCCCAGGAATACATAAAAGTGAAGAGAACCTTGCAGACCTATCCTCAACCTACAGAAGTCTCCTTTATTTGCTGGTCCTAGCATCTCTGTGAATATCTCCCCTAATCTGTATCTTTTGTTATTGTTGTTGTTTGTGTTGGGGTACCAGAGATTGAACTCAGGGGCACTCAGCCACTGAGTAACATCACTGGCATTGTTTTGTACTTTATTTAGAGACAACATCTCACTGAGTTGCTTACTGCCTCACTTTTGTTGAGGCTGGTTTTGAACTCACAATCCTCTTACCTCAGCTTCCCGAGTTGCTAGGATTACAGGTGTATAGCACTATGCCTGGTCTAATCTGTGTCTTGACCTTGATTCTGGGCTGGTCTGTCCACTCTGAACTCAGGACTGAGTCTGTCTGTGTTTTCTGAACCCAGGCTTAAACAGCATATAAGAGGATATAGAGCCTAAAAGGAAAGAGTAGATCTTAGTTCTTGGGTTTCGTGGTGGGAATAAAATTCCTCCCTGACAAAGTTTTCATGAAATATAAAAATTCCAATGAGGTGCTGTTACTCTTTCTTTATTGTGAATTCCTCATGCAAATTTTTGGTGCTTTGCCTCCATCTCCAACACAATCTGATCAGGTTCCAAACTTTGTGCTTCAATATTGCCTGAAGTCTTACAGAAATTCAGCAGGAATGATGGTCTAGGAGGAAAGGAGAAGCCAGTATCTCACCACTTTAACAGAGAAATTGTTTAAGCCAGAAAGTTAGAGACCCAGAAGCCAAAGAATCTTTATGTGAATATCAATGTCAATGTTGTAGAATAATCAAACCTTTTCTTCCGGGTGTCAGGTCTTGCTTGATCACTAAACCCCTTGTGTTTTAGAACAGATCCAGTCCATCCTCAGCTGGCTTTGTCAGATGGGCTCTGCAGCACTGGTGGCATCTCCACTCATCATTGAGCTACCAGCTCAGTGGTGACCTTTGACAATGTGCAGATTTAAAACATACTGATGACAGCAGCAAACCACTCCTGCAAGGTAGGCTGGCCTGCGACCCACTGGCAGAACAGCCCCAGAGGCCTGCAGAGGGGCAGTGCCACTGCCTGCACCTGCAAAGTAGGCATAACTGCGACCACCGACAGAACAAGCCTAGCGGACCGCAGAGGGACAGAGCCACCGCCTGTGCCTGCAAGGTAAGCGGACCTGCTACCGACCGGCAGAACAGGCCCAGCGGCCTGCCGACGTGGTAGGCACATTGCCCCAATTGGAGGAGGGGCAGAACCGCCGCCTGAGCCTGTGAAGGAGACTTTGCAACTATACAAGAACAATATAAATATATAGGGGGAAAATTCAATAGCACAACAGTTTCAACAAGTAGAAAGGAATGCGAACAGTATGAAGAGACAAGGAAAGAAAGGACCACAAGCAATGCAGGTCAACTCAACATTAGAAGAGGAAAGAGATGCAGCAGATGTAATGTCAGATAAAGAATTCAGGATATACATGCTTCAAATGATCTGGAGCCTCAAGGCAGACATCAGACAGCAAAATCAGACAACGAAAGATCACTTCAACAATGAATTACATAAACAAATCCAAGAAGCAAAAGATCAACTATACAGGGAGATAGAGGTTATAAAAAACAAACAAACAGAAATCCTAGAAATGCAGGAAGCAATAAACCAACTTAAAAACTCAATTGAGAATACTACCAGCAGAGTAGAACACTTAGAAGATAGAACATCAGACAATGAAGATAAAGTATTTCAACTTGAAAAGAACAGAGACAGCTCAGCAAGACTGTTAAGAAACCATGAGCAGAACATCCAAGAAATATGGGATAACATCAAGAGACCAAATTTACGAGTTATTGGGATACAGGAAGGGACAGAGTTTCAAACCAAAGGAATGAGCAATCTATTCAATGAAATGATATGAGAAAACTTCCCAAACTTGAAGAATGAGACAGAATCCCAAATCCAAGAAGCCTACAGGATGCCGAATGTGCAAAATCATAAGAGATCCACACCTAGACACATTATAATGAAGATGCCCAACATACAGAATAAGGAGAGAATTTTAAAAGCTACAAGAGAAAGGAAGCAGATGACATTTATGGGTAAGCCAATCAGGATAACAGCTGATCTTTCAACACAGACTCTGAAAGCTAGAAGATCCTGGAATAACATATTTGAATCACTGAAAGAAAAGGGGTTCCAACCAAGAATTGTGTATCCAGCGAAATTAAGCTTCAGGATGGAAGATGAAATTGAAACCTTCCAAGATAAACAAAAGTTTAAAGAATTTGCAGCTGGAAAACCATCTCTTCAAAACATCCTCGGCAAAACATTACAGGAAGAGGAAATGGAAAATAACAATGAAAACCAACAGTGGGAGGTAGGACAGTAAAGGGAGGAAAAATAATCAAAGAGGAAAACAAACCATGTTTAGTAACATAAATAAACAAATATGGCTGGAAGAACAACCCATATCTCAATAATAACCCTAAATGTTAATGGCTTAAACTCACCAATTAAGAGACACAGGCTAATAGAATGGATCACAAAACAAGACCCAACAATATGCTGCCTACAGGAGATGCATTTGATAGGAAAAGACATACATAGGCTGAAGGTGAAAGGTTGGGAAAAATCATATCACTCATATGGACTTCGGAAACAAGCAGGTGTGTCCATACTCATATCAAATAAAATAGATTTCAAGCCCAAGTTAATCAAAAGGGATAAAGAGGGACACTACATACTGCTCAAGGGAACCATACACCAACAAGACATAACAATCATAAATATATATGCCCCTAACAATGGTGCAGCTATGTTCATCAAACAAACTCTTCTCAAGTTCAAGAGTCTAATAGACCACCATACAATAATCATGTGAGACTTCAACACACCTCTCTCGCCACTGGACAGATCTTCCAAACAAAAGTTGAATAAGGAAACTATAGAACTCAATAACACAATTAATAACCTAGACTTAATTGACATATACAGAATATACTACCCAACATCAAGCAGTTACACTATTTTCTCAGCAGCACATGGATCCTTCTCAAAAATAGATCATATATTATGTCACAGGGCAACTCTTAGACAATATAAAGGAGTAGAGATAATACCATGCATCTTATCTGATCATAATGGAATGAAACTGAAAATCAACGATAAAAGAAGGAAGGAAAAAGCATACATCAATTGGAGAATGAACAATAGGTTACTGAATGATCAATGGGTTATAGAAGACATCAAGGAGGAAATTAAAAAATTCTTAGAAATAAATGAAAACACAGACACAACATATCGGAATCTATGGGACACATTGAAAGCAGTTCTAAGAGGAAAATTCATTGCGTGGAGTTCATTCCTTAAAAAAAGAAAAAATTAACAAATAAATGATCTCATACTTCATCTCAAAATCCTAGAAAAAGAAGAGCAAAACAACAGCAAAAGAAGTAGAAGGCAAGAAATAATTAAAATCAGAGCTGAAATTAATGAAATCGAAACAAAAGAAACAATTGAAAAAATTGACAAAACTAAAAGTTGGTTCTTTGAAAAAATAAACAAAATCAACAGACCCTTAGCCATGCTAGCAAAGAGAAGAAGAGAGAGAACTCAAATTACTAGCATACGGGATGAAAAAGGCAATATCACAACAGACACTTCAGAAATACAGAAGATAATCAAAAATTATTTTGAATCCTTATACTCCAATAAATTAGAAGATAGTGAAGGCACAGATAAATTTCTTAAGTCATATGATCTGCCCAGATTGAGTCAGGAAGATACAGACAACCTAAACAGACCAATATCAATTGAGGAAATAGAAGAAACCATCAAAAGACTACCAACTAAGAAAAGCCCAGGACTGGATGGGTATACAGCAGAGTTTTACAAAACCTTTAAAGAGGAACTAATACCAATACTTTTCAAGCTACTTCAGGAAATAGAAAGAGGGAGAACTTCCAAATTCATTCTACGAGGCCAACATCACCCTGATACCTAAAGCAGACAAAGACACCTCAAAGAAAGAAAACTACAGACCAATATCTCTAATGAACCTAGATGCAAAAATCCTCAATAAAATTCTGGCGAATCAGATACAAAAACATATCAAAAAAAATTGTGCACCATGATCAAGTAGGATTCATCCCTGGGATGCAAGGCTGGTTCAATATACGGAAATCAATAAATGTTATTCACCACATCAATAGACTTAAAAATAAGAACCATATGATCATCGCGATAGATGCGGAAAAAGCATTCGACAAAGTACAGCATCCCTTTATGTTCAAAACTCTAGAAAAACTAGGGATAACAGGAACATACCTCAATATTGTAAAAGCAATCTATGTTAAGCCTCAGGCTAGCATCATTCTGAATGGAGAAAAACTGAAGGCATTCCCTCTAAAATCTGGAACAAGACAGGGATGCCCTCTCTCACCAGTTCTGTTCAACATAGTTCTCGAAACACTGGCCAAAACAATTAGACAGAAGAAAGAAATTAAAGGCATAAAAATAGGAAAAGAAGAACTTAAATTATCACTATTTGCAGTTGACATGATTCTATACCTAGCAGACCCAAAAGGGTCTACAAAGAAACTATTAGAGCTAATAAATAAATTCAGCAAAGTGGCAGGATATAAAATCAACATACATAAATCAAAGGCATTCCTGTATATCAGTGACAAATCCTCTGAAATGGAAATGAGGACAACCACTCCATTCACAATATCTTCAAAAAAAAATAAAATACTTGGGAATCAACCTAACAAAAGAGGTGAAAGACTTATACAATGAAAACTACAGAACCCTAAATAGAAAAATAGAAGAAGATCTTAAAAGATGGAAAAATATACCCTGTTCATGGATAGGCAGAACTAACATCATCAAAATGGCGATATTACCAAAAGTTCTCTATAGGTTTAATGCAATGCCAATCAAAATTCCAACGGAATTTCTTGTAGAAATAGAGAAAGCAATCATGAAATTCATATGGAAAAATAAAAGACCCAGAATAGAAAAACAATGCTAAGCAGGAAGTGTGAATCAGGTGGTATAGCGATACCAGACTTCAAACAATGCTACAGAGCAATAGTAACAAAAACAGCATGGTACTGGTACCAAAACAGGCGGGTGGACCAATGGTACAGAATAGAGGACACAGAAACCAATCCACAAAACAACAACTAACTTATATTTGATAAAGGGGCTAAAAGCATGCAATGGAGGAAAGATAGCATCTTCAACAAATGGTGCTGGGAAAACTGGAAATCCATATGCAACAAAATGAAACTGAATCCCTTTCTCTCGCCATGCACAAAAGTTAATTCAAAATGGATCAAGGAGCTTGATATCAAATCAGAGACACGCCGTCTGATAGAAGAAAAAGTTGGCTACGATCTACATACTGTGGTGTCGGGCTCCAAATTCCTCAATAGGACACCCATAGCACAAAAGTTAATAACTAGAATCAACAAATGGGACTTACTCAAACTAAAAAGGTTTTTCTCAGCAAAAGAAACAATAAGAGAGGTAAATAGGGAGCCTACATCCTGGGAACAAATCTTTACTCCTCACACTTCAGATAGAGCCCTAATATCCAGAGTATACAAAGAACTCCAAAAATTAGACAATAAGAGAACAAAGAACCCAATCAACAAATGGGCCAAGGACCTGAACAGACACTTCTCAGAGGAGGACATACAATCAACCAACAAGTACATGAAAAAATGCTCACCATCTCTAGCAGTCAGAGAAATGCAAATCAAAACCACCCTGAGATACCATCTCACTCCAGTAAGATTGGCAGCCATGATGAAGTCAAACAACAACAAGTGCTGGCGAGGATGTGGGGAAAAGGGTACACTTGTACATTGCTGGTGGGACTGCAAATTGGTGCAGCCAATTTGGAAAGCAGTATGGAGATTTCTTGGAATGCTGGGAATGGAGCCACCACTTGACCCAGCTATGCCCCTTCTCGGTCTATTCCCTAAAGACCTAAAAAGAGCATGCTACAGGGACACTGCTCCATCGATGTTCATATCAGCACAATTCACAATAGCAAGACTGTGGAACCAACCTAGATGCCCTTCAATAGACGAATGGATAAAAAATATGTGGCATTTATACACAATGGAGTATTACTCGGCATTAAAAAATGACAAAATCATAGAATTTGCAGGGAAATGGATGGCATTAGAGCAGATTATGCTAAGTGAAGCTAGCCAATCCCTAAAAAACAAATGCCAAATGTCTTCTTTGATATAAGGAGAGTAACTAAGAACAGAGTAGGGTCGAAGAGCATGAGAAGAAGATTAACATTAAACAGGGATGAGAGTTGGGAGGGAAAGGGAGAGAGAAGGGATCAATGGATGTTACACATCAATGGATGTGTAACTGATGTGATTCTGCAATCTGTATATGGGGTAAAAATGGGAGCTCATAACCCACTTGAATCAAAGTGTGAAATATGAGAGTTGGGAGGGAAAGGGAGAGAGAATGAAAATTGCATGGAAATGGAAGGAGACCCTCAGGGTTATACAAAAGTACATACAAGAGGAAGTGAGGGGAAAGGGAAAAATAATACAAGGGGGAGAAATGAATGACAGTAGAGGGGGTAGAGAGAGAAGAGGGGAGGGTAGGGGAGGGGAGGGGGGATAGCAGAGGATAGGAAAGGCAGCAGAACACAACAGACACTAGTATGGCAATATGTAAATCAATGGATGTGTAACTGATGTGATTCTGCAATCTGTATATGGGTAAAAATGGGAGTTCATAACCCACTTGAATCAAAGTAGAAATATGATATATCAAGAACTATGTAATGTTTTGAACAACCAACAATAAAAATAAATAAATAAATAAATAAAAATCTGTCTGGAAGACAAGTGTCAAGTGGCAGAAAGTGAACAAAACTTGAAAAAAAAATGTCATTAAATATATTGAAAAGCAAGACACAGATTAGGGCTGAATATTTTCTAGTCACCTACCTGCTCAAGATTTGCTGGTAGAATGTATTAATACTTCTCAAAATTCAATAAAATAACAAAGAGCTACATTTTTAATGGACAAGAAAGGATACATGGATGGCAAAAACATAAAAAAATGCTTGATATAATTCATCTTTAGAGAAATACAAAATAATAGTATGGTGAGATTCCACTGTACACTTATTAGAATGATTAAAATTTTTGAAAGAAGTGCCAGCAAGCATATTGTGGAACTGAAATTGCCCTACAATCTGGTGGGGATATCAAATGGTTCAAAAATTTTGTAAAAGTGGTTTTAGGAAGTTAACATTCCTAGACAAAGTTAAACTCTGAAGAGGATGAAATGATCTGAAATACTCACTATTGCTTGAAAAAAAAATTTAAAAAATATTACAGTCACTGTAGAGAATACTTTGGCTGTGTCCTTTTTTCTACAAAAATAAATGTATTTTAGTTCTACATGACAGTAGAATCCATGTTGACATAACAATAAATACATATAATATATCATGCTATGCTAGTACCTCTTCTTCTCCTTCCCTTTCCCCACATCATGATTCCTTCCCACTATCAATCTTTCATATACCTATAGTTATTTTTTATTAATTTCTCATGGATGAAGTCATTATTGAGATTTAATGTGGTATATTCAAGTATATATATAGAAAAGTTATATCAGATTCATTCCACTGTCTTTTCTTTTTCCATCCAGTTCTCTTCCAATCCTCATTGACTACTCCACTGAACTTCTACTCCCCACCCACCTTATTGCAGGTTAGCTTCCAGTGGAATTTGAAAGAGAGAATACAAAGGTTACAATTCAGCTATGGCCAGTCAGGACTCATAATTCATTAGTAGACTTGAGGGACAGCTATTTCTTAGATATGTAGGTGTCAACCTTGCATTCTGTATTCCCTTATTTCTGAAATCTTTGAGCAGAAGAATACATAACTTAGCTTAGCAGGAAAGAAGGATAATCTTGATTCCCCAATGATTAGGGAGGAGGAGACACAGAAGAGAAAGGGGGAAAATGTTAGTTTTTGAAAAGATGCACAGGCAGAGCATCAAGGGATATATTCAAAGCATGGAGTGAATTCATGTTACCCTATCACCATAGATGATCCCCTTTGGGCCTGGTCTCATTTGTGCTGAAGCCAATTCACAGCAGAGCTGCCAATGCTGTTGCCCCCATAGGTAATCCTGGCTGTCTGCTGTGGGGGCCACCTACATGGAGGATGGTTGATTCACCTCCTCAAATGCCACAGAATCTGAAAGGAGAATAAAAGAGGGTTGTGGACATAAGAATTGAAATTCCCAACAGTTGCCTCTCCAAGGTATCACTGAGTTCCATGGATCACTGTACCTACAGTGCCCAAGAATCTCAGCACCACTGATTCATGGGCTTGATTGAAAGATTGATCTTTTCAACACCTGAGTACATATGCCCTAGATTCCTGGCAACTGTATCCCTCAGGCTCACACAAACATGGGAGCACAGAATGGGGATTTCAGAACTGCATCTCCCCATCCTTCACCAGGTTCCTGAGCATCCTGCTTACCAAAGACAGGAACCTGCTGAGTTCAGAATCCAGACCAGGCTGTCCCAGAGCTCCTGGCTGTGTGGGTGAGTAGTGTTCTTGGAAAAGCACCTTGTACAGTGATCCAGGAAGCTCAGGAAAAGTGGAGTCCATGCCATGATTGAGCCTCCATAGAGATCACTTGCTGAGTCCCAGACCAAGCTGGCTTCATCTCAGGCTTCTCCTGTGCCTATCTGGGAAATGCTATCCAAAATTCAAATCAGTCTGAGCTCAGGTCAGCTGCTAAAGGAGTTAATAAAGTATCAGATCTCAACCTCTGAGAAACAGAGGGGAGAAGTAAAGTTGCAGACTGACTTATAGCCCAGGGGAAGTGCCTTCACTAGCTGGTTTCATTACCTAAGTGGCATCTCACCCTTGCACTCTCTCGTGGCCTTGCTCTTTTGCTGTCCTCACCATGCAGATCTCAGAGGTGAGTGTCTCTGAATTCTCCACTTAGTCTGAAACTCTGCCCATGGTATGATCCTGGTTCTATTCAACAGGAAGCCTGAAAGACACAGTGCTGACTTTTAAATTATCCTGGAATGAATCCCAGGCATTCCTGTAACTCATCCTGCCTCAGGAGGAAGGTGATTAATTGTGATCTGAGCCTTCAAGTGTGTCCTGTCCATAAATGTTATCCAGTAGAGACCAGATGTCAAGTCAGTTTTTGCTGCATTTTAGAGTTCTTTTTTTCACAGAAGTGAATATGGCAATTCTCCCAATAATACTAATGTGCAGAAAGAGTCTTCCACAATACAGAATCCTGTCCAAGATCACGTAGCTGCAGTGGAGAGCTAGGGTAAAATCCCTGCATTGCCAAATGCACCGGGAGTGTTTAAAGACACTTGAAATGCAGTAAGTTTCTGTCTTTCTCTGTGAGCTCTTGGGGCCTTTGATAAATTTTGCTTAGGTATCCCAAGCATGCACCATGGCCAGGACCAGGTCACATTGTGATATAAGAAAGTTCTAGCAGCCTGGAAACTCCAGGATCTCTTCATATAAGTGTTAATTATAATTAAGTTTTGTTCCTTTGCTGGGGAAAATCTAACAAATGGGTAAAAAATGTTCAGTCAGGTACAGAGGCTCATGTCTGGTATTCAGGAAGTTGAGGCAGGTACTCAGGAATCCCAAGTACTCAGGAAGTTTAAGTAGGAGGATCACAAGTTCTATGCCATCACGGGCAACTGAATGCTACCCTGTTTCAAAATTCAGGAAAAAGAAAAAAGGGCTATAAATATAGCTAAGTGGTAGAATCCCTTGAGTTCAATGATTAGACTGCAAAACAAAAAAACTTAATTAAGTCTACATAAGGTTAATAGGAATTCTCAGAATGCATTCACAATAAGAATTCATAGAGGAAAATTTGGTAGCTGACCCTAAGAGAGAAACAATCATAGACCAGGTAGAGTGTAAGGTGAGGGAGCTTCTGGAGAATGAGAAGATGCAATGTCTGGCATTAAACTTAGATCATGGAGTGGAGTAGAAGAAAGTAGGACACTGGTGAATGCAGGATGCCCAGTTGTTTATGAACAGTGACAGAGTTTCAGTATAAATGGGCAGGATTAGGGAAAACAGGGAGCCTGGATGTATACCAGATAAATACACAACTTCTTTAAAGTCAGATCTGAGAGAAGGGAGACAGAGGAATAAATCATAAGTGCCAAAAATGCCTGTAATAGAACAATGAACAAGACTTAGAAAGTCCAAGACTGACAACAATCAATTTAACTAAGCAGGGAAACACATGTGGGCTCAGCAAGGGTATATATATATATATATATATATATATATATATATATATATATATATATATATATATATAGTGAATACACAGTTTTTTTCTGCCCATCAGTTCATCACTCTGCCTATGGGAGCACTGCCCAAATCAAACCCTGAGTGGCTCAGGGAATCAGAAGGTGGCCATATCTGCACCCTTTGGCTGCTCAAAATCTGCCAGTGGAAATACTTTAGATTTTAATCAACTAGAGCAGCCTTTTTGTGATTTTTGTCCTGAGGAAAAACATGAAGGATTGTCTAGGACTAAGGAATTTCCCCATAAAGAGCCTACCTGACTTAATTTCTCATTACTTGGGTAAGGAATCTCTAACTACTATATGCAAGTGTGATCTTTAGTACTTTCTGAGCAGAGTATGATTTTCTTTCATGTATGTTCCCCTTCCCATGAGATGTCAGTACTTATACTGACATAGTGGAGCTAGAGGTAGGTTCTGTGTTTACTGTTTAAAAATTTTCCCCCTAACAATTTGTCCTTAGGTAATTACCCTGAAAGTTAATTCCTAAAACCATTAACCAAGGTATTGCAAAGGGAAGTGCAGGTTATGTGGCAGCTTTGTTCAAACCCTGGAGAAGCTATTTTTGGTGGAGTGATAACACGACAGTCTCAAGAAGCTATGGCCATAACAGATGAGCCTGTGCTGTGAGTTACTCTGGGTCGTACTTGAATTGAGCACATCCTTCCCCCTGGAGAGGTGGGATTTATTAAAAGCTCCCTTCATGTTCCCAGGTTTCATTGGGGTGCAGATACTCTTCTTTCTAGAATTGGCAGAAAGAGATGGGCAAACTCAAGCCATGTGAGGATATGTATCTCTAGGGTACTACTATCATAGGCTCAGAAATCCTCCCCCTTATCAGGACATCAAGTTCTAAGGGGAAAGAAGAGAAGGTGCCCCATCACCTGTTTCAGGTTGTGTTAAAGAGGTGGGGAAAGACTTTCTCTTTCTCAAGCCCATCTCCCAGCTCTCCCAGAGGAGGAGCACACAAGCCTGAAACACTCTGAATCTATCCTCACTGCAGCACACATAGAAAGGAAACCAATAAGAATTCCCTTTGCCTCTTGATTTTTCCAAAGATTGAATACCCCCAACCCCCAATTCACCTGTTTCTGCTTCTGCCACTGTCTTCTCCTTACTTCTTAGATGTGAATGGTGGCAGGAGAGGGGAGCAATTTGACTGTCTGCAATTGGCCCTCTATATATTCAGGGAGAAGCTGGGAAGCTACAGCTGCAGCCAGATAGCAGCAGTCTTCCTCAACAGCTTCTTTTGGTTAGCTTTTAAATTCTAGAATCTCTTTAATTAAAATTCAGAGCTTTTGAGAAGTGAGCCAAGTAGGAAGTTCCTGCATCATGCCTACCATATAAGCAAACAGTACAAATAGAATGCCCATTTTCTGGAAAATGCTCTGTGTTTCCCCATTCACCTTTTTGACATTGGTATATTTCCTTTGCTACATCTCTGGACTTCCCTGTATACCTGGGAATCGATGTGCCCATTGTCCTCCTCATTATCTTGTTAATGAAACATTATTCAGGTGTACTGCCCCCATGTAAAGTTAGCCATCTTGTAGGCCACACAAACCAAGCTTCGTGGCATCTGCAAGGGTTGTTCTCTCAATTCTGGGTGGAAAGCCACGTGCTGGAAGGAAGTCTAATTTTCTCATTTGAAGAATGCAGATCCTCCCAGGCTTGAATAGGGCATCAGCTGTCCAGGTGCCAAACCTGGTCTTTTTGAAACCATATTTCTAAGGCAAACCAAGATTTGGCAGAGGGGGATATCAGACAGTGCTGCTTGGCTAGGTCTTGGTAGCAGTAAAGTATCATAGCCATTCAAAACACCTACATGTGTTATTGTGGACAAACAATAAATAAGTTATAGGAAGAAAGGAAACAAAAAGACAGACCAGGAAATACAACTTATTGATTGAAAGCCTTGTGCTACTGTTCCCCCTTTCGCTCCCAAGTCAGTTCTGTCTCCTAGGCCTGCTTCTTACCAAGATGGTTATCCCAGAGCTGTCAATCTCAAATTTTTGATAAATCTGCAAATCTTCACTCACAATTTATAACTTACTGAAAATATACCCACTTTTGGAAATTGCCCCATGCACTGTTATTTCAGCCACAAACACATCCATGTTTAGAAAAGTTTAAGTGAAAGGAGACACAAAACCTAAAATAGAAGGTACTTTCCCAGGAATCTACAAGATAGGGCACTTTGCAATGTTATCTACTATTCAGATATCAGAGACAACATTAGCCTAATGATCCTGAGAATTTGTCAACCACCTTGACCTGTCTTGTGTTCACCAGACTGGTATCATTCTCACATCACTTCCCATGCCTACCTCTCAAGTTTCCTTTAAAAGAAGAGGTGAGAACCCCTAAAGCATCTCTTACTCTCCAGATGGCACCTATTCTCCCTTGAATGTTTATTTTTCATGTACCTAAATCAATCTGTTTGTCTCTAACTGATGTGTTCTTCAACTCATTTTAACAACATTTTTGGGGATCCCCAATCATCATGAGTTGAGGTTCCTCTCTTTGGTACCTTTTCACATTCACATGAGGATGTGTGTATGCTCACACATTCACACACAGACCCATACACACAAAATTTCATGGGAAAACAATCGGAGAACAATGTGGGTTGACTAACTAAATGTATTAGGACATGGTTCCTAATATGGGGAAATAGTATTCTAGAATCTGCAACAGCTGGAGAGGCCAAACTATGCTCCCTGTGCTCCTGCCCACAATTCTCTTGACATACACACTCTTTCCTTCTGGACATTGTTCAGAGCTCACCCCTGGAGTCAAATCACGTGTCTTGTCTCTTTTGAGGGCTAAATATTTTCTGGTGGATGCTAGAAAAATTGAAATGACAGTGCTCTGATCTAGAGACAGAAAAGTCTAAGTGGGACTCAGAAGTCAAAATTTGACAGGCTGCCCTATTTTTAAAGACAAAGACTCTTGATTGAGTGTCTGGATAAATAACATTTTTTGGAAAAAAAAGTGTGCTCACAAGACTACACATTGTGACAGATTATATTCCTGAGACTTGTGCTGATATACTTTCTTAAAAGATGTACAGCTTACTGTAATCCCCTGTGAGGTCCCCATAAAAACAAAGCATGAGGAGCTTCATGTATAGACAGACCTCATAACCAATCCAAAGTTTTCCAGAAGAACCTGGTAAATGTAATTATCTGGGTTATTCAAAACAAGTTCCTTCATCTGTTGAACCCCTCCCCCCCTTTTTAAACCCCAGTCTGACTTTACCTTGATGGAACACTTGTTTGATTTCTAACTGAAACTGTATCTCCCAATTGGCAAATATATTCTGTAACCAAATATAATCTTTTATTCAACGTTAGCCTTATTTATCATTTCTTGGTTTGCAACCCTCAGTTGTGACAGGATCCTCCTGCACTCAGTGGTGACCAGGCCCTGCCATACTCACAGCAGTCAACCTCGATTTTCGCCCATGGAAACCTCCATCGGGGTCCCTTCAACAGATGGATCTTAAGGCCTAATGGTAGTCTGGGACACAGGATCATCTCAGCTCAGCCCTTTTACAAAGGATAATTTTTCCTTAGAGCTGGTCTCATCTCTCACAGAATTGTCCCCACTGGTTGATGGTGAAGAAACCTAACATCATATTGTCAAAATGATCTCAGATATGATCTAAGTTATCTATCATTAGGAATGTCCTCAAAGTAGAATTACAGAATAAAGGACTTTGTAAGGAGAAAAATCACAGGACTCAGGGTTCCAGAGAGGGACATGGGGCTGTAACTCCAAGTCCCTGAGGAGGAAGAGGGGAGACACAGAGAAGCTTCATGTATGGACAGACCTTCACTTCTCCTTTCCTTGTGTTACTGTGGCTTACCCGCTGTGGCCATCAATTTTATGTTTTTTTCCACAGTAATAATCAGCTTCATCGTCAGGCTGGATGTTGGCAATTGTTAAGTAATGATTAGCCCCAGAACTGGAGCCTGTGAAGCCATCAGAGATCCCAGTCCCCTTGCTGTGGCTGCCATCACTGTTCACCTTCATTACATACTGGGGGCTGTTTCCTGGCCTCTGCTTATACCAGTAAATGAAGTAGTTGCTGTGCTCACTGCTCAGGGTGCAGGTGAGTGTGGCTGAGGCTCCCAGGGAGGCAGATGCAGATGGTGAGTGGGTCAGCACAGGCAGGGCACAAAGACCTGGAAAGATACAATTTCATGAGTGATACTGAGTGCTCAAAAGAATGGAAAATACCTCCCCTTAGGATATTTGGAGGGAAATATAGAGAGGGCCCCCAGATTGTTTTGCTCTGACCTGTGGAGAAAACAAGGGGCAGAAGGTAAATGTGAAGCCACTCCATAGTGCTGAGGTGCTTCCAAGCACTCTATCTTGAGACTGCCCACCTAGGCCTGGATTAGGTAAGGCTCCCTTTTATCTTGTCTTCTTATAGCTAGAGAAGGCAGGAACATTGCATGCAAATTTGTTCTTCTCTTCCCCAGCTTATTTGTCTGAATTCTTGTCTGAGCTCTGAGATTAATGGCTCTGTGCTGGTAATATCCTAAATTCAGAAGAAGGTCCTCATTGGGGCCTGGTGCAGTGGCACATGTTTGTAATCCCAGCATCACTGGAGGCTGAAGCAGGAGTATTGTGAGTTCAAAGCCAGCCTCAGCAAATGAGCATGGCCATAAGCATGTCTGTGAGACACTGTCTCTAAATAAAGTATCAAATAGCTGGGGATTTGGCACAGAGGCTAAGTGTCCCTGGGTTCAAACCCCAGTATCATAAAAAAAGAAGAAGAAGAAGGGCCATGGGGATGTCAGAGGTGGAGAGTGCAGTTCACCTGGTAGCAGCAGCCTTAAAAGAAAAAAAAATATGCCCTCTGCACTGGAACATTTCTAGGAGTTCCCATCTCAAGTCTCACAGTGCCCACTGCTGGCCACAGGACAAATGGCACCCAAAGTGCATCATTAGTTCATGCAGAATTACCAATTATGAACCCTTAGTGTATGGCAGCCTCTTTGACAAGTGTCTTAAATAAGACACTTCAGGTAGACATTTGCAATAACCCAACAATAGCTTTATGCTTGGGCATAAACTGTCCCCCTGTATTCCGATGAAGGAACTATCATTCAGAGATTAAGAGATATCACCTATGTTCCCCAAGGAGAAAATGCCAATCAAGAGTCCTGCCAGAAGACTCACCTCAGAGCTGTCCTTTCATCCCCTCTGTCCCTTGCCTCCCTACCCATCTCCTCCTCCCTCCCTTATCCCAGGCCTCCTGGACCCTCTTGTCAGAAGCATCTCTTCCTTTATCAAGTGCACATTTCTCCTTCAGTTCTATGGCAGGGAAAGGGATAATTTCTCTGCTTCTTTAATGGCATGTTACAAACAAGAACTTCTGGAATTCTGAGGAAAGACTTGAAAGCATAATGAAAGGGCACAAGATTGTAGATAGGAACAGATAGATAGGAACAGACTCTAGTACTTGCACACATGAAATATGCTGCTGGGTCAGCCCCTTTCAAGCTCTGAATTCAGTCAAGTTCCTCCTGCTCTTTGAGCCTCAGCTTCCCCATTTGGGAAGAGAATACTACTTGATCAGAGTGGGGTTGTGTTTAAATGACTTAAATCATGGGAAATGTTGGATACATGCACACATACAAGCGCAGGAATGGCTGTAGTCTGTGTACTAATCAAAGGAAGGGTCATCCTAACAGCCGACTGTTCTGTGTAGAGTGTTTTATGTGTCAGATTCCTGGCCCTGGTCCTCAGTGACACCATCAGAATGTCTCCCTGTAGAACTAAAGCCAATTGATTTGTCTTCTCATCACTATGTGATGAGTGTCAACACTTCTCTAGCTGCCTCTCTTGGTTAATGTTATCTGTGTGAACCTAGGGCTGGGAGGATGACCTTAGCTCTGAAAGACTAGAAACACAATTACCAATGCTTTAAGAACTTTCTTCTGATCTGTGTGAGATGAGCCAGACTTTCTTTCTAGTCGTTCTGGTGCTGAAAGAAAATGACACTGACAGGGAAGGAGTTTGTGTCTCACTTCCCACCTGTGTGTGTCTGTGAGATGTGTACCACTGCTGTCCCATGACTAACAATATTAGCCAAATCCTTGGCTTCTGCTGTGTTGATAGACAGGGTGGCTATTGTCCCCTAGTTAGAGTCAACATATCTCTCAGGTATCTTTGAGGGCTGCTCACTCTGTATATCATTTAAGCACAGGTCTGATCTGGCTTAAGCTGGTTCCAATGGATGTATTCTTTGGGCAGTGCATCTCCAGAGCAGGGACTCATGGCTATCTGTTCCAGGGGCACTGAAACTGAGGACATCTATGTGAGCTCTTAGGAGGCCAAAGATCCTGCAAGAGGGGAGAGGAGAGAAGGCCTCAGGATGAAGAATCCATTCTGAGTAGCCCAACTTAGCATAGTGTTTGAATCAGACCCAGCTCAGGGTATTATGAGGGCTGAACCTAGGGTCAAGACTGGCAGATCACTTATACAGAGAGTGAGAAGGTGGACAGGAGTAAGATTTAGAGAAATGTAATGTCCCAGAGCCTTGTGTTTTGAAATCTACAGCACAGCTGATCTCCCCAAGGTCTCTCTCAGGTCCTTTGGGACAGTGATTGGTTTTTATGAAAATCCTCCCTTCACTGAGTGTTTGTGGTTAACATTCTAACCAGATATGGGGTAGTACAGGAGAATAAAGAGAATAGAGAGAGCCCCAACTCCCTCCAGCTGCTCATGGCAGAAATTTAGCCTTATAGGCCAAGGCCACTTTCCAGATTTTGACCTGTGACCATCTTCCTATTTTCTTTATACTATGGTTTGTCTGGGCCCAGCTAAGCAGGACTATTCACTTTACAGGATCCTGGGAGGATCCTGGAACCCTCTGAGGCTGTTGAGGACACATGACAGCAGAAGGTGGGCCACTGATCCATGACTTCCCCCTCCTCTCCTCTCCTGACTTTAGATTCAGTTTGGCCCATTCCTGGTCATTTCATTTTAATGTGGCACTTTGTCATTAGAACTGTTGCTAAATCATTTCATATAACACATTGTGTTTGCTAAAGAACGACCTGAATGTGTGGACTTATCACAATTTGCAGTCTCATTTCAACATGGTATTCTCCCTTTTCTGTGACAGCCTCCTTCCACAAAAGATTAGTAACTGGCATCAAAAATTTATTCTTAATTTTTCTCTTTGCAAAAAGATTTACCTAACCTTGTTACTAGTTGCAGAAGCCATTGCTGTTTGAGAAAAAAAAAAAAAAAACTGAAATCCCCATGGTATCTTTAAGGGTTGTGGGAGTCACAGTTGTACATGGATGATCTTTGGAGGGTGGGTGGATAAGGATCCCTCCAGCAATGAGGATCCTTTTACTTAACCAAGGTCAGGCTCATGGTCATACCTAAGGCCCTGAGGCACATGAGATTCCAGAGCACTCTGCAGAATCTCCTCAGAGGTTGTTCATGCTCCATCCAAGGAAGAAGCCCAATTGTCCCTTCCCCCACCGGTACCTGAGCATGATCACAGAGCCTTAAAGATGATGTGAGTGTACATAGGAGGACAAGCCAGGGATAAGTCAGAAGGCATCTCTGCAAATTCCCAGCATGGAGGAGTAATACCTGGGACAACTTATGGACAATGAACAATTGTACTCTAAAATTAAGCTAGGAACCCCTGGAGCTATATGGGAGGAAGGACATGGGTGTAGAAGCCCAAATTTTCCTACTGGATCTCATCTTGGTCTCTTTAGTGATTTTTAGCCCTACATGCTGATACCTAGGGCCAGCTTTCTCCACTTCCTTACTTAGGTGAGTTCTGTACTGTGTCCTGGGCTCATTTAAATGATATTCTGACCCTCAGACCATGGTCACAGTAGCCCAGGGCATAGGATGGACTTCCAGATCAAAGTCTAAATTTAGTTTACCTGTCCTGGACCCCCATGCTGGCCTCTCTCTTGGTCTCTTCTGTGTAGTTCTAGCCTCTGTCTTGGTAGCACCTCTGCTGCCATCTGTTGGTGGAGGAGACCAAGAACTGCTGCTTCCCTCTAGGTGACAACAAAAGCCTCTGTAACCTGCAATATTGTGGGCAGAGTGCTGCCTCATTCTCTGCCATCTGTACCCTGCTCAGCACAGCACAGAGAAGAAGCATTTGTGTTTTGCAGGGAGGAAAGATGGGGTAGTTCTTTAATTGGGTCTCAGAATAAAAAGCTGTCTCTGGGCCTTGTGTTTTGATACAAAAATAGAGCTTTCAGAATAAACTGTAGGTGTTCTGTAAAGTGCCATTTCCAGAGAAACTTTTATGACACCCTTCAGAGACATTTAGTGCCTTTATATTATACATAGGAATCAAGGCTGATGCTTTTTCCTGATCTGATAGCAGTAGTAGCAATGTCATCAGAACACCTTATGCTCTAGCACCAGAGCCCAACTGTGTTTCCATCACCAATACCATCAACATCTTTCTAATCCTCATCATTATCACCTCTGTTACAACTATTATTATATGACCCACTTTTACCTACCATGCATTTTGCAGGACTTGCTCATCATCCCAGTATGCCTTCACTTTCTAACTGGGAACTTCCTTTTCTGTTCTCTGCATAAGAACCCTGTTCCCACCACTCTTAAAAATAAGTGTTTGAATATTTTCCATATTTCCCCAGAATCAATTCCCCAGAAGGACAGTACTCTAAGGATGGTGTCACTCAGTGAAATCCAGGCTGAGCCTCTTTTAATTAATGAGACTCTTTTTGTTATTGTGTCATTTAATTTGGAAAAATAATTAAAGATCCATTCAAGTCTTCACATTTCAAAGTAGATGTAGTTGAGATCAAGGAAGACTCAATTTCTAGGACAACAGAAATTGTGGAAATGACCCAGTTATCCTACACTTAGGTCTGTCTCTATGTAGAAGAATTTGGCCAGGTCACCTGGGGAGAGGTGAGGGCATGAAGGCCAGTCTAGGAGGCACATTTTGTGTCCCACACAGCTCAATGCCCACTCCTCCATGGCCTGGCCATCACCACGAGCCCAAAATCAGCCTGCAGATGATTGGGTCCATGGGGCTGTGCCCAGATTACAACTGTCAAACATGGAAAATGAGCAGGCTGCTATGCTGAGCATGGATGATCTGGATCCTGCTGGTTCTCTATGCTCTCTTACCTTGTCCCCTCTTTCTTGTGTAGGTGGCTGACATGGTTCTCATGGCCACCTCTACAGGGGCAATCTGATTCTCATAAGAACACAGTACATATAGTTTTAGGAGACGGAAGTCTCATTCTCACAGGCCCACCCCAACATGCTTCCATGCTTTGAGGTCAGGATCAGGCATGCATACTAAGGACAGGAGTCTGGGGACAGGGCCTTGGCTTGTAACCTTTGTAGTGGGAGCAGCAGAGGATTACAGGCCATGCCAGAGATGCCTTAGAGCTCTGCCTCCTGAGCCCATAGCTGGGCAGGGATCATGGTCTCTAAACAGAAAGTGGAAATTCATGGGTCAGTGAGTAGTACTAATGGTAACAGTGCAGTTCTGGATGTTTCCAAAGCATTTATAGGGGTTCAGACTATTGGGAAATGGTTGGAGTGAATGGATCTTCCAGGACACACAGCTGTCACCACTGAGTCCCCTAACTAGGAGGAAGAGGCCCCTGCCTTACTCACTGCAGCTTCATAGCTTTTCCAGAAGGAGCCCAGGATGCTAGCACCACACCAGGGAGGTACTGAGGTACACTCTGGATTATAGGCCACACTGGCCCTGCAGAGATACTGTCCTTTGGGGATGTGAGAGTAAGAAGCAGAAAGAGTGTGTCTATGAGGAATACTGAGTAAAGGAACCCCAAATATCAGATTCTTCATATGAAACACTCCCTACATTTATGTCAGTGTGTCTATTGTTGTGAAATTTAGACTTTTTTGCAGGCATACATGGATTAAAGGAATGAAGGGATAGTCATCATTTGATGTAAAAATGGGTGGGTATTTGATACACTCAATTCTCAAGTTTACATGAGTAATAAGTAGGATAAAGTGTCCAATATCCACAGATAATGGAGGACCTTTGGTCTTGTAGGAGGTTTGGGTGGAGTGAAGTGTGGCCAGCAGGAGGCATCCAAGATGACCTCAGGTTCCATCAGAAACATGAATGGTTTTGAGATTCCTGGAGGTTTTATTGGGCAGATTCTGAAGCCAGTCAGTGGGTCTCAGGAAACTCAGGTCAATACCCTGGCACCTACAGAGTTGTGAAGGAGGCTGACCTCCCCAGGTTTTTTGCTATGATGCCCTAATTGCTTCTCTCAAACTGATGGGGACAGAATCTTCTGGCTATCTCCCTGGGTCTGGCCTAGGCAGGACCTGACATAGAGTAGAAGGGGGAACCTGGGCTTGCAGAGAAGAAGCCTTGGAGTACGGCACAAAGGGAGGGTAGATCATAGATTCAAGGCAGGCATGATGAGGGGGGGCGTGCTGCAGAGGGATGGAAGATCCTGGAGACACTGCTGGGAAGGAACTAGAGCAGGGATGGCCAGTTTTTCCTCCCTCTAGACCTCAGAATAGCCCAGGCAGTCAAGAACATTTTCTCCAACTGGAACCCTCCCAAGGACACCACTGGGGAACTCTCACATGTTCATTTCTATCCCAGTGGAAATAAGTCCTACAGGACTGGGATCATTGACCTCCCTACCTATACCTGGAGGCATGTGTGTCTGTTTTTTTTTCTGGAAATGTCACCTGCTCTCCTCTCAACTGGTCATTGTCATCCTGCAGAGTGTTTGTTGGGGCTGATAACTATGATCACCAGTGTCAATTTTACTGGTGGACTCAAGACACTTGTGCTCAGGAGGATGAGAGAATAAACTGCAATTTTTTGTCTTGGGACATCCCTGAAAGTGATTTCCCAGGTAAACAGCTGGGTTAACTGAAGAAAGATTTTTTACGTGGACAACCAGCTACCTTATCAAATTGAAGTTTAATAATTTACACCCACAGCAAAATTCCCCAAGCCTAATTTGTAACAACCCTACCTAGTATAACACTAGTTACATGAATACACAGCAAAACCCTCTTGACAGACCTGCCTTAAACCTCCCCAGGACAC